>NC_063063.1:21904149-22229149 GCF_018812025.1 Megalobrama amblycephala
GCTTTTTATGTCAGTTTGTGGTTTTTGTAATGTTTGCTAATTTTACACATTTTAAATGCTTGACTTAATTTGATTAATTCTACCTCAATTCTTTTTTTTTTTTTTTAATAAAACATGGAGATAGAAGTCTTTAGATCAATGGCTGCTTTCTGTTTATAAATTTTTCACATTATGGGCCAATAATTGTTTTTGTCACATACTTAACAGGTAATGAAGTTAATGGCATTTTAGATACTAAATGAATATCCACCCCCTTGTTCTTTAAAAGCATACAATCTGTACTATTATGCCCTACACTTTTATACTTTTATATCATTTGTTTTCTTTCAGTCAGGGAAGATGATTACCCTTTTGGTGGCATTTGGAAATGTTTGTGAAATGTTTCCTGCTTATGAATGAAAGGCTTAATAATTCATACCATTTCCTTTTTTTTTTTTTTTTTTTTTTTTTTCAAGTTGTGCGGTTCAAAGTAATTTATGGACTATCATAGCGGAGGTTGTGAAAGCACATCATTTGCTTTTTATATTCTACTAATGCATGTGAGACATTTAGCTTAATTAAGGATGTTTGCTTTTAGTACACTAAAACCACTTAGATTCGTTCCCTGTCCAGTTCATCATGATTTCATATTTTGATTGTTTTTGCAGAGGCAGAAAAAAGCTAGACTCAGATGTAATTCCTCCAGGTTGCTAGTTTTGTCTTAATTGTCACTTGCATTTAGTCAGGCACACTTTGTTCAGTCATGGCTGTCATTGTTTGCAGAAGAAGTGCTGAGATGAATCCATTCACCTTTCTAGATACTACACTTTTCTTAGAGTTATTCTGTCAGATTTTTTTCTTTTTTTCCCCCTGTTCAGAGTGGTAATGGGTCTTGTTTCTGGCATTAATCTGTCTTAAGTTATCCCTGTCTTCGCCTCGCAGTGGGATTTAATGAGTCAGTCTCCTTTTCCTCTGAGGGGGAGTCATCTGTCTAGACACTTTCAACTCTTCTTAACAGAGCAACAAATTGTCTTCCCTCAGTTTTCTCCTGTTCAATTATGGTTATTTTAGGTAGCTGTAATAAAACTTTGCAGCATCTTAATTAGCTGGTTTAGTTGTGTTGGAGCTGAACTTTGCAGCAAGGTCGATCTCCAGGAAGGGCACCCCGCCTTAGAGTAAGTGAGCTTTATGCTATTTAATCCTGATTTTCTTACTTACTTTAAGGATTAGTTCATTTAGAATTCAAATTTCCCAATAATTTACTCACCTCCATGTCATCCAAGATGTTTATGTCTTTCTTTCTTTCTTCAGTCGAAAACAAATTAAGTTTTTTGAGGAAAACATTCCAGGATTTTTCTCCATATAGTGAACTTCAATGGCTACCAACAGGTTGAAGGTCCAAATTGCAGTTTCAATGCAGCTTCAAAGGGCTCTACATGATCCCAGCCGGGGAATAAGTGTCTTATCTAGCGAAACAATGTCATTTTCTTTAAAAAAAAAAAAAAAATTATATACTTTTTAACCACAAATGCTCGTCTTGCACTAGCTCTGTGATGCGCCAACCATTACATAATCATGTTGGAAAGGTCATGCGTGACGCATTCGGAAGTATCGAGCAAGTGTTTCCAAAGCGAATGTGCAAAGACAAGTCAAATGGCCTTTACAAAAAAAAGGTAAAACAATGAAGTCAGACAATTTTGAAGTTGGAGGAGAAAATGAGATGGAGTTCACCATTCCAACGTGATTACATAATGCATGGCACATTGCTGAGCTAGTGCAAGATGAGCATTTGTGGTTAAAAAGTATATACATTTTTATTTTTTATTTTTTTTTCAGAAACTGACAGATCGTTTTGCTAGATAAGACCATTATTCCTTGTCTGGGATTGCGTAGAACCCTTTGAAGCTGCATTGAAACTGCAATTTGGACCTTCAACCCATTGGTAGCTGTTGAAGTCCACTATATGGAGAAAAACCCTGGAGTGTTTTTCTGAAAAACTGTCATTTCTTTTCGACTGAAGAAAGAAAGACATGAACATCTTGGATGACATGTGGGTGAGTAAATTATCAGGAAATTTTAATTCTGAAGTGAACTAATTCTTTATTGTTCAGGAAATGTGCTACTTCAAACCTCTTACATTGAGACTGACCAGGAGATCCATTGTGATCATGTAGATGCAAGCGCAGCTCAAAAATCACTGTTTACTCAGAAACTTCTACTGTCTGATATGTAAAGTTGCTGTGCTGGCGCAGCGATCCATTATACGAGTTTGTTGCAGTTTTGCTTGCCTCATACATGCTGTCATCTGAGCTTTCTAAACTGCAGGAATATCTAAATGAAAAATGGACAGGGTACTCAACTTAAAAAAAGGAAAGGAAGATAGAAAATGTTCATTTCATGGTTGGCTCTGTTAACAGATTAAGACGTCCTATATTCATGTCCAAAAATGACTTTCTGTAGCATCATATCTTACAAAAGTAGGCCCTGTAGCACTCTCTATCTCTGTCATTTTTCTAAGTAAATCATCTTTTCATCTTCACTGTAATTCAGAGGTGAAAGCTTTTAATATACTTAGCATAATGAAAATGCTCAAAGGACAGAGTAAAAATGCTCTTGCAAGACTAAAGACATTAGCAGATCTGTATACTTAATCTGTAACCTCAATGTGTTTCAGGCAATCACTGGTAGTCCTCATTTATCTCCATTTGTTATAGTAGCCTATTGTGAGTTTGACTTTCTGCAGGTTTTCTGACACAAACAGAACCTCTAGATTAAAGGGTTAGTTCACCCAAAAATTAAAATTCTGTCATTAATTACTCACCCTCATGTCATTCCACACCCTTAAGACCTTCGCTCATCCTCGGAACACAAATTATGATATTTCTGATGAAATCCGATGGCTCAGTGAGGCCTCCATCGCCAGCAAGATAATTGACAAACTTTGAGATGCCTAGAAAGCTAAATTTAACACAGTTCATGTGACTACAGTTTACAAATCTTTTGTTTCGAATCAGTGGTTAGGAGTGTGTATCAAACTGCCAAAGTTGCGCCCCCCAGTGGTGAACCATTGAAATTTCAAAACACTTATGATGTAACGAAGCCTCTTTTACTGAAATCACGTGACTTTGGCAGTTTGATACACGCTCCGAACCACTGATTCGAAACAAAAGATTCATTAAACTTCAAAGCTTCATTAAGCAGTGTTTTGAATTCGCCCATCTCTAGATATTGTTGAATAAAATTGTTATTTATTTTTTTAGCGCACAAAAAGTATTCTTGTCGCTTCATAACATTAAGGTTGAACCACTGTAGTCACATGAACTGTTTTTAATATGCCTTTAGTAGCTTTCTGGGCATCTGAAAGTGTTAATTATCTTGCTGTCAACGGAGGCCTCACTGAGCCACCGGATTTTATCAAAAATATCTTAATTTGTCTTCCGAAGATGAATGAAGGTCTTACGGGTGTGGAACGACATGAGGGTGAGTAATTAATGATAGAATTTTCATTTTTGGGTGAACTAACCCTTTAATGGTGAACGTGATTTCAGCAAGTACATTTTCCTGGATCAACATCTTTGTTGGAACAACATTCCAATCAACCAATCAGATTTGAGGAACTAGAACCATGGTTTGGTGCTTCTACATCAGTGTTATTCACCTATTATTTCCCACTGATTTAGAAATAAGTTATGGGTGGGATTAGGTTTAGGTGTAGGGATAGGATTAGGACTAAATTTTCAGACAGTAATGTTAATCTAGGATAAACAAAATATGTTGATCAACAAACATGTCTTACATGGCAAAATTACAGTGACCGCAGGTTAAGTAGAGATGAAAATTGTAATTGTAAGCTTCTGCTCCTTTTAACGCTGCAGTGTAGAATTTATGCTTAATTTAAACATAAAATCACAAAAAAATTAAACAGGTTTTTATGAATACTCCCCCATCTCCCATTAGGTGACGAAACGCATACGCTGCATCCGAAATTAAAACTTCCCCACTGTATAGCATTCAAAAAACAGTACGCCAAATGAGTAGTATGTCTGAAAACGTAGTATTCGAAAAACAGCAGCCAAAAAGTCCCCAGATTACCTACTAACTACGAGATTCTGAAGTGCGCATTCGATGGGCACTTTACTATCCCATGAGGCCACAGGAGTTCTGCGCCAAACCTCATGCCATTGTTTGAGCCAATATTGCTCACAGAGCAAACAGAGCAATCTTTACGTATAGTGTCACAGTGGCTTACTTATAGTTCTAGCTGTATATTAAGCTAGGAATATTTTAACATCTTAAAAAAAAAAAAAAAAAATACACACTTCACAATTGCATTAACAGTTCTGTTAGTACATGAAGTAATACTCTTCATCGCAGTCAATTCAGACTGAAATCCACAACTCGGCTAAAACATGATTTCTCCTGCTGTGCAGAAAACACTGTCTAAAGTATTTTTGTGAAGATAAAATTGAGCCATTCAGGAGCCATTTCACAAGTTCACCTGCCCATTCAGTCTGAATGGTTAATGGTAAAACAAACTTGGCTTGCTGTCCTTGAAGGAGGCTCGAATCCGAGGCTCGGCTTGAGCTCCGAGTTAAACCCCCCTATAACAGTACTGCATAGAGGGAGAATAAGAGAAATAGAGGAGGAGATGGGGAGGAGGAGGGATGCTGGAAGAACTGCTCTAGGATGACGCAGTGACTGCTGCTTATATACGCTCGTAATGATGATTGACAGGACTGAATGTTTAGGATCCTCTCAAACCTACGTTTGGAACTACATTAACAAAACCGGATGTCATGAAGACCATTAAGTACTAATATTTATTGATTTATTTATTTTTTTCAAAAATGCAACCAGTTCTCACTCCACAACACTAGGTGTAATTTAAGAAAAGGCTTATTGCAGAAAGTTGCCCCAAGGGCCTGTCATCTTGACCGGTGAAGGACAGGGCGTGCTGTTACCATGTGACAGATGTCTGTGTGTACAGCCATCATGAGCTGTCAGTGAGCAGAAGTGCTCGTAGCCCACCATCCCTCTGACAGTAAAGGCATACGCTTTTACGTACAAGTCCCACCACTAACCTCCATTTGTCCATGACAGGTGGCCCCACTGGGTAGGTGTGAGAGGGAAAGGCAAGGTGGAAGCTGTCAAAAGGTGACCACGTGCTTAGATGACTTGTATCATGGCCTATACATAGTGAAATGTGTACAAGAGATAAATCAACTCGTACAGAGAGTTCAAGTTCATTGAATTTATCTCCGAGTAACCACATGGCAACAGTAATCCTATAATTAAACAATAATTCCACAGCTATTTCTGGTTCTCAAATTTGATGAATTGCACAAATTTGCCTGTACGGCATTCTAGGAGAACTGATATAAGAGCCCAACAGCACTTTTTCAGTGATTCTTTCTGCAGGTTGTTACTGTTAAGCCTTTAGGCGGCCACGAGTGAGTCACTGAATTATTTGCTCTAAAACGATTAGTTCAAAAACAGATTCATTCAGGAATGAAACAAGTGACTGTCTGTTAGTCACTAAGTCATTTACTGAACAAATTTGAATCATTAGAAACACTGATTCATTCAGGAATGAAGCAAATGACTGGCCTTGTGTGAGTAATTGAGTCATTTACTCAACTAATTTGTTCAAACAGTGATTCATTCATGAATGAAACAAATGACTGTCTTTGACAGTGTCAATGAGTCATTTACTCAACCAGTTTGTCCAAAACACTGATTCATTCATGAAAGAAATATACTTTTCTTTATGAAAGAGTCATTGAATCATTTATATTTGAATCATTTGAACTTTATTATTAGAGCAAAAATACACAGTGTCACTGGCAGTGCTGTGTCAAAAGTAAAGGGTTAGTTCACACAAAAATGAAATTTATGTCATTAAGCACACACCCTCATGCTGTTTCAAACCTGACCTCCATTCATCTTCAGGAACTCAAATTAATATATTTTTGATGAAATCCGAGAAGTATCTGAACCACACATAGGCAACAGCGTCATTGCACCTTTCAAGGCCCAGAAAGGTAGCAAATACATCATTAAAATAGTCCCCGTGACTATGTGGTTCAAACTTAAAGGTGCCCTAGAATTAAAAATTGAATTTATCTTGGCATAGTTGAATAACAAGAGTTCAGTACATTGAAATGACATACAGTGAGTCTCAAACACCGTTGTTTCTTCCTTCTTATATAAATCTCATTTGTTTAAAAGACCTCCGACAAACAGGCGAATCTCAACATAACACCGACTGTTACGTAACAGTCGGGATCATTAATATGTACACCCCCAATATTTGCATATGCCAGCCCATGTTCAAGCATTAGACAAGGGCAGGACGTCTGGATGTGCACAGCTGAATCATCAGACTAGGTAAGCAAGCAAGGACAACAGCGAAAAATGGCAGATGGAGCAATAATAACTGACATGATCCATGATATCATGATATTTTTAGTGATATTTGTAAATTGTCTTTCTAAATGTTTCGTTAGCATGTTGCTAATGTACTGTTAAATGTGGTTAAAGTTACCATTGTTTCATTTTTTAAACACTTGCAGTCTGTATAATTCATAAACACAACTTCATTCTTTATAAATCTCTCCAACTGTGTGTAATGTTAGCTTTAGCCACGTAGCACCATCAAACTCATTCAGAATCAAATGTAAACATCCAAATAAATACCATACTTACGCGATTAGATATGCTGCATGACGAACACTTTGTAAAGAACAATTTTGAGGGTTATATTAGCTGTGTGAACTTTGTTTATGCTGTTAAAGGCAAGCGCGAGCTCCGGGGGCGGGGAGCGTGAGCATTTAAAGGGGCCGCAGCCTAAATCGGCTCATATTTAATGATGCCCCAAAATAGGCAGTTAAAAAAATTAATTAAAAAAAAAAGTCTATGGGGTATTATTACATCTTTTAAAAAGACGTTCTACGGCACCTTTAATGTTATGAAGTGACAAGAATACTTTTTGTGTGCAAAAACAAAACAAAAATAATGACTTTATTCAACAATTTCATCTCTTCCCTGTCATCTCTTTGCTACCTTTCTGGGCCTTGAAAAGTGCAATGACGTTGCTGCTTATGTGTGGTTCAGATACTTCTCGGATTTCATCAAAAATATCTTAAATTGTGTTCCGAAGATGAACGAAGGTCTTACAGGTTTGGAACGACATGAGGATGAGTAATTAATGACAGAAATTTCATTTTTGGGTGAACTATCCCTTTAACTTGTTTATTGGACCATCAGATAATAGAAAAATCACACTCATAGTCATACTGTTGGTCCAAAAACTACATGGATGTTGCCACTTCCACTCCACACATCTTACATTCTCTTTGAAACACCATGAACAAGTGGACAAATGGAATGATACAACCAGTGAAACGTCCTGTTGAACTGTATATCAGCCCCCTCGGGATGCCGCTGAGCCATCAAATTAGAGGACCGGAATGAATTTTATAATCCAGGATCTTGACCCATAAATATGCTCTTAATAACTTTTTTTGTTAGCGAAGACCGGGTCCAGTTTACTACTTAATTCATTCTAATGTATTGACATACATTATTCAAAATATGCAAAACACCACAGAATTGCCTGGGCTTATATGTGGTGCTTGTGTCCCAGAAGCTCTGTACACTCAGCGGTCAGACACAGGCTCCCTGCCTCACTACACCACTCAGGAGAGAGCAGCAGGGCAGTGGGCAGCGGTGCATGATGGGAAAGCTAAGTCCAGGTTCCCAGAAGACCTTCCAGCTCTGTGTGTGTGCAGTGTTTGATGTGCAGTGCAGTAAACAGCATAGAAGAACTCTGCTCATTCTGGTGTCTCCCCAGAGATACGCCAGCGCATAAGCACACTAATGAGCGGGGTGATTACGGGAAGGCTTTCAGGAAAATGTTACAAATGTAAATGTGCATGGCCGTCTCTGCTGTGACAGAAAGCATGTGTGTTTTTACACATGGATGTGCATGGTTTGCCCGCTGTTTCGAGGTGATTAGTAGTGGTGTTTTTAATATTTTAAATTCTTTTTCCTTTCATCTGTTCATTTTGTGTTCTGGGACTAGAAACCGAAAGAGAACACTAGGGAATTATAAATTAGAGTTAGGAATACTATGATTTCTAAATTGGTTGATTATTTTCACAGCTGAGTTGTTGAACATTACATACATTACATAATACTCAACATTGTGTGCAGAGCTGGCTAGTGGAACATCCGCCTCTGATTTGCTCTTATATTCAAAGCTATTTGAATATATTTTAATCTTCTGTAATTAGGCAATTGCATTTCCTTCATAACTTACTGGGTATTACAAATTTATCAGCTGTCTTTCAGCGTGTCTATATGATGTTGTTTTATTAACAAAGTTTGGGAGGAGCACATTCAGATAATTAACCTAAGTAACACAGGAGGAGCATATTCAGTTAATCAACTCAATTAACAAGATAAGAGATATACACAGCAGACTTACCTCTGTTCCAGTTTTTCAGCATCCCTCCTCCACCCCATCTCCTCAATTCTAACTATTCCTATCCCAACCTGGGACGGGAGAGTTCTTTGGGTCAAATTCCGAGCCCTACCCTCAGACAGCACGCTAGATACGCTTAACCTTTACTCTATTTAATTATATGTAAGTGTGAACTTGTGAAATATATATATGAAGTCAGAGTGTAACAATTGTCTGTCACAGTGGTTGTCCACTTTACCTCACATGAGCATAACTGAAAGTAATAATGTCATACTGATTTAATACTTAACTTAAATACTTAAAGGTGCCCTCGAATGAAAAATTGAATTTATCTTGGCATAGTCAAATAACAAGAGTTCAGTACATGGAAATGACATACAGTGAGTCTCAAACTCCATTGTTTCCTCCTTCTTATATAAATCTCATTTGTTTAAAAGACCTCCGAAGAACAGGCGAATCTCAACATAACACCGACTGTTACGTAACAGTCGGGGTGTACGCCCCCAATATTTGCATATGCCAGCCCATGTTCCCAACATTATGAAAGGCATTAGACAAGGGCAGCCAGTATAAATGTCTGGATCTGCACAGGTGAATCATCAGACTAGGTAAGCAAGCAAGAACAATAGCGAAAAATGGCAGATGGAGCAATAATAACTGACATGATCCATGATATCATGATATTTTTAGTGATATTTGTAAACTGTCTTTCTAAATGTTTCGTTAGCATGTTGCTAATGTACTGTTAAATGTGGTTAAAGTTACCATCGTTTCTTACTATATTCATGGAGACAAGAGCCGTCGCTATTTTCATTTTTAAACACTTGCAGTCTGTATAATGCATAAACACAGCTTCATTCTTTATAAATCTCTCCAACAGTGTAGCATTAGCCGTTAGCCACGGAGCACAGCCTCAAATTCATTCAGAATCTAATGTAAACAATATAACAGTACAATACTCACATAATCCGACCCATGCATGCCGCATGCATGACGTACACTTTGTAAAGATCCATTTGAGGGTTATATTAACTGTGTAAACTTTGTTTATGGACTGTTCAAGGCAAGCGCGAGCTCCGTGGGCGTGGAGCAGGAGAATTAAAGGGCCAGTAGCCCTGAATCGGCTCATTTATAATGATGCCCCAAAATAGGCAGTTAAAAAAATGAATTAAAAAAAATCTAGGGGGTATTTTGAGCTGAAACTTCACAGACACATTCAGGGGACACCTTAGACTTATATTACATCTTTTTAAAAAAAGTTCTAGGGCACCTTTAATAATACTGAGTAGTTTTCTCTTTTTTAAAGACTTAGTTGGACCTAGGTAATTATTATTTAAAATGGATTAAATCTTTTTTTTAATAAAATAAATGTATTAGTTTAGCAGAACAGTATTCATCTTCATAGCTTTAATAAAATAGTGTTCTGTCATCTGTCAACTAGTATTGTTGCAATTGCCCTGACACCATTGTAGCTGCCAGCTGCATCTTTTAACCAACAAACTTGCAGTAAAGAAGTTATATGTTTAAATTCAAAGGCATTAAAATTGTATACAGCAGAAGAAAAATATTGGACATTAGATTTTAATGTACAGTGACAAAAAAAAAAGAATTCAGCCAGAGGGAGAACACTACTGAATATAGTATGTGCTGAAAAGTGCCATCACTCTATAGCTTGTTTGTGACTGAAACAATTATGTGTGTTACAATTGCCCGTGTCTCCCTGTCTACATTGGAGAAATGTTGTTCTTCTGACAGATTATTCTGATTATATACTTGCTTGTACATATATGCAGTATTTTTTTTATTAGGGCCCAAGCACTGATGGTGTGAGGACCTTATTGTAATTGTTCGGTCAATTCTTCTTCTTCTCTGAAATTAATCACATTTTTGAGGGCCTGAACATGCTTGAAAACTCATGAAGCTTTGCACACGCATCAGAGGTGGTGAAAATTTACGTCTGATATGGGTTTCAGAATTAGGAGTGGCAAATTGTCTTGATAGCGCCACCTACAAAATTTCAATTAAGCGTCCTTTGTGCTACGTTTCAAGTATGAAATTGGGTAGATGAAACAGCCCAATACCTATAAAAAAAGTCCCAGGTGCAAAATCTGAAAACCCAACAGGAAGTGAGATATTTTGAATTTTCTCTGCAAATGTTTTGCAGTTTTTGCCATTTCCAGATGTTGTACTTTAACAAACTCCTCCTAGAGATTTTATCAGATAAACATCATATTTGGTCAGTCTAATCTTAAGGACTTTATCTTGAGTTTTCGCTGAAGGGCGTGTTTGTGGCAGCCTGACAAAATCTGATGTTTCACCATGAAATAGGAAGTTGTTGTAACTCAGGCATATAATGTCCAACCTGCCTCAAACTTCACACGTGTGATAAGAGTCCTGGCCTGAAGACATCTACATGACAATATTCAGTTATAGTAATAGCACCACCCACTGGCAACAGCAAGTGTCGCGTTTAAGACTGTGATGCACTACTACAAACATACTAAAAATGCAATTGAGTGCTAAACATGCTACAAACGTTCTAAAACATGTTAGCAACACTTAGCTGAGTGCTAAAGCATGCTATTATCATCATGAACCAGAAAGTTGTTGTAACTCAAGCATACAATGTCCAATCTGCCTTAAACTTCACATGTTTGATAAGTGCCCTGGCCTGAAGACATCTACATCCCAAAATTTAGTTATAGCCATATTACCACCAGCTGGTAGCAGGAAGTGTGGCAAATACAAATGACTGACGTAGTCCTTCTATATTTATATACTTAAAAGCATATTGCCCACTGTGCTCTGTTTTCCTAAAGCCACCGGGTAGCAGTGACAAGGGTCCAAAGGCCTTTTCATCACTGCTTGCAGCTTTAATTTTATTTTATTTTTGTAGTGTTGTGTAGCAACAACTGCCTGCCTCTTTCTCTCTTTCATATGAATCATTTGAAAATCAGATTTTTAGTGATTCATTTAGTATTTCAAGTTACTATGCATTTTACTTTCTTTTAAAGGTCCTATGACATGCTACTTTTTGGATGCTTTTATATAGGCCTATGTGGTCCCTAGTACTGTATCTGAAGTCTCTTTCCTGAAATTCAGCCTTGGTGTAGAATTTCAGCCACTACAAGCCAGTCACACACTGAGCTTTCCTCAGGACATATGCCGTTTCTGGGTCTGTAGCTTTAAATGCTAATGAGGAGGACAGAGGCGGGGCAAGGTGGAGGGTGGGTGTGGCCTTAACCAGCTTGCGCTACTGTACCATGCGCTAATGTTGACAGTGGATGTATCCAATGGCTCAGACACGCAGTCGTTCAAGCTTTCAGTTTCACCCAGAATCTGATCCGGATGAAGAAGTTGCAACTCAGCGGCTACAGCAGGACTTCTCCGAATGGTTAGTTTAAAACAGTGTCTGTAGTGTCTGGATACGGTACTTTAGTTGGTTTATGTATGCTGTTACAGTTATCATGTAGCTAATGCTAGCCTACATTGTTGGCTCTTCATGTTGCTCTGATATGCTATCCAGGGGCGTACGGGACACCCCCGCAGCCCCCGCGGTGCGTGGGGGCCCCCACCCTATGATGGGCCCCGTCGCAGATTCACTTATTTACTACATATCCTTTGATTTTTTTTTAGAACTGAACTCAATTGACTAAAGATTAAAATAAAGCATCCAACTGAAGCCCAAAAATGCAAGCAGAAGATCATAGAAAATAGTGCTAAATTACCACAAAAGGGGGGAAAATGTATCACTGTTGTTTCCATCGCCATTTGTAGGTAGCCAACAGCAAGCTTTGATGCGCTATGTTAGCCTGTTAGCGGACGTGAGCCGAGACAAATAAATATGTGTTCGGTCTTTGCTGAGACGTTGTTGTTGTTGTTGTTGTTGTTATTATTGTTATTATTATTATTATTATTATTATTATTGTATATTGTCCAAACGTATTTACCCCATCGCCAGCTCTGCTCAGCTACCGGAATGTCTGAAGTTATTTTCTAAATGTAGCTATCCAATAAATCTAGAGTTATTTCTTTATTCTTGTACTTTAAATACAAATTTAGTTTAGGCCTATATCATTTGATGCACCGATCGAAAATTTGCGGCCGAAACAGCAATTTTACGCGCTTGTCTAAAAGGGAACCTTGTATTGGCCTATAGCCTACGCAAATTTGTGTCTAATTTAGACCAACTAAAATATATTGTTAGACCAAAAATATCTTAGCAATTAATTAAGTAATAAAGACATGTATTTAAGAAATTTGATAAAAGCAGAAAGACGTCTAGGCCTATTGCTTATTCAAAGGCCGCGGAAACATGGGTTCGTTTGTTACGCAATCCATTCCACACCCGACGTTTTGGTTTTCTTCCTAATTATTAAATATAGACAATTGGCTGATGAAACATTGATTGAAATTAAGATACAATTTCTACTAAACGAAATTCACTTTAAAGAAAGACTTACTATAAAACACAACTTAATGAAGTGGTCAAACTGTCTGACCCGCTGCATGTCTCTCGACATTGCGCATCCGTCATGCTATTCACTTTTCATAATAGGTGAAATTTTTAAAAAATAATATAAGGCTATAGCTCAATATTTAAATATAAATATTAAGCTAAATTGGCTACATTTCTATCCCTCTGGCCCAAGAACGCGCCGGCGCGTTCTGATGGATTTTTTTCCTCATGACAGCTGAAACAACTTAAAATAGGCTTTAGATTAGTGCAAAACTACAAATGGTCTACTTTTATTTGTGTACGCTCACAATAACAACAAAACCTTGTATTTTTGTAAAATAAAATAAATACAAAACAGGGTGCGCTTTCAGCTGTCTCTCTGCGAGAATCTTTCTGAAACGTCTCAAAAATTAACTTAAACTCGGCGAATAATTGTAGCTAAAAGAAAGAAACATCTCCATTCGATAAGAAATTCGTAGGTCTGTGTAAAATAAGAGGCGATCTATCCGCTGAAAGACTTTGCGCATCAAAACGCTCGGAGAGCGCAAAGGATTCTGTAGAGTGTTTGCTTTTTTGTGTGTGGTAGTCAGTTGATAAAAAGAATAAACAAGTTAATCCTCAAAAGGTTTTATATTAAGATGTATATAAAGTTATTTTTTCTCAAAATACAGCATATAGCTGATATATAGAATAGAGCATAGCATAGGCCAATAACTGATAGAGTTGTTCCTTTAAAGTATGTTTTTCTCAGTTCTTTTACTATAATTTTTTTTTACTGCGAGGCATGAAATTTTCTTGTATAATTTATTTTCTTCAATTAGCGATGCTTATAGGCCAGTGTTTAAACTGAGATGTGTTGGCCATTACATTTACTTTATTGAGCATAGGCTACTGTTGTTAAATAAAATATGTACCTCGGGGGCTATAACGGATGTTTGTGAATTATTGCTGTGAAGGATCCTCCTGCTATTTCTATAATAACTAAAATCGGAGCAGTGGCACTTTTGTCTCCACGTTCGTAAATTAGCCTAAATATATATTCCTGCCTGGATTTTAGTCTGCGATATCAAAATCACTAAACATTATATAGCATATTGATGGCTAGCCAGGCCCGTTCAATATATCCAATAGACATCACTGCTTGTGGGAGGGGCCCCATCTCATTCTTTGCGGGGGGGCCTCATAGACTTGCAGTACGCCACTGATGCTATCGTGTATATATTATATATATAATTATCAGCTATAGACACTAACCAGCATAACTAAATTAGTCCTCTGTTGAGGAAACAGTCGTCGGTGAAATGTGTGGCGCAGACATACAAAACTATGAGAAGTTGTATCGGCACATTACCAGATAAAATAAAATTAACCCACTGTTTCTTCATAGGCTCGGATGAAGGAACTAAAAAAATACTAAGGTGTTCATTTGTACATCCAAACTCTGAGCAACTACCTCGTTTGCAAGCCATGATGTGTCTCGAGGAAAAAAAAATATTGTGCTCGAATCTCACTGTAGTAGCTCATTTTCTCATGGGTGGGCAAAGCAGAGAAAGGGGAGGTAACCTTTCCCCTTATGACGACATATGGGGAAGATTCCAGATTGGGTTGTCTGAGCTTTAATTTTCTCAATTTACCCAGGGCTCAGTTTACACCCATCGCCTTTTCTAGCCACTGGGGGACCATATGCAGGCTAGGGGAACCCATATTAATGTAAAAATACCCCATAAAGTGAAATTTTCATGCCATGGGACCTTTAAAGATATATTTATATAACAATTTGAGTAAATTACTGTGTTTTCTTGTTTCCAAAAAATACCACCACTAGATCCAAATTGTTTTCCTGCTCTTATTGCAAATAAATTATCTGATGGTTATGAAGGTCTGATATTGACTCCCTTAAATAGCTTTAGTGTTTTTAGCCGGCTGTATCTTGACTGTAATTGAACTACATCTTCTATTTCACATTAGTTTCCCCAACACTGCAGGGTTTATACATACAGTTTTCAGTGTGCTTGAAGAGTGGACATGTTGTTTTTTGTCCATTAGCTCATCACATATTCTGACGAATAACCCACTGGGTTTACTGATTCAATTTTGAACTGTGGTAAGACTATTTCATGGAACTTACCAAGGGACTTACTTGTGTAGATTGCCTTCCAGAAAAAGGGGTAATTTTAAAGCAACTGGGATGAATCAAATGTTATGACAAACCATTTTGGGAATAACAAGAGGGGAGGATTTATCACTAAATAACCAGAAGCTGAGCAATTATCATGTCATGCATGAGCTGGCCGCCCATGGAAGCGCAGTGTCTGATGTGCAGAGAGCGCTCTTGAGTCCCACAGTGCAGGTGCACAGTGTGAATGCAGTCGTTTTTCCTCTGATGGCCTAAACTGGTGATGCAAACTTAGAGGATGAGATCTGCATTGTCATCTTTATTCATTTCTTTGTATTATTTCTGTTGCAATTAGGTTTATAAAAGTTTGTTTTTATAACAAAGCCCATTGCGGGTAGAGGAAATCATTACCTCCCTGCAGAATTAATTAGGCTGGATGGTGGGGTTCGTCGCCCACATGCTCTCGGTTTCCGTTCTGTTTCAATAACCTGTCAATAGAAAGCAAAAGAATAAAGCAGGCATTGTGGGTGTTACGCCTCAGTTCTGTCTCTGCAGGCGTTCAGCACCTTTGATTTAATAAACTCATCAATGATCTCTCCTAAAATGAAGCTGATTGCAAATAGCTCCTTTGAATCCCAAAGCATCGATTGCAATGTTCATTAATTCGCTGAGTACTTCCGCCACCCCCCTTGAGAGATCGTGTATTTATTAAACAGGATTTTTTTCCTTTTAATGTAGTCCTTTGCGATGATTATTGCAGTCCTCGCCTGCGGATGGGCTCAGTATGGTTTTATGAGCACCTATATTAGAGCCTTAGTGGTGAGAGATCAGTCCATAAGTAGCCCTGGGTCACACAGTAAACACTGCTGATTGCTGATCGAACAGCCAGTCAGCAGCAGTATACCAGTCAGGTTTGAAACGCCACTCTGGAGAAAAATGAGACTAATAATCTACCCAACAGAATCCTCCGTTTTAACAACGAAATGTGCAGATCAATGGTCATTTGATCGATGCTTCTCGGATGATTTATACTGAGTCATAAAACCCAGCGTTTCTATGGACACTTGAACAAGAGGATATGAAAAATCCAGTCGGATGCTGTCTGAGGGCTAGGATAAGGCATTTGGCGCTGTTATTGTATTGTTTATGGTGCAAAGCAGTTGCTGTTGGCTACCTTGTGACTCCATGTAATGGAGTCATCCATCGCAGCTTTCTCAAACGAACGAAGCATCTTTGTTCTCTTTTTCTTGTTTCAACAATTTTCTAATCCGTCATCGTCTTCTGCACCAGTGACCCGAGATTTATCCATCAATACGTGAGAACAACAGATTGATTTGACCTTTCCTGTGTGACTGCAGGTGTCTGGTGCTATTTGGATTGCCTTGTTTTTGAACAGGGCGCATGCTTTCACTGAGACTTCAATACATTTTGCCTTCTCTGCTGGCAGCTGCAGACTACAGATGTAGATTTCGAGTGGGCAACGGCATCTTTGCCACGCTTATGAATGTTTCTGCTTTATTTCATCCCGTGGCAGATGTCTGGGAGATTATATGTGTGCATGCTTTCAGTGCATTGTTTTCTGCTTATGGACATGGCTGGTGGCGGTATGACTGTGTAAACATGTACCAGGTGCCTCAGGCCTTGGTTTTGTATTCAGAGTGACTGCTAACAACACAGCAGATGTTGATGTACATGCTGAAGTCAGGCAAGTAAAGAAGGGTCAGAGGAACCGGATTAATTGGACTTGCCCTGTTCTGAATCAGATTAAAAGGTGCAGGTGGTCTTTTATAAGCAGCAGTCCTACCTGAGATTAACTGTGTATGTGAATCATCACTGCAGTTTGTATAGAGAGCAACAGGAAGGTGCTAATGCAGGCTTTGACAAGCATGCTGATTCATTACGCTTCAGTCTTGATTAGGCAGGTTATTTTTTTGTTCATAAATTGCACTAATTAAATATATTAAAGAGCAATGCATTGTATTAATTGCTACATATTTTCTGTGATGAGGCAGGCAAATATGTATGATTTGTCCCTTTTTTTTTAACCATTTCATTTAAAAGAACAATCAGAATGAACTTTTTCTCTAAAATGATAAATTAAATCTCAAAGCTTCATATGAGAGAGAGTGGACATTGTTTGAGCTTGTTTGATTATTGCCTTGTTTAGTTATTGGGAACTCAGTCATAATTAAACACATTTACTATTATTAATTATTTTATCATTACTTTTATTGTAAGAACAGCAATTGTTTTTGTAGGTTAATACATTTAACAGTACCTAATGTTGGGTAGAAAAAAATATTTTCAACTAAACATAATATTTTAATAATTTGTATTATTGTTCTTATTATTTAAATATTTTTTGGACAATTTTTAATACATATTTATAATATTTAAAGGGATGGTTGATTATGATTTCACATTTTAAACTTTAGTTAGTGTGTAATGTTGCTGTTAGAGCATAAACAACATCTGCAAAGTTACGACGCTCAAAGTTCAAAGCAAAGCGAGATATTTTCTTTTAAAAAATTCTATGTTTAAGGACTACAACAAATGGCTGGTAGGGACTACAATGAGCTTTTTTCCTGGGTTTGTGACATCACTAACCCTAAAATGTACATAAAGGAGTGAGGCCATGTTATTGCAATACAGTACATAACACAAATGCAATACCATGTCATAAAAGCAAGATGACATCATAAGTTATAACCGTAATTAAACTAAACTATACCTGTTCTATCTTCATGCAGCATATATTCTCTGGCTCTGTAGGCATCTTACAACAGTTACCACACGAGCGATTTATAGACTATCATGACAGAATATGCTAATCAATGACTTTAAGATAGTTAACTCCACATCAGCTATATAAATTGCTAACAAAATGTTGTCTCTCATCATTCTCCGACTCCAGTTTGAACATAAAAAGCTGAAAAGTTTCTGACATTTTCAGTGAGTCTGCGTGAGGTAATCGGAGCTGCTAACAAGAGCTCTTGAAACTCCGCCCTCTTCTTGGGAGCAGCAGATCATTTGCATTTAAAGGGACACACACAAAAATTGAGCATTTTTGCACACCCTCAAAAAGTGACAA
The DNA here is from genome assembly GCF_018812025.1 of Megalobrama amblycephala. Lineage (NCBI taxonomy): Eukaryota > Metazoa > Chordata > Actinopteri > Cypriniformes > Xenocyprididae > Megalobrama > Megalobrama amblycephala. The sequence goes on from NC_063063.1 coordinate 21,922,280, forward strand.
ATTTAACATGCTATAAAAAATTATCTGTGGGGAATTTTGAGCTAAAACTTCACATACACACTCTAGGGACATCAGAGACTTATTTTACATCTTGTAAAAGTGCCATTAAATGACCCCTTTAATAGTTAGTAATAAATGTATATTTACATTTATTATGTAAATATACCACAATATAACATACAAAAAGGTGTAGCTACCTAGTTTATTTGAAAGGGGTTCCCTCGCAACATTTGGCAAGAAAGCGTTTTTTAAAAAAATCCCTGTTGTAGCTTATTACATGAGGTTTATTATCTCTGATGGCCTGTGTCATAAAACCCTCATACCCCATATAGGCTCTAAAATAGATTCTATAACATTTTCTTGTCTTTACATGGACTCATTTGTAATCAGTGCAGTGATTGTGAAACCATCACACATTATGTGTGATTCAATTAACACCATTAATGTCATAATATTGAGAACTCATTCAGATGTAATTTTATCACTGAAATGGACATTATGAAAATGGATGGATTATTAGTATTTGATTCATTTGATTAAACTTATTTAATCTTGATTAATCTCTTTCTGTCCCCCCTCATCTTTCTTGTACCCTCCCTGTGTCTCTTTCACACACAGTTGCCCCCACAACCTCCACCGTGCGTTCGGAGTTCTTCAAGCCATGCCAAGACAGTCAGGAGATGGCCTTCTGTTTGAATGAGGGAGAGTGCTTCATCATCGAAACAGTGGCAGGTGTACACAGACACTGCAGGTAAGTCTATGTTTTGTCAGAGTATCCATGTAATCCATGTGCTTGTGACTGTCTGCACTGGATTTGCTGAATATATGTGAAAAATCACTAAAATACAGAGCACAAATTACTCCAGTGATGTGAGATGAAAGGAGGAGTCATGCTGAACGATGTGGTCTATTTTGGACATCTTGGCACATGCGATAGCAGTTTGAAAAGCCAACATTTCAAGAGTATAATTAGAATGCTGATCCGCCTCGTTGGAACAGCTGAATGACTTAACCTGAAGAATTTAATGCATCCAGCTTGTTCAAAGATGAATCGCTTTGCTTGGAACGAATAATTGCAGTTTTTTTTGTTTGTTTTTTTTTTTTTGCTGTGTGATCATGCTGAGTCTGTCATTCATTTTGATACACTCTGAACTGTTAAATGGTTTTAAGTCTCTTAGCACTGAATTCCTCAAGTAAAGGGCTGTAAATAAGGTTTATAGCCAGTTCCATTTTTTAAAATGGTTCCAGATCCATACCACACTAAAATACTCTTAACTAAGCATCCATTCACACTGTTATGAAGGGTAGTGCATGTTTACATAAAAAAAGCAAATGGAAAATCAGTGATGAGTGGAATGCAAAAACGTGTGAACGACCTCTAAGTATTCCTGCAATAAATGTGCAATTTCTCTGCTACTGAATCTACAGTGCAATCAGCGTGATCATTCACAGAAGAACATCTCTGATAAGCCATTTTTTTTATAAATCAAAAACATACAGTAGAGTTCAGCCTGTGTAGTCAGATTTCTGAATGAATTACTCTATTGAGACGATTCTTTTGAGTGAATCAAAGACATTTAGTGCAACCAATGGTGTCAGATCCCTGAATGAATAATTAATTAAAAGTAAATAATTGCGTTACTTAGTTACTTTTTATGGAAAGTAACATTACTTTTTCATTACTTTTTCATCTGGGCTGGCCTTGCTTGTTTGTTTTTTAAATATAAAGGCCCAACAAAAGTGAAATGAATAAGGCTGAGGGAAATGCAAATTCACACCTGTACTGTAGAGGGCGCAACTCAAACAAACCTTTCAGCTGTGCTGCCATTCTGGATTGCAGAAGAATGGGACAAAGGAGAAGAAAGTTCTACACTTTCTTCAGCAAAAAATGAAACACAAATGTGTTGTTTATCTAAGTCATTTTTGCTTATTAGTATGGTTGAATTGGATCACTGAAGATCAGCAGCAAAAAAATTGGTTAATAAAGTGAGGTTAAAAACATGAAGTATATTTAGCATACCAATCATTGCACGTTTGCATAATATTCTGAGTTCTTATTAATTTTGATGAATACTGAATCTGGTTTTGTGCAAGTGAGATGAGTAAATGCATGTGTACATTTAGTCTAGACCTGCTATCATGTTTACACATTGCACACAACACCTCTGCACCTCACTTCTGATTTCTCTCAACATGGGGACAGGAGAGCTGACAGTAAATAAATGATATTTTCTTGTAAATTTAAAAGTAATGCTTACTTCACTAGGTACTTAAAAACGAATCTGATTACATAAATCATGTTACATGTAATGCTTTAGCCCAACAACTATCTGTGAGGTTTAAATGGGAGTTATTGACTGGTTGTTCATATGACAATATGTAGCTGATGCACAATATGAGATTTTTCAATAGTGTTTTATAAAAATAAAAGAATGACGTTACCGTATTGTTTGTTTCTTTAGTATTGTTGTGTAGTATAGTGTTAAAGGATTGCCAAGATAACAGCTCTCAGTCTTCATAATGCCTGATGAGTTTGGAGAACACCCTTCAAGAGATCAGAGACCATTCCTTTATATAGAATCTCTACAGATCCTTCAGATTCCAGCTCCATGTTGGTGCTTCTTCTCTTTAGTTCACTCCACTCATTTTCTTTAGGGTTCAGGTCAGGGGACTGGGATGGCCATGGCAGGAGCTTCATTTTGTGCTCAGTGACACATTTTTGTGTTGGTTTTGATGTTTGTTTTGGATCATTGTTCTGATGGAAGATCCAACCACAGCCCATTATTGGATTTCTAGCAGAAGCGGTCAGGTTTTGATTTTTTTTTATCTGTTGGCATTTGATAGAATCCATGATACCATGTATCTGAACAAGATGTCCAGGACCTCCAGCAAAAAATAAGCCCACAACATTAAAGATCCAGCAGTATATTTAACCGTGGGCATGGGGTACTTTTTATCCATGTGTGCGCCAAACCCATCTGGTGGGTTTGCTGCCAGAAAGCTCTTTTTTTAGTTTCATCTGACCATAGAAGCCGGTCCCGTTTGAAGTTCCAGTCTTGTCTGACAACTGAATATGCTGGAGATTGTTTCTGGATGAGAGCAGAGGATTTTTCTTGAAACCCTCCCGAACAACTTGTGGGGATGTAGGTGCAGTTTTATTATTTGTTTTAGGCTTTCTGAGAATCAACTAATCTCTGCAGTTCTCCACCTGTGATCCTTGGAGAGTCTTTGGCCACTCAAAGTTTCCTCCTTACCACGCGTCAGGACGATTTAGACACACCTCCTCTTCTAGGCAGATTTGTAACATCTCTAGTTGATTGGAACATCTTAATTATTGCCCTGATAGTGGAAATGGTGATTTCCAATGCTTTAGCTCTATTTTGTGAAGCTCAACAACCTTTTGCTGCACATCAGAACTATGTTATTTGGTTTTACTCATTGTGATGAATGATTAAGGGAATTTGGCCTTTGTCTTTCCTCATATTTATGTTCCGCATGTTCCTCATGTTTCCCAAGTCATTGCTGGACAATTTCATGTTCATGATCATCCTGGTGTGCTAAAAGAAAATTATACTTCATATATACTTCAGAGATATTTCTGGGGTGCCAATTTATTGTGGCCAACATGTTTTGGAGAAAAAAATATTTATTTCATAATGTGATTTCCCCCCCCCACACACTTTCAATTCTTTTCCTTCAATGAAAGGTTAGATTTTTAAGATCAAAATGATAAACAATGCAGATTTATTTTTATAGTCATCTTTGATCATATTTACATGTAACTGTATGTATTTCTTCTTTCAAATGAATACAAGTGGAGTCATATTAATAATCACTCTGATGCTCCTAAGCTTTATAATGGCAATGCACGGAAACCACCTGTTTGAAACTAGTTATTTTACTTTATAACGTGTTAAATATGGATATTTTTCTTACACAAACACATCGCTTCGCGTCTGAAGGCCTTTATTTAACCCCCCGGAGCTGCGTGGAGTACGTTTATAATGGATTAATGCACTTTTTCAAGCTTCAAACAGGTGGTTTTATAAAGCTTGGGAGCATCAGGGTGTTTATTAGTATAACTCTGATTGTATTTGTCTGAAAGAAGAAAGTCATACACACCTAGGATGGCTTGAGGGTGAGTAAATCATGGGGTAATTTTCATTTTAAAGTGAACTAATCCTTTAAAATCAATTATTGTATTGCAGCTATGGTGGCTCTAAAAATCATGAAGTCATGTCACATTTATTTATACAATAATTTGTATAACCTGGATTGTATTAATGTACAATACAGATTGTATGAAAGCTGCTTCACATTAATAAAACAGGAAAATAACTGTAAATGTTGTAAAATTCATCACTTATGTAACAAAGCAACTTCAGAAGATAATAGTGTCATTATTCAGCTCAATTTAGTTCATTGTTTTTTCAATTCAGTTCAGCAAAGTTCATCAATTACAAAAGATGTTCAATTTAGCTATAAGCAGCTCTACAGAAGGCAATAGTTATTCAGCTCAGTTCAGTTCAAATTTTGTTTTCATCCTATAGTGTGGGTGAACTTAAATCAATAATTAATTCTGTATAAACAAACATTTAGCAAGAATTGTTTTAAATTAATGACATTATTGATATTACCTTATCGTTTGGCCATGGAACTGCTTTTCTTTTCTTTTTTTTTCTTTTTTTAAATATTTATTCCTTAAAAGTGCTTGAAGAATCATTAATAGAACCATTAAGGAACCCTAATCAGAAGCAGAAACGTGACAATTTCCATCTCTAGCTGTAAATCTGAGGGTGCTTTGCATTGAGCCATGCTGCAGAGCTTGCAGGTGTTTAGGTATATCCTATCAACGTTTCTGTTTACAGCTCCCAGAGCCCCTTTTCATCTGACAGACCTGCCTGCTTCTCCTCCTCATTCGAATGTAATAATGTTTTTAAGTGTTTTTCTTTTTTTTTTTTAAATAACCACCACAACCTCGGGCCCTAACGCAGGCTAATGTTCAGTACAGCAGCATTCGGTAAATGTAATCAGAGGTTTTAGCCATATTATTGCAGTTATTTCTCTCCTTCATTTTCTCTTTTATCTTTTTTTTTCATTTGGCCTTTTATCAGTCCCACTAATGGGATTGTTTTTCCCAGTCATTGCCATGGTAACAGATCTTTGGTGTTTATTATATGCACACAGATAATATAGAGCTGTGTCCAAGTACTGCTATAATAAAAACTATTTATAATTTAATTTTCACAGCACTGAGAGGGTGCCTCCAATATCGTTTTTGCAATTGGAAATTGTTTTCCATCACCTTTATTACACTTATAAAGTGAACAGAGGTAATTTAAAATCTTGTTTTCTCATAATATTAGCTGCAGACGTTCATAATAAGTAAATGTGATATATTGTTGTATCTATTAATTAAAAGTTACATTTTAAGGGACGCTGTGTTATATTATCACAGTTATTTGCCTGTAATTATCTAGAATGATGGCAGAAAGGAGAACTAGAGCAGAGAATTGTGGTGCTAGGATTAATAAATAGAATATGTCTATTTCACACCCAGGAAAATATGACAGGAGGGATTGTTCGATGCACTTCACTGAAGACAAATGATAAAGACGTACATGTATAATGCAGGAGTAGGATCTTCGAAACCCTGGTAGGGGTATTAAGGGAAGTGACTTGACAAAATGAATCATATTAATGATGACGATATCCTCTTTTTCAGGTTTTTTTATCAAGCGCTCTCTTTTCCGAGGAAGCAGTCGCGATTAAGCTGTCAGATCTCGACACACAGTGTTAATCCAGGAAGCTGTCTCCCCTCCTTTTCGCTGGCCTTAGGGAGGACTCGTTGCACTCGTACCCTCTTTAACGCCCAAATAACATCTTAAAGTACAGGAACTAAGTAAGACAATATAATTATGGTGTGCATAAATACTCCAATTTTCTCTCATGAATACAAACCTAGTAGAAATGACCTTAGCATTGTCTCAGCTACAGCAGAGACTGTGTAAAGAAGATGACATTGACCACACATAGAAAAATGAATGGGAAAAAAAAGACATTTTAAAGTATGTTTATTGTAGGCATGTGACGATATCAAATTATGGTATTGAATTGAATAAGCAGTTTGAAAAGATAAAGAAACTTCAGTGTTGCCCTCTAATAATAATATTAATAATTATAATAAACACAGTAAAATGTATTATGTAAACAAATGTTTCAAACAGCTTAAACTCCAAAAGAACATAACTATAAAGAACAATAATAAAGAATAAGAGCATTTTCAAACCAGTATTGTTGATTTAATCACTTTTAGGATGCCATGTTTTAATCCATGTAAAATGTGTAAATGGGGGGGAAATGGCATCTTTACCCTGGTGCTCTTCGTGTGTCAGTCAAAAATGACCAAATCTTTTTATTATTTTTTTTTCAATGAAATGAATGTACTATATTTTAGTTCAGTAATGTTTTTTTATTTGATATTTAGTATTTTTAGGGGATTTTATGATGCTAAATTATATTTACACTGTAGTTATAATCTATTTATTCACTTTTTGAGCATGGACCTGAAAATGAAATTTCAAACTTAAACTTTTGAATGCTTTAGAGCACTCAGAATTAATTAGAATTAATTTTGGTCTCTTTTTAAGGAAGACACTTGGCAAAGTTACAGAATTTTATGTTTATTGTTTTGAAAACTGCACAAAAATATTTATAATTTTTTTTTTTTTTTGTATGAAAAAAATAAAAATAAAACCTTTACCAAGTTTCGTACCATTCTGATGAAGTAAAAAATTCTAAAAAGGACAAATGTTAAATTTTTCGGTCAAAATTGACCGAAGAGTGCCAGAGGGTTAAGTATTTGGTGCTGTTTAATAAACAGCATACACTGTTAGAAGAAAATGTTCTCTGTAGAACCTTTAAAGGGTTCTATCAAGCACTTCATATATGGAACCTATTAGACGTTTCCATCATGGTATCATTTTATGGATTTAGTTTTAATTAATTAAATGCATGAATTAAACAGCTCTTAAACATACTGTTTACATAAAAAAAAATCAATGGAAAAGCAATGATGAGTGGAATGCAAAAACAGCATAATTATTCCTGCAATACATATGCAATTTCTTCACTACTGAATCTACAGTGCAATCAGTGTGATCATTCACAGAAGAACATCTCTGATAAGCCATTTTCATTATACAGTGGGTACGGAAAGTATTCAGACCCCCTTAAATTTTTCACTCTTTGTTATATTGCAGCCATTTGCTACAATCATTTAAGTTCATTTTTTCCTCATTAATGTACACACAGCACCCCATATTGACAGAGAAACACAGAATTGTTGATTTTTGCAGATTTATTAAAAAAGAAAAACTGAAATATCACATGGTCCTAAGTATTCAGACCCATGCAACAAGTCCTTGCAGATCCTCTCCAGTTCTGTCAGGTTGGATGGTAAACATTGGTGGACAGCCATTTTTAGGTCTCTCCAGAGATGCTCAATTGGGTTTAAGTCAGGGCTCTGGCTGGGCCATTCAAGAACAGTCACAGAGTTGTTGTGGATCCACTCCTTTGTTATTTTAGCTGTGTGCTTAGGGTCATTGTCTTGTTAGAAGGTAACCCTTCGGCCCAGTCTGAGGTCCTGAGCACTCTGGAGAAGGTTTTCATCCAGGATATCCCTGTACTTGGCCACATTCATCTTTCCCTCGATTGCAACCAGTCGTCCTGTCCCTGCAGCTGAAAAACACCCCCACAGCATGATGCTGCCACCACCACGCTTCACTGTTGAGACTGTATTGGACAGGTGATGAGCAGTGCCTGGTTTTCTCCACACATACCGCTTAGAATTAAGGCCAAAAAGTTCTATCTTGGTCTCATCAGACCAGAGATTCTTATTTCTCACCATCTTGGAGTCCTTCAGGTGTTTTTTTTAGCAAACTCCATGCGGGCTTTCATGTGTCTTGCACTGAGGAGAGGCTTCCGTCGGGCCACTCTGCCATAAAGCCCCGACTGGTGAAGGGCTGCAGTGATGGTTGACTTTCTACAACTTTCTCCCATCTCCCGACTGCATCTCTGGAGCTCAGCCACAATGATCTTTGGGTTCTTCTTTACCTCTCTTTACCAAGGTTCTTCTCCACCGATAGCCCAGTTTGGCCAGACGGCCGGCTCTAGGAAGGGTTCTGGTCGTCCCAAACGTCTTCCATTTAAGGATTATGGAGGCCACTGTGCTTTTAGGAACCTTAAGTGCAGCAGAAATTTTTTTTATAACTTTGGCCAGATCTGTGCCTTGCCACAATTCTGTCTCTGAGCTCTTCAGGCAGATCCTTTGACCTCATGATTCTCATTTGCTCTGACATGCACTGTGAGCTGTAAGGTCTTATATAGACAGCTGTGTGGCTTTCCTAATCAAGTCCAATCAGTATAATCAAACACAGCTGGACTCAAATGAAGGTGTAGAACCATCTCATGGATGATCAGAAGAAATGGACAGCACCTGGAGTTAAATATATGAGTGTCACAGCAAAGGGTCTGAATACTTAGGACCATGTGATATTTCAGTTTTTCTTTTTTAATAAATCTGCAAAAATGTCAACAATTCTGTGCTTTTCTGTCAATATATGTACATTGAGGAAAAAAAATTAACTTAAATGATTTTAGCAAATGGCTGCAATATAACAAAGAGTGAAAAATTTAAGGGGGAGTAGTGTAGTCTGATTTATTGCAATGCAGGAGAAGAAAGTCCAACACTCTTACTTTAAAAAAAAAAAAAATGAAACACAAATATAATGTTTAAATAAGACATCATTTATGACGTATCTGACAAATGCAACTTCTGAAGGACACAGCCTTCGAAGCAAGACACATAAGCGGCACCTACTGTCAGAGAAATAATTTGCATTTTTATTCAGTCCGTCTGCTGTTTTTGTTCAGACAAATCCAAAAATTGGACAGATTTTTAACCAGTTGATGGAAGAGAAGCTAATGCACAAATCGGCACACTGCCACTGCTGCTCTCAAAATTTATTAAAAAGACAATGTTTCGACCAAAAAGGTCTTTGTCAGGTCAGACAAACAGTGAATAATCAAAAGATGACAATTTCTTATCATTTTATCAACATGGTCAATCACACCTGATACAATTCATGTAACTAATTGATTATTCACTGTTTGTCTGACCTGACAAAGACCTTTTTGGTCGAAACATTGTCTTTTTAATAAATTTTGAGAGCAGCAGTGGCAGTGTGCCGATTTTTGTTTTTTTTGACATTCAAGTGTTTCTGATGATCGAGCACCTGCTCTAAGTTGTTTTGGGATGTGCGCATACTACTTTCTTCTGAAAGAAGCTAATGCATTCAGAAATATTCAGTTCAGGTAATAAACCAACACATCTTTAGTTTATGGGTGAGCGGTTAAATTTGTCAAGATAATGAAAGATTTCACAAACAAATTCTGTTGAACAGCATGTCAGTTTGTAGCAACTTTAGTGGCTAAATCTGAATGCAGACAGTGCGCCTGCTGGTATTGTCTTTCCCTTTTGGCTGCTCAGCTGGTATAAAGGATGAACATCTGTGGATGCTTCATTCTGGGTGTTTAAGTGGATTACATAGTGGACAGACAGTTTAGAGCTTGTTAACAGAAACATGCATGTTTAAACACAGACACACATCTATTTCAGTAAAAGTGCTTTCCTGTGTCAGGAATTTCACACTGTAGGAGGTGAGTGGTGGTCTGGTGATTTGATACCCCTCTAAATGTCAAACTCAGCAGCTTTGGAACAGAACGAGGAAGCTGAGACAAAAATGGAGGGATGGGAAAAGAGATGGACGTAGGTGTATAGAAAGCGACAAGGTTATGAAGTGCCGCTCACATAAAATCTTATTATGTTTTACTGAGTACTCTGGGTTAATGCATACTTTAACTATTCCTTCAATTTATTGGCGTTCTTATTTATTTGTTGTCTGTTTTACCATAGCTGTAGTTGTTATTGTATAGTGCCATGATGGCAGATGGAGTGCTCTCTGAATTGAATTTGATTTGAATGGAGAGGACTGAGGGAGCGAGTGATAGAAAGAGACAGTGGGAAGGAGCATGGAGAGCGTGTTTTTTCCCCTGAGTGAGACGAGATGTCACCAAGAGAGCTTGGCGTAATTAATCATTGTAAGTGCACTAACAATGAGAGAAAAGGGGAATAAACATTCAATAATCACATCAGATGGGCGCAGTCGAGTAGGCCTTTCAGAACCCCAGGGTGAAAGAGGTCAGCTTTTATGATGCAGAGTGCTAAGACACCCAACACAGCCACCTCTCCAGATCAAGCAAGGACACGTCCCTCACCTCTGCATTTATTTTACAACTCGCTATAAAAGCAGAATTCAATGTCGTGCTTTGTCCATAGGTGGCCCATAAAGTGGACACTTCTGCTTTGTGAGGTTCAGTCTGATTATCTGTACAGAAATGGTTGAACTAAGATTTTTAGCTCTAGGTATCTTGACATTACAGGACACAACACCATTTTTTTAATTTATTATTATTGTGTTTTAAAGGTACCCTAGAATGAAAAGCTGTATTTACCTTGGCATAATTGAATAATTAGAGTTCTGTACATGGAAATGACATACAGTGACCCTCAAACACCATTGTTTCCTTCTTCTTATGTAAATCTCATTCGTGCAAAAGACCACTGAAAAACAGGCGAATCTCAGCATAACACCGATTGTGATGCAACAGTCGGGATCATTATTATTTACGCCCCCAACTTTTCCAGCCCATGTTCTAGGCAGTATTAACGTTGTGGAGCTGCACAGCCGAATCGTCAGACGTTCTGCAGGTAGGCTATTGTGAAGCATGCATGCAAGGACAATAGCGAAAATAGCAGATGGATCGATAATAATATCATGATGTATTTAGTAATATTTGTAAATTGTCTTTCTAAATGTTTCGTTAGCATGTTGCTAATGTACTGTTAAATGTGGTTAAAGTTACCAGTTTCCTACTGTATTCACAGAGACCAGAGCCATGTCGTTATTTTCATTTTTAACTTGAAAACATATGTAGTCTGTATAATTCATAAAGCATCTTCATTCTCATGAGAGTCTCTCTAACGGTGTGTAGCTTTAGCCATGTTAGCCGTGCAGCACACTATCAAACTCATTCAGAATCGAATTTTAACAAACATATTTAAATTAAATGCCATACTTACATGATCTGATATGCTGCATCACAAACAGTTTGTAAAGATCCATTTTAAGAGTTATATTGTGAACTTCTGTAGTATTTATGCAATGTTTAATGGAGTCGGGAGCTTGGGGGCAGGGAGCACGAACATTTAAAGGTGTACACACACCAAATCTGAGCATTTTTCCTCTCACCTCAAAATAGGCAGTTAAAACATGGTATAATAAAAAAAAAAAAATCTGAGGTATTTTGAGCTGAAACTTCACAGACATATTTTGGGGACACCTTAGACTTCTATTACATCTTGTGAACTTGACATTCTAGGGCACCTTTTAATGTTTTAATTATAAAAAAAATAAAATAAAAAAAAACGGTATGAAAATTTCATTTTACGATTATAGTGACCAAAATGATCACGGTTATCGATATTATTATGGTACTGTTAAAATGCTGGAAAGTTCAAAAAGTACTCATACACACACCAAAATCATTTCACTAAGTTTTATGTCGAAAACCAACATACAACAAATAAAATTGTTTGCATAAACATTGAAATAATAGGCTAACATTAAGAAAGACGGACGTTGCTGAACAGCAACGGAAGACAGGCTGAATGAAAATGTAAACCCACTCTCTGACAGTAGGTGGCACTTATGGAACAGCAGAAATAGAGCTGTTTCCCCGGTAACCTCTGTAAACAACGAAGGTATTACATGGATGGAAGATGAAAAGCAAATGCCATCGAAACTTTTCTGAAGACACAATAATAGGATTCGTTCATTCTTCACCCTGCTTTCCGTCATGTTTTCACACAAAACGATACACTGCATGCTGCGTCTGCGTGAGGCTGTTGCTAACTTTTCTTAAAGGTCCCCTTTTTCGTGGTTTTTTGAAGCTTTGATTGTGTTTATAGTGTGCAATATAACATGTGTTCATGTTTCGCGTGTAAAAAAACACAGTATTTTTCACATAATTTACTTATCTGTATACCGCTGTTTCCACTGTCATAAAAACGGGCTGATGACTTCCTTGTTCTATGAAGTCCCTCCTTCAGAAATACGTAACGAGTTCTGATTGTGCCAGCGGTTCCTGTGTTGTGATTCGACAGCAGCTTAGCGAACCTTGCCCAGAAAGGTCACGCCTCTTACCATAACGTGGAGATGCACGCGCTCAGTGTTATTGTAAACATGTCTTTAATTTTACCCTATCAATTTGAGCCGGAATCAGACCCGGTGATTGGACTGCGGGATGAAAATAACAGCGTTTCGACGACATGGCGACAAACACACTCTACAAACGCAACTCTTGTGTATTCCTGTGGGCGGAGGTTAGTCAAAAAACTGTTTTAGTGACGTCATTAAAGGAGGAAGTAGAGGGATGTAGTCCAAACTGGCCGTTCGATGTAGGCGACTTCTGTTAAATAAAATATCTCGCTTGGCATTGAACTTTGAGCTTTAAAATTTTACAGATTTTATTTATACTCTAACAACAACATTACACACTAACTAAAGTTTGAAACATGGGATCACGAAGAACGGGACCTTTAATGCTGAACAGTATTTACCATGAGTGTTTCAAATCACGATAATCAAATACGGTTTTAATGATAATTAAAATATGAAGCGGTAATACTAACTAACTGAGTCTGACCTAGGAGAGAACGAATTTAGTCTTTTATGTTGTTGTGTTTGTATTGTCTTTGTTTGGTTTTGTTGATTGCTTTGTACAGCACTTTGGGCTGAACGTCTGGCAGTAGAAATGTGCTTTATAAGAAAAAAAGCTAAACTAAACTAACTGTAAGGAATTTGTATCTTGGTTTATAGTCAAATTGGTAATGGTTTCGCTCCTAGTTTTAATTAAATTAAATGCTTTTTTTTTTCTTGACAGACCAATGGCAGTTGTTCCAGACGCTTGCTAGAAAAGAAACTTAAAGGGATAGTTCACCCAAAAATGAAAACTCTGTCATCATTTACTCACCCTCAAGTTGTTCCAAACCTGTATGAATTTCTTTGTTCTGCTGACCAAAGAGATCTCACCCCCCATTTACTGCCATAGTAGGAACAATAAATACCATGGAAGTCAATGGGCGGCGAGATCTGTTTGGCTACGGACATTCTTCAAAATATCTTCCTTTGTGTTCAGCAGAACAAAGAAATTCATAAAGGTTTGGAACAACTGGTGAGGGTGAGTAAATGATGACAGAATTTTCATTTTGGGTGAAGTATCCCTTTAACAGAGTCACTTTAGTAATACAATATATCTGCCCAACGCATTTTCCCTACAAACAAACCATGTGTGTCTATTTAAACTCGATTTATACCGAGATGGACATTGTAGGAAAACTGAGATTGACATTTTATGCTCCATAAAACCACAGCCCACAGTAAAACAAACACTATTAAAAAAAAGTTAGCTTCATGGGGGTCCGCGACCTCAGGCACACGTGCCGAAGGGAATATCACTGGAAGGAGAGCAATATAAGAGCAAGAGAGATTAATAATAAATGTATGGTGAATGTAATCGCAATGCAGTTTGATTTAAATATGAAACTTATGGTATGCCGAATGCCCCAACTAATCCACTCGGCATCAGTATACTATGGTTTTTTGCTCTGCAGACTAATATGACAGCTTGGGATATGCATATACCATAATAATCGAGGTTTCATATTTACATTTATGTGTTTGACCGACACATTTATTGCAAAGCCTCTTATATTTTGCGTCAGTGTTGAGACTAGAGATGATTGTAACACTTCAACGTCTGTATTTTTGTGCTATTTATCTCAGACTTAGGCTATATGATATATTTTTCCTACATTTACACTACCATTTAAAAGTTTGGAGGTTAAACATTATTACAATTTAAAATAACCGTTTTCTTTTTAAAAAATATTTTAAAGTTTTATGTATTCCTATGTTTAGTTTTCAGTGTTTCTAGTGTTTTTCAAGTCAAGTCAGTTTTATTTGTATAGCACTTTTCACAATACTCATTGTTTAAAAACTTTATAAAAAATCTTGATGTTAATGTGTGTAATATCTTAATATATTTATGTCTTATAGTCACATTTAGCATATTAGAGCTGGCTGATAATACAGTTTACATTTTGTGATGATGTAAACGTAATTCTATATATATATATTTATGTTCACATATAATAACTTTTTCATCATTATAGCTATTTTCTAAGTAGTTAAACTGGCAGTTTACTCACCTGTTAAAGCCATACATATCAGCTCATGCAAGCCTTGGTGTTGGTAAAGCTATGCTCTAGCATTTTAGCTACAAAAACATTTTCAATATGCCATCCTTAACATTCCATATACAATTATGTGACACTCACAATCACATGATTATGGGAAACACGGGAAGTGGGCTGATGTGTCACAGTGATTTACTAGAAAAAATACAGACCTGTGAGCTACCTAATGGAGAGCTGTTTCTAAAACTGTGTTTGCACTCACTAAAAGTTCTGCAAATGAATGCAAGTTCATTAATTGTTTGGGCACTTGTTTTATGGCTCATTGCATGTTTGCTTGTGACTCAAAGGCTTGACTGATGCATGTTGACATCATCGTTCACTCTAATTAATGCAATTCACTGAGTCAATGGTATTGTCTCATCATCTCAGTGACTTTCATAATTGGTGAAAAGTCAACAATCAGCAAATACAACAGAAGCAAAGTGAACTTTGAGATGTTTGTACACACACACACATGAGAATTTCCTCTTGTATACAAAGTCACAGTAACAAATATCCAAACTCTGGTATAATTCCCAAGGTTCAGAGAGGTTTAACTTATATAATTGTTCTTCTAATCACACATTCAGAATGGAGGCTAAGATTGAGAAGCAGGAGAGTGAGCGAGAGAGATAGTGAGAGAGGAAGAGAGAGAGGTGGAGAGGAGAGGGAGATGCAAAATACTTTTTGACAAGGCGTCCCTTTCAAGTCTGAAGGTTTGATGTGCTAATTACATGCAAATATATGCAAACGAGACTGCTTGGTGCACAAACCCTGGCAGAATGTGTGAGGCAGAATTGCAGTCTGAGGAGCGGAGTGTGTTGGCTATAAATAAAGTAAAGAGGAAGTTGTGATTTCACATTAGCCTATTTGAACAAATACTGCGTTTTAGGTACAAGGGCAGACAAGGGGACCAATAAAGAGCGCATCCTCTGTGATTCCTCCCCTCCACCTATTCTATTTCTTGTAGCAACTGCCTGTCTTGCTGTGGTAAATACTGTACGTGTCTCGTATAAGCTGCTAGCTTTATGGGGAAGATCGTCATATCAGATAGGGATGTGCAGTGAAGCCATTATTTGGATGTGTATCTGTAGCTGTTGCAATGACAACAATCTGTGTATTAGGATACAACCGGATGTGGGGGAGGAGGGCTTACACCTACACTGAAAAGCCTCTTTAAAAAAAACAAAAAAACTCTATTCCTTTTGTAGTTTCCATATGGAAAATATGCCTTGTATAATTCATAAAATTATTTTTTTTTATTATTATAACCTTTTATGTAAAATACATTTTTAAAACCCTAATAATAATAATTTAAAAAATGGTTACTTTTTAAAATATATTTAGTGTAGTTTTATGCATGTTGAATAATACATATGGGTCAATGATGTGACAGGTCATTTTTTTTGTCCAGAGGCCTTAACCCTTAAATGCATGACTGTTTCGCCAATCATTCTTACATATTCGGGTCTTTATCGACCCGGATATATATCTAACACGGAAGGATCTCTACCTGTCGCGATAATATAAAACTCCTCTGATATTAGAGTAGCAATTACAGAAGAATAAAATAAATCATATTTTGTTACCTTTTGGAGCTTGAAAGGGCTCAGTTTGAGCAGATGTTTTATGCCATCATCACTGTCCTCGTCAGAGCTCATTTCCCAGTAAATTCAGCAAATAATAAGCTAGTTTTATGTTTGAGGTCGCAAATATGAGCCTATTCGCGATCTCAAACATATTCTCAGAACTATATAATTTTCAATATCTTCAAAATCAATATTTCGATCGCTAACAGCTTCACCAGATCCATCCAGTGACAGTTACAGTCATATTTGATTGCGTTCAGTACTTGCTCTGCAGTAAATCACTGAGCCATTTCATGTTTTTCTTATTATTTCGTTTTCTGCCTGAAAGAGTTGTCACTGTGTATCAGACACTGCCACCTTGTGGAATAAAGGTGAATTGCACTTATTCCGTCTTCTAAGATTAAATTATTGTTTCAGTGCAGAAAAAAAATATACGTACACTGATACACACCTCGGGTCGTTAGCGACCCTATACAATTTTTACAAAAAATGAATTCAAAAATAGGCATTCTTTTATAATTTTATGATTTTATTCATGTTATATTCTTTATAATTAATCAATTAGGAATACCAAGAAGGTTGAAGTCTAACTTTAAAAAATGAATGAGGAGGAGGGTAGTGAATGACATCCCGGGTCACTAAAGACCCGAGGTATGCATTTAAGGGTTAATAATAAAAAAACAAAGATATGACATCCAAAGTATGTAAGGTAGTACAACTAAATCCAAAAGTTTTTAATTATATTTTGCTACATATCAAGGTAATTTAAAGATTTTGAAGTGTTAAACGGTCATTCGGTTTAACCGTCCAAATGCCAATACAGCCATTTAATTTGTGATTAAATATCTTAAAATGTAATACATGTATATATTTTTTATTCTGGCATGATTTTATAACATCATATATCAACATAGTGCAAAATGGAATTAAAAATATGTGTAGAAGTTATTGTTTTGTCATGAGAAAGGATGTCCGGAAAAATTAATTTCATTTGATGTCATTCGGAGTAACCAATATAAAAAGACCATTTTGTATCAAGTCGTGCGGTTAGTATCATGTGACAGGATGTGACATCATTCAGACAGCTTGCAAAGGACCACATGGTCGTGAAGCAAAGTAATTAACTCTCTCCTAACTATTTGTAAAAATTAATGCATGTCCCGAAACATCAGGTCATTTGGTACCACCACTATAAAACATGAAAAAAGTTGTAATATTTTAAAACTTGTACGAAATATAAAATGTTTGATTGTCCTTTTGCTAGCTAGCTTGATATCAGCCTGTTAGCATTGTTTGAAAATATCATCATTCGATATAACCAAAAGTGTCGTTCTGTAAAACCAAAATTTTGGTTAAACTGCTTGATTTTTTTTTTTTTTTTTTTTTTTTTTTTTTTTTTGTGTGACAAATTTCCATCTTATAAAAAATGACAAAAGCCATGCTAATTGATTATTAAAAAAAAAAAAAAAACATAATCAATAAAACTTCAAAATTAATTATATCTCCATTATTTTATTATACACTTTTAAAAACCTTATTCGTCAATGACCCGTCTATAGAGTTATGTTATATACTCTTTCTCTTATTCATTTTTGAAGTCATTATTCGAGCCTTTCTGAATAAGTTATTTGGCTTCACGTACATCCCACATATCAAAGTTATAATACTGTACATTATTGTCTGATCTGTACTAAATTTGTTTCGTGCCAGATTGTACATCATCTGTGTTTATGAATGAAACCTTGTGTATATTTACAGTGCAATATGATCTCACATCACATGATTGGCTGATTTGTCACTGCCAGCACAGTGTGTTTTGTTTTTAGAAATGTTGAGAGAGAGAGACGCTCGTGAATAAGACTGAGGAGTGACACGTCGAGCCTCGCAATGTCTATGAGACCAGATTGGACTTGTTTCTCATTTCCTCTTGCAAATCAAAATATGCAAGAGAGACAAGTAGAGAGGCAATCTTATTTTGCCTGAATTATCACTTGTGATTGTTACATCGTTGCAACTCACCCGTACGGTCCCCCTACTAAACCTGACAGAGTCTGAAGTCCAGACAGCCTCTGAAGTATCAGGTTTGAGGACAATGTATTCCTGAAACAAATGAGTCTCATCAAAATTCTGCTGCAAACCATATGTTTCTGTTTCTCATCCCATTCTCTTCTCTTTTTTTCTCTTCTCCTGCCAGAGAGAAGAATGTTATGGTCTTTTTTTTTTTTCTTGAAAGCTTTGCTGCAAGTGACAGAGGCAGCATCAATTTCCATTTGGTAATGAACTGTTCAGCCTAATGTGTGCTTTAGAGCAAGAAGGGCTCAAATTTCTGAGTAGCTCAATGAGTTTTGCAGTGAGGTGAGAGAGAGGAGACATTAGGTTTGTGATACTCTGGTGGTCATAGTCAAAGAGAGAGAGAATAAGAGAAAGAGGCTATATTTCTACTGGCAATGAACCTGGAAACAACCATTTCATTGAGAGCAAATGGACTGTTTGCTTCTGTGTTTGCTCTGCCGAAGCAGGTGGGTAAATTAGGGTATTTTTTGGAAAATCACTGTTTATTCCCAAAATCCTTGAATGCATGTTTTGTTTATTCCTCTCATTGGCCTAGTTAAAACAGACAAATGCATTAAACATGTAAAATCTTTATGTGTCTAAGACCGTGGCGCCGCTTGTACATGAGCGATTCGTTGATCAGAAGCTGGAGGGTTGTAAAAAAGTTTTCGTATTCCCTTGCATTCGCAATTCGAACAGAGAAAAACAGCCGTTGGCACGGCGAAACCATAATTGAACATGTTACAATAATCTAGAACAAGAGAAGGTTATAGATAGCACAAGAAAATGCTAATTATTTTTTTTTTCCCATAGCCATCTACTAAAAATTCTCCGGGGGATGCAATAAACAAACGACGGCGGTGATTTTCCCTCACTGTTTTTCCGAGATGTGAAATATTTAACGCTTTAGCCCAAGCAAAATCATGGATCATCCCGTGCTTAAAATCCCAGCTTTGGGAAAGGGAGGGTAGCGAACGGTTGCACTTTTCACTCGCTTGGGAAATTTTTACCCCTTTAATGGCTTGTCACGGCTAATATGTGCTTGTAAAAGGTCCGCATATTTATGTTGGCCTTAAAGTCAGTAGCTTTTGTTTTCACAGGTCTTGATCCACAGGCAGCCATTAATGCTGAATTATATCGAGACGCCGAATCGACGCGGCAAGGCTAAACGTAGAGATTTTAGTAGTGCCACGAGTTACTTTATTACAGCCTATTAGCAACAGTGTCTCCCATTATGGAGAGGTAAGGCCGGGATCGATTCAGGACAGGGAGTGTGTCTTGAACACAGAAGCCTGTTATTCTCACGATAAATCTGTGTGGGCCTGTGTGCTCCGTAAACATTTACGGGTAAGCATTCTTCCTATGACAGAAGTCGCAGAGGTAATATTTCCAGTTCAGTACAGTAGAGCTTCTCTGAAATCTTCCATCCAACATATAAATGTCATCCCAGTCTGTAAAACCCAGATAGGTGTGTGTTTGTTGAAACGCCTGCACCACTCTATTGATCTTTGCCGCGGCTTTGCTGCCACGCTAGTCTTGATTTCCTCTTTTAGCTGAAACCTGTAATTTCTGCCATTGTTCAAGGAAAGGGACAACAAATAAAGAATGAAGGATGATCAATTTAAGAACTTACTGATTCTAGGGAGAGTGTAGCATTCGCAGCGTGGGGCGATCAAAAAGCTCGTTTCATCAAAAAGAAGAGACAGGAAAGCCCTGGTAGGAAGACACTTACTAAATTGTCAATTGAATTTTAATGGAGGGTTAAGGTCAGAACAATATTTCACAGCGGGAAAGAGGCCGAGGCAAAGTAAGAGGGACCGGTTCTCGGATTTCAGTCTGAATATGAGATGCTGAGGTTTTTTCAACTTTTGCAGTTCCGTTTGGTGACGCTAGCTGTGCAGATATCGCACATCTTTAATTTAAGTTTTAAGCTTTTAAGCGACTGATAAGAGGCAGATTCAGAGTGAAATAACCTGATATGTTTGCGCAGCTGCTGTTTTCAGCAAACATGAAGAGAGATATCATAATCACAGATTTTTAAGTGGGCTGACAGTTAATCGCAGATGGTTGGGGGGCTGATAGGAAAGAGGGGGCTGAAACCCTCCTAAAGAGGGTCTAGACATGCTTGTTTGTGTGGGAAGATATGAAGCAGAACACAACTGGTAACCCTGTTATCATCTCCTAATAGATAATGCAAGTTTTAGTCTAACTCTAGCTCTATCCAGGTTACCTCTGGGGAGCTTCTTTGCATCTTTTCAAAACCGTGTCCTTGGCGTACCAGGGGGTGCGGAGCAACGGGATGACAGACGAGGAGAGAGTGTCTCTGTGGTCTGTCACAATTGCGGGACATGCTCAGTTTCTCATGCTTAAGCAGAGGGTAAATCCTCCTTCATCCTGGATCCATCAGATTATATAAAGTCTCATCTTTTCCTGTCAACTATGGTTATGCAATAAAGTGCTTTGGATGGCTTTGGCTCTCCACGTGTCCCTGTCTCTTTTTTTTTTTGCTGCTCCCTGTCTCATTCTGTCGCTCTCTGACTCTTCTCTTCTGTCTCAGTATCTCCCCCTGTGTGTCTGGCATCTGGATGGCTGGAGTAATGCGGCTGTGATGAATGATGATGTAATGTCTAATGCATGACTGTTGTCAGAACTCCTGTGTGGCATTATTAAATTAAAGACACAGTAAACGCCAGGAGCGCAATGCTCGTAAGTAAAACCGCTCCATTGCTCACGGTACCTTATTCCTGATTGCCATTTCATTACTATTGCCACAAGTCACAGCTTAACTGGACAGCTGTCATAGATCTGAGCATGAGCCGGGTTAATTATTTGGCCTTTCAGTAAGGAATGAATCAAGGCCGTTTTTCTTCAATGAGAAAATAGTCTACAGTACAAAAATGAAACAGATTACTACATATGAGCTCAAATAATGTTCGAAACCAATAACATCATTAAGTAAGGTGTTAGAGGGAGGTTTATTTATATCATCTCTTTGAGCTAGTGTTTTCATCAAGGCATTGAGTAAACAGCAAATTACAAGTGAAAAGGTGAGAAGTTGAACTTCATTGATTCTTTGATTTGTTCTTCCATTAATTAGAGTTATGTGAATTTCTTTGAATTTTAAATCATTTTAATCCTATTCCTTACATTCTCAGTTCACACCTTAGTTTAAATTCAGAAATTTAAAAGACATTGTCATTTCAGCTCTGAATGACTCTGGACTAATACCAAAGTAAACAACTCGCTCACTTTTACATCACCATTTTCAGTCTTGTCCAAATTGAAATGAACTCAAAATGAACTGTGAATTTAAAGTTTATAGGATAGGATAGGATCAGATTGGATCAGATAAGATAGGATGGTACTGTATTAATCCCCTGTGGGAAATTAAAGCAATAAACATGAATATGAATAGAATAGAAAAATAGCAATAAATGCAATACAGTATCATACAATATACTGTAAAATAAAATAAAAAATAGAGAGAATTATAAGATGTGCAATATATATTACTCAACAATATTTTCTTGTGCAAATATGAAAAGGTGCTTGTGAAAAATATAGACATAACATGAGGGTAAGTAAATAAATGTAAAATTTTGGATATACTATTCAATTAAAGGATTAGTCCACTTTTAAATACACTTTTCCTGATAAATTTACTCACCCCCATGTCATCCAAGATGTTCATGTCTTTCTTTCGTCAGTCGAAAAGAAATGAAGGTTTTTGAGGAAAACATTCCAGGATTATTCTCCTTGCAGTGGATTTCAATGGCTACCAACAGATTGAAGGTCAAAATTGCAGTTTCAGTGCAGCTTCAAGGGCTTTAAACGATACCAGATGAGTAATAAGGGTCTTATCTAGCGAATCGATCGGTCATTTTCGAAAAAAATACAACCGTTTATGCTTTATAAACAAAATATCGCCTTGAACGTACTTTCCGCTTCCGCATTCTTCATAACGCTTACGCTGAATGTCCTACGCCTTCCCTATTCGGAACGAACGCGGCGCCAGTTTCGTTTTTTTTTCCGTAACTTGAATAGGGAAGGCGTAGAACATTCAGCATAAGCGTTATGAAGAATGCGGAAAGTACGTTCAATGCGATATTTTGTTTATAAAGCACAAACGGTTGTATTTTTTTCGAAAATGACCGATCGTTTCGCTAGATAAGACCTTTATTACTCATCTGGTATCGTTTAAAGCCCTTGAAGCTGCACTGAAACTGTAATTTTGACCTTAAATCTGTTGGTAGCCATTGAAATCCACTGTAAGGAGAATAATCCTGGAATGTTTTCCTCAAAAACCTTCATTTCTTTTCGACTGACGAAAGAAAGACATGAACATCTTGGATGACATGGGGGTGAGTAAATTTATCAGGAAAATTGTATTTAAAAGTGAACTAATCCTTTAATGTGGTCCGGTCTCAATATTTCCTTACCTGGGGAGGTCTGGCCAGGGGCGCGGGGATAACGGGATAAAAAAATAACTATATTTCTGATATAATTTCTGAAGCATTTTAGCAAAAGTGAATTTTCTATGTGAATTTGTTATAGGAAACCATTCCATCTTCAACTTCTTGAGCGTTCAAAAAACTGACCGTAAAGTGTAGTAAAATATAGAGGCTCCTGAATCCACTACATCAGACACGTCATTCTGTATGCACATGAGGGCTGGGACAATAAATCGTAGAATCGCAAATCAAGAAATGATTCTGGATCGATTCTGGGATTTTCCGAATCCATCGCAATTCTCTCTCGAATCAATTCTGAGCTTAGTTTTTAACAGCAGACGTCACTGTGTGCTTTATAAACAGCTGTACTCTGCTCTCTTTCAATTCCTTACACACACCATTTGAAACTTCTATAAAATAATCATTCATAAAGTTCGAAAAGGTTGAAGCGAATTACAAGAGTGTTTGCAGTGGGCTGTTTACATTAATCTTGCATCATTAAAAGCATTCTGAGGTGCAAGAACATAGCCAAACGCACAAGTACACTTCTTCATCCGCATTTGAGCATGCGGTTAAAAACTACCTTAGAGCGCCATCTGCTGTTAAAAACTAAGCTCAGAAGCGATTCAAGAGAGAATCGCAATGCATTCGGAACATCTCAGAATCTACAAATTGAGATGAATAGATTTATTCTCCCAGCCCTAATGCACATGCTCAGGTTAAAGGGTTAGTTCACCCAAAAATGAAAGTTCTGTCATTTATTACTTATCCTCATGCCGTTCCACACCCGTAAGACCTTCGTTAATCTTCAGAACACAAATTAAGATATTTTATTTGAAATCCGATAGCTTCGTGAGGCCTCCATAGGGAGCAATGGACAGTTCCTCTCTCAAGATCCATAAAGGTACTAAAAATATATTTAAATGGGTTCATGTGAGTACAGTGAGTCAATATTAATATTATAAAGCGACGAGAATATTTTTGGAGTGCCAAAAACAGCCGTAGGCAGTTTGACACTGATTCATTTATGCTCCGATGCTTCATGAAGCAGTGTTTTGAAATCGGCCATCACTAAATAAGTCATTATTTTGTTTTTTTTGGCGCTCCAAAAATATTCTCGTCGCTTTATAATATTAATATTGACTCACTGTACTCACATGAACTGATTTAAATATGTTTTTAGTACCTTTATGGATCTTGAGAGAGGAAGTGTCCATTGCTCCCTATGAAGGCCTCACGGAGCTATCAGATTTCAACTAAAATATCTTAATTTGTGTTCTGAAGATTAACAAAGGTCTTACGGGTGTGGAACGGCATGAGGGTAAGTAATAAATGACAGAATTTTCATTTTTGGGTGAACTAACCCTTTAAGCTATCGAATGACTTCAGAAGACTTGGAATATAGTGCACAAAATCTTTTATGGTCCTTTTTTTGTGGAGCTTAACATTAACAACCTTAGTTACGCAAAGTATCGCATTTGGATCTGTCATGTCTGACCAATGCCCGATCCGGCAAAAATCACAGTATCGAAACCAATACAGATACTGAATATCGGATCGGTGCATCCCTACTTTAAACTGTAGAAATGGTAAAATGGTGCTATCGTTGTCATTTTGTCTCATGGTTGTGTTGGAAGCAAACTATGGTCCGGACCATTGTCCAGTATTTGAGGATGCCTGAACTATACCTTTAATGCATTATGACTGTGTTTACAGAAGATTTGTTGACTAATGGTTATTTAAGTCTATCAATTGAACATCATGGAAACATCAAATAGGCCTGTAACATGTATATACATTGGACTAAAAAGCGAAGATTAGACAAGAGAAGAAGAAGAGAAGACATTACCTACTCATTTTTCTAAGTCCACCACACACCATGGAGCTGGAAAGATTTGATGGTGGCGGATCAGGTTGCATACAATGAATGGAACTTTGCAGTGAGTCCCTAAATCAATAAAGTACTTAGGATTGCCTTGCTTTCCCCTGCAGAGGATTTGCACTATCACACACAAGTCATTCTAGGCTATCTCTTTAACCATATCTTCCTCTCGCCGGCCATCCAGCAGTTTACCCGTAATACAGCTTGCAAATAATAGGTTTGAATCATGAGAAAAATGTCAGTTTTGTCAGTTCACTTGTGTGTGTATATCTAAAGGAGATGTACAGAGGATGCTACAGAAGACAGCATGATGAAAAAAGAAAAAGAAAATTGGCAGATGGAGCTGAACAGAGGATCAGGATTCATCTTTTCAAAAGATGGCATGCTGAACAATTCCTCTCTCTCTCTCTCTCTCTTTGAGTGATGTTCAAAATGTTAAACTGCTCTCCAAAGGAACAATGAATGAGTCTTAGAAGAGCATTGAGATGTTTCCTGTAAAATTCATACGGTGCACTGTGCTGTTGTTTTACCCGGCGGTGACAACAGCTCTCCTCAAAAATTAGACCTAACGGATGCTCCAGACACAATGATGTTCAGTGGCATGTTTTTAAACATTGATGTGTTCTCCGACAATTTCTCTGCCCGATCTGGAAATGCTGCAGTTGTAAATAACTCAGTTTGCCCATCTTGCGCTGAAGCACAGGGTCAGGAGACAGAGAGACGGCCAGGATTGGCATTCCTGACTCAGCTCCATTTGTGCAGGCTCCTTCCATCTGTACCCAAGACCCAAATCACTGAAAGCCAGTCGTTTTTAATGAGACTGAGCCTGCGAGGCAACATGCCCATTAATCAATAACTCAGGCTGAATAGGTACAGCTCCAGAAGCTGTGTTAGTGTATAAACAGGAAATTACTATCAGAGGGAAGTTGTGGGTGTCTGGTCTTTTAGCAAATGTGACAAAGCTATTACAAACCAGGCCTGCTTTGCGAAAGATTACACGATGGTGTTGTTTGCCGTATAATTAGATGTTATAGGCACAGGAAACTGTTACCGGATCTTGTCGTGAAAAAGCGCGCCTGGAAGGCCTTGTTTTTGTTTGGGGAGCGATATGTCTTGCAGCTTTGGCTTGTTTTTGTAATTTAGCTTCATTTTTATTATAATAACTGAATACGCATAATTTCTTCAGTTAGCGAGGAGGATTTCCATCTTGATTTGTTTGTTTGTTTTGCTCCAACAGCGCTGTGTATCCATGGTAATGCTGGCCTATTTAACTTCACTCTCACTGTACATGCTTGTGGGCAGAATGATATTTTAGGCTGACAGAATTAGCCGTAGCATTAGCTTGATTTGCTTGCGTTCCATTAAGCTAAGTTCACTCATAAATAATAGCCCCAGTGCCTAAACAAGGCTTAATCCACTTTCATGGGCCCAATCTGCAGGTCTGCAACTGTGCTGAAAGTCCATAGTTTGTGGCTAATAATCTGATCATTAGCAAAGCCAACACAGCTAATTTTCTTAAAGCTAATCTCTGCTACAAGATAATCGGGGGATTATTCCTATCGTTCGCTGCCTTGACCGTCCCTCACCCATGAGGAGTTATCAATAATCATCCTGCCACATTAAGCCTCCTTATTTCCACTCCATAGTGCCAAATAAAGCTCTTGGTAATCACAACAGTTAATTGTTGTAATTACAAGAGTGGATGAACGCTGTACAAGCTTTAATATCGCGTACACCCGGCATCCATACATCCGCTCCGCTCTGCTCCACAGCCCTGTCAATCTCCTCAGCTAACGACCTTAAACTTTAAACAGCATGTGTAATTAGTGCCTTGTTGCCTTTCTTGCCTGTGTCTTTCAGGATTGTTTCAGGGTGAACAGGATGCTGGAAGGCCAAAGGAGGCTGGAGATAGTGTAACTGGAGACATTTTGTCAATACTTCATATCCTGTATAGCAGTTCAGCAGTGTATCATCTAGGTAACCGGGCAGAAGAATGCGCAGTATCAACTTTTGGCTTCTCTCAACACAAATAGCAATGAGAGCAGTGTAACTTCGAAGTTGAACGGAGGTCTATAGTGACAGATGTTAACAAAATCAAAGAAGAATCTGCAATGAATGAATTGAGGCTCAAGAGACTTTAAAGAACGAGACAGTCTGTAGAAAATATGAAAGATTGGATGGACGTGCAGGAGATGCGTGACTCAGGAGCTGCGAAGGTAATTTTCTTTCGAGGACTCACCCAAGGCAGTTTGGAGTCGGTGTTACTGAACTACTAATGTTAAACCCAGAAACAGCAGTGCTGTATTTGTCAATAAGTTACTAGGAGGTTTGTTAAATTTCAAATGTTAAAATGTTTATATTATAGGGTTTTTTTAATTTTTTGAAATATTTTACGTTTCAAGTTCTTCCTCCTCAGTCAAAAATGACCATCTATTGAAACAAAGCTGAAAAACATACTTTATTCCAATCTTCTTTAACATCCTGACATAAAAAAAATGAATTTTGTAACATCAGATACCAATTTTTAATACAGAGTAGGTTTTTATTGATTTTACTATTACAAAGCAATCCACCGTTTTCCTAAATATGGAAGTTCACCGTGATTCAGAGCAGAAAACTGTTTGGTTTACATTTTATCAGCCAATAGAAGAGAAAGTGGGCCATTTGTATAAATTTGCTGAGCATACCTATAAGTGACAAGTCTTTTATTGAACACTTTTAAAGGTGGTTTATTGTCATCAGTTACCTGAGGTAAGTTTGCAGAAATACAGTGTGCACAAGAGCAGTACTGAAGAGAATGAAGAGATACATACGAGATACTTAAATTAAATTTGAATTTCGAAATAAGTATAAAGACGTTAAACAAAAGTTCCTGTCCTGACTGTTTCAACCTTTTGCATGCTGTTTTGGTATAGGTCACCAATTGAAAGGTTTTGGTTCTGTAGCTTTGTTACAAAAATATAGAAATGACAGTGATATTGAAATAGAAATTCAATGATATTTTCGGCATATAGCAAGTGTAATGCACAGGCCGCTTTGCATACATTCTTCTCTAATTTATGAATTTTTTCATTTTAAAAGTCATATTTTTGTAGCAATTAACAACAGCGCATATTGGATCTGAGCTTGTATTTTGTATTTAATTTGTCTTGCTTCACAAATGTTTCTGGCTTGTAGTGATGGGAAGTTCGGTTCTTTTCCGCGAACCGGTTTACGCTCCGACGTAATGACGTCATCCGCGATGACGTCGTCTATCGTGGGCCGGGATGAAAAAACTTAACACATTCAAATAAAGTCAGTAATCATAACATCAGTCAACTAAAACATTATAATCTGAAGCATTTCTTACAATTTAGTTTTGCATCTAAAGCATCCAAACACATGACATATACAGGCAATGATGTGCAAAAAAAGTTTTACAGTTATAAAGTGAATAAATTTGTCTTCATCAGAGCAGTAACCATGATCCTCTTACATTACGATTTATTTGAAATTAAATAAACTTACGTTTCGCCAGAATTGGCCCCTCATTCGAGTCCTCTCATAGCATCAGTTGTCCTAGTTAACCGGTGCTGTGATGTTACTGTTTGGTAGCTTCAGATCACACGCTGAATCACGCATGCGCAGTATCATCAGCTCACCGGTTCTCAAATCGGACACGTCCAAAAGAAGTGATTCTCGGTTGTGTACTGGTGATCCGAAAACCGTTGCAACCGATTCTACTCGAGAACGAGATTGAGATTCGACAACCGCGAGAGCGATTCAAAAGGAGTCGCTTGTTTGCTCTAGTTATCTTTATATCACCTTGTTTAGAAATTAAATAAACTGTCCATGGATTATTTATGAAACAAATAAATGTTTCCAATCTTTAAAAAAAATAACTTGAAAGCACTCTGCTGCTCGTGGTCATCATCATCAGTTCTCTCTTTACAGCAGGTTAAGTCACTGTACTGTTGGAGTAACCGAATAACTCCGGGATGTTGGTTTATTTCGAGAGGTAGTGTCAGGCACGTCAAAAAGTGAATAACTTTAGTAATTTGTGGATTCGTGTTTGCTAACTGGATATGCGAACTGTTTGGAACGATTCAGACCGATTTGGTGAACTGGTTCAACCGGTTCACTGAAAAGAACCGGTTAAAAAGAACGATTCGTTCGCGAACCGGACATCACTACTGGCTTGCTGTGTACAGTACTTGTACTGTGGTGCTGCAATACAATAATATACAGTAACAAATTAAAACTGGATCAGTAAACAAGTTAATGTTGAGGAACATAAAGACACAGTTACTTTTGTATATTTTTGCTCTGCCAACAAAATTAGTTTCAAACAAAGCCACAGAATAATCACTGCGCATCGGTGTTTTTTCGGAGTATTTAGATTAATCGATTGAGTAAATGATTCAATGACTCACGCATATAAAAAGTAATTTTTTATGAATTGATGTTTTAATGAATCGTTTGAATGAATAAAGCAGTGACCTGCAGAAAGAATATCTGAAAAATCCCCATCACTAATACATAGACCGACAGTATGTCTTATTTTATTATTTCTTTTTATATTTAAATATAAATAATACATTTTAATAACAGGATAGTTTTTTATATTTTATATATAATTATATGTAATTATATATTATTATTATTATTATTATTATTATTATTATTATTATTATTTTATTTTATTAATTTTTTTTGGCTATTGAAATTATTTACTACACTAAATAATAAAAACATGCAGATTGTGTTTAAATGAATTTCTTTAAGTTCCGTTTGTCACATGACTAAAATATATACTGCCACAACCTGGAAACCCTGAAAAATGGGGTATCCTTCCTGTCAGGAACAAAGATTTATGTGTTGTTTGTATAGATGCAGAATATGAAGGCCTTAGGCATGAATTGGTATTCTGCGGCTGTCCATCAAAAGATCCTCATTCGTCACATGCACGGATCAGTAACAATACAGTGGTGCTATACAAAGGGCTAAGACACATACGAACAGAGTTACTATTCTGTTCGATCGTGTGTGTTTGTGTGTGTGAGAGACCTTGCAGGTTTCAAAGCATTGATACATTTATTATTCCATTAAACCTAGCTGAGGTCAGAGCACCTCATTAGACCGGGACTTTGAGCAGAGGCTCGCAGAAGAATTAATCTGCAGAGAAAGTCATGCCGAATTATTCCTTTTTCTATGCTTTGTATTTCACATGCCTCTTTCCCTTGCTCTCAGCAAAAGGACCAATAGCACAAGCATCTCAGACTGATCCGCTGTAGCTTGCCATGTATCCGTCTGTTTTTAATCAATCAGTCAGAGATCCTCTGTGGCGATACCAGAATGTGACCTTTCCCCTGATTTAAATGAATGCCTGAAAGGATCTGGAAATGTCTTGGAGGAATTGAGTGAGGGCACGTCCTTAAGAGCATGTCTGAGTCACCGTCGCCTCTTTTCTGTTAATGAGCAGCCTCTGTGTCACTTCTCTCAGTGTTTGTGTGTACCTATGTGTGCGAGTTAAGCAATACAAGTAAACAGAACCAAACCAACGCTCGTTCCAAAGAGAGTCTTTTGCAAACTCTAGACTGTGGGCACCGGCTAATGGCTTTCTTGTGTTTGTTTACCCCTGTTTATCAAGAATCGGCGCCAGGGACTTTGGGTTAAAGCCTTGCAATGTCAGCAACTTGGCGATCAAAGAAAGTCTTGGCAAGAAAGGTTATTAAACCTTTCTTGACAGAGAAGAGGAAGGAAATTAACACAAAACAGAGATAAAGACAATCAGGGAAGAAGTGTTAAGGGAACTCAGAGAAAGGAATGTTCTGGGTTCAATACAAGTTAAGCTCAATCGACAGCATTTGTGCCATAAGGATTTTTCAGGATTTTTTCGGGATTTAAAAGCAGAACTGTAATACTTCTTATAAAAGCACTTACACTACATTCATTCATCTGTAAAACCTGTATTATTTGATCTTGAAATGTGTTTTGGTCATTTTAAAGTCATTTTGGGTTTTAGGTGTTATGTGGTCATGGCAACAAAGTTTTATTTAACTTCACACAGAAAAGGTCAGTAACATTTTTTTTTTTTTAACTATTCATATTATCACACATTATTTTTGTCTTGTGGTTCAACTGTTTAAACACTGAGTATTTTAACACTGATGAATTGTCCCTATTCACTTCCATTGTAAGTGCCTCACTGTAGCCCAGATGTTTGCGCTGTATTTTTAATAGTCGAAATTCATTTTTGTGGTAATCAACATTATGCAACATGTGCTGTCGATTGAGTTTAACTTGTACTAAAATTGGAATATTACTTTAAACAGTCAAGATTTAATTGCAGTGAGCTTTCTGGAATAATAGAGGAGCCTGTAGATATGATCCTACTTCCAGTGTTATGCGTTCTGCTCAGTAATTATCTATTAACACTTCTTTTTGCTCATTCTGATAAGGCATTTTGATTGTATGGTAATAAGCAAAATAGGTTGGAGCAATTTGGCCAACCGACATTTCTCACTTCTTTTTCAAGGCAAAAAAAAAAAAAAAAAAGCTATGCTTTTGGGTGGTTGCACATGGAAAAAACCCTCTGAAATAGAAAGAGGGCAATGGGGATTTCCTTTATCTTTATACCTTGTTGTGATCAGATTATCTTCCCCACTCCACGTGGAAATTGGTTACTGCTAGAAGGAGGTCACCTATCTATCACTTGATATTCCGGTGGCACAGAGATTTAATGCTCAAATCACACGCGCAAACATGCCCGCAGAAGCGAGTCACGTATTCTAGCTAATCTTGATTATGTTCCGTACTCATGATATGTATTTGTTTGCTGAGTGCAATCAGATTTGATTTTCACAGACTGCTTCTCATTTTCAGAAGGGCGTCAGTGATTAGGATTCTAGCGCGTGCACTTATCAGGTTTATAAGCAAGCCCTGAAAGGAGAGACCTGATTGGTAATGCATACTTGAGCAGTATGGGATCAAACAAAGTTATTAGGTGGAACAGCGTTGCCCCCAGCCTGTAAAGCCTGCAATTTGGGGGTGGTGGGTGAGGAGAATATTCTACTTCTGCCACACATGAGTCCAGTACTTTGGTGTACCTCACACATATGTGTCACTAAGCGCATTTCCATTACCCTTTAAATTGCGCAAATTGAAATTGCGAATAAAAAAAAAAAAAATGGAAACACGTCACGTGTATTTTTGGACAGAAGATGAGAGTTCTTCATTAAACTCAAAAAAGACAAAAGTATTACTGGATTCTAAACAACAGAAATGCTACAATTTGAATATATCAAGACCTCGAAGCAGATAGGAGG
Source organism: Megalobrama amblycephala (assembly GCF_018812025.1). Taxonomy (NCBI): domain Eukaryota; kingdom Metazoa; phylum Chordata; class Actinopteri; order Cypriniformes; family Xenocyprididae; genus Megalobrama; species Megalobrama amblycephala. Next base: position 21,953,980 of record NC_063063.1, read on the forward strand.
GAGAAACACCCAGAAACACCTCATACATGGCCGCTCCCAAGTATAAGGAGCTTTCCTTGACATAAATGCTTGGATAATATGCCTACGTCTCCTTTGATAAAAAATAATGGCTAGTGCAGTGGCTGGGATATATGTAAACCTACCGATATCCGTTGCCATGATTTTTGTAATGACTTATCGCACAAGAAAAAAAAGACATTTTTAGTTGCATAACATTGGTTTAAGCAAAGTCCCTTTAAGACAAGTCATTTCACTCGGCGGCCATCTTTGAAACGCCTCTCGGGCATCCTGGGCATAATGCCCTATCTCTTTGAATGGGGAAACATCAAATTCTCCAAAACTTTTCGCCAACCTTATGATTACATTTCATATTTGAAATCACCAATGAAATCTAACAACAACCGGCTCATAAATTTAGTTTCTAAACGCTCGAATCATGACAAAAAAACTTTATTTTTCAGGCTGGATCAAGCTAATGCGCATGCGCAGACCTAATTGCGCGTCTCTTCGGAGAAACCGGTGATTCTAACGGCCGCTGAAGTGACGCAATGACTTTACCAGTTGGCGATTGGCTCTTATTTAGAAGGCGGGACTTATTCCGCCATATTGCGCGTTACACTTTCTCCCATTCAAAACAATACGAGTGACATGTCTTGTGTTATTCTATAGTCTTTGGTTTAAGGCACAATATGTAAGATTTTTATATTAAAATAACCAAAAAACACTTGCACAGTGTTATATATTTCGTTCAGCTGTGTACTTACATTTTCCTAAATGTTTCCAAAAATTTGTAAATTCCGAGAAATTCACAATTTTAAATAGTGCCCGTTCCTCCCTTGTCACTTGTCTGCGTTATGCCTGGTTTCCTTGTACTGCATAGTAACCATGGCAACAGACACGGACAGCAGGGTAACATCTAGCGACACGCTGTTGTTTTTTTGTTCAAACATTATGGACTATGGCAAGCAAACTTTGGGACAAAGGGACTTGACGGGGCTTGACGCCGCTCTTGCACATTATTAGACAAGGTAAGCAAATAGACTACATAAGACTAATCAATATTATATAGCTCAACAAGATTAAATGTTAGAATATGCGTTACCTCACAATTTTAATTCATCAAATAAACTGACTTGTATTAGTAGTATTTAAGCTTTGCGAGTAGTTCGGTAGAATGAAATGCCCTCATTCCTTTGTATCCACTGGGACTCAGGTGTGGCACTTATATCAGTCTCTTAACCCTCAGGGGTCTGAGGATTTTTGGGACCCTGGAGAAGTTTTGACATGCCCTGACATTTGTGCTTTTTTCAGTTGTTCATAAACATATTAATGACAAAAGTGTCATTACACTGTATTCAGCACAAACTAGGCTACAATAATATGTGAGGAACATGTATGTACATGTTTGTGTTTTTGAAGGAATAATGTTTATGCGTGGTTATTGAAAAAACAAAAAACTTAAGTCACTGAAATAAAGCCAAAAAATATTTATATATATTATATATATTTGAGGTTGTAGACTAGAGTTTTTGCTTCAAAATGAGGTAAAAATTATGATGCCTACTTGTTCATATAAAACAATAGAGAGATTTAAATTTTCTAAAACATCTTTGGTCAAGAAACACAGTATGCGTGGAGGCGTGAATCCTCATGTATAATGGGTGATTCTCACCTGAGAAGACAAAAGAATCACATAATAATGACCTGAAATGACTTGCATATTAATGAGGCCTTTCAGTCAGGTAGGCTGTGAAAAAACCCTCTGTGATCATGATTCAAATCTCATCATGGTGTAAATCAAACATACAGAAAAAACAGCAATACTGTGAAATATTATTACAATTTAAAATAATGGTATTCTATTATATTCTTTCAAATATAATGTATTTCTGTAATGCAAAGTGTCTGAACAATTATGTTACCTCTGTGGCATTTCATATAGGCTTTTAGCTTAAAAGCATGCACATTTGGAGAAATATTGATGGATTCTCATATGTTTGTCAATTTTCTATACAGAAGAGTAATATTTATTCAGGATTTATTGTCTTTACTATGAATGCTGGATACTGTGTACAATTCATACTCGCAGCTGGAGGGCGCTCTGTACACCTTTAGTCCACAAATGCCTGAGCACTAAAGAAGAATAGGCAATCCAGGAACTAACCGAACTAACAGAGGACAGAGATCGCTAACTATGGCTATTCAAAATACTTTTCAAGACAATAAATACACGATTGAGACGATGAATGCATGTATTGACTCAGAATTTGCGTCTGAATAGCGCTGGCTGAATAGGGCGTGGCCGCATTAGCGGATAATGAGCTGAATCACGGATTTCTGACATGGCTCTCTTTTCATACAGATTACATAAACACAGAATGATTGTTTTCGATTTGACTTACACGATTTAAAACCTGACATTTCAATGTTTTTTTACACATAAGTCTAATTTTTTTGTGATTATTCACTAAGTTACAGTTCATTTTCTGAGAAATATCAGATTGGACTTCCTTCAGAGGGAGAAGAGAGATCACACATCATGTTAGTTTTCTTTATTTCACAAAAAGCACAACATTTTGTTTTTACTCTGAGTGTACACAAATAAAAGAAGATATTCCACAGATTAAAATGGTGTATAACTCTTAATTGTATGTGCAACATTAACTGAGTATTTTGAGTCTCTTTCACACTGGTAAGAAAACAACCACGGTGGTATCGCCGGCAATACCCTCAGACCTCAGAGTGTTAATAGCAATCGCGCCCGCGATTATCGGCCACACCCTGCTTTATAAAAACATGAATGCATTCACTCATCCATAAACATTATTTCACCATTAATGTTATTAGATCCATTGGAATGACGACAAGTTCCATGAGTCCACGCTCATTCACTGCATTCACATTCACTGGCCTTATTTGAGGTCAGTGGCAATATGAGCCAATGGCATAGTGGCTAGATTTACTGAAGCTCTCATTCATATTGAGAAAAGTTAAATTGATTGAATAATATAAGGGCATTTTGTTGTTTGAGCTGTGGTTGCCAATGCACTTAGTCTGGAAAATACAAGTGAAAAACAAGGGAGAAGCTCATTTAAGGAGCACTGACCCGATACATTGTTGAAACTCGATTTGGTTTAACAGAGGAATGGCACACTTTGAATTAAAAGCACTGGCCATTGAACTTGTGGTGAATTAACATAATGTTTTCACTAGAACTTAAGAGGATGGTTTAATTATGTTTTAATGAAACGCAAAGTTGCTTGTCCGTCTGATTGCCAGTGGCCAGATGCTCTAATCAGTCTCTTTTTTTTTCCCCCAATCAGACAAAAATTCTTCTTTTGGCAATGACCTGCTGAGAGTCCGTATACGGGTGTTAAACCCCTCACAGCAGATATTAAACTCTCCACTTGCAATAAGTCTTTAAATTAAATGTGTACTCGACGGTAAGCCCTTGTGTGTGCGATTAATTCTATTACCTGCGTTCAAGACCTAGACCTAGAATTCCGGAGGACCTCATTAATGAGGTTTTTAATAAGGATTAGGATGTCAGGGTTTCAGCGCCTTTCAGACAACACTTACCTACCACACAAACAAATCTTATTATTCCTTCGTTTGTTATTTTCTGTGGTGCAATAGCAGTGTGGAGGAGACAAAGTGCTCCCTGTGGAGCTGGAATGAGTTTTCACTGTGAAGGGGCGTTACCTCTCTGTCACAACAAGCACAGGAAATGCGAAGGTAATGAACAGTGACAATGACACGCCATGTCACCAAGCCCACAAACCTGATGCTAACAAGAAAAGTGGCTATAGTTAGAGAATGATAAGATGGCCAGAGACTTGCAAAATGTAATTAAAATATATTTTATTTTTTAAAATATTTTAAATAACTTTTTCATCCACACAAAAAAGAAAGTCATACAGTTTTAGAACAACTTGAGGGTAAAAAAAATAATAATAATAATGACATAATTTTCATTTTTGGGTGAACTATCCCTTTAACAAGGATAACATTGACATTGATCCTCATCTCACCTCATTTCTTTGAAGAGAGTGACGAAGCACATTTATATAATATGGCATCTGATCTTATTATTCACAGACAGAATGCTTATTATTAGAACAAAATTTTGAGGTGTAAGCCAACATCATGAATATAGCCTCAAGCAGAACATTCCAAAATGTGAAGATAACAATGTGATGAGAAGGAAAATGTAAACACAAATAAACAGCATTTTGGCTGGGGGACTAAAGGCTTCTAGACAATTGTGAGAATACACAGCACATTTACAAATGAAAAATGGGTCACTGAGGCAAATTTATGGAAGAAAAGCTCATTAGAGCAGAAGTGTGCTTGAAAAACTACCACCCAAAGTGCTCTTTTTTGCAACCTTATAGATTTATGCTTGTCCACAGCTGACAGTGATGCATACGTACCAAATTTTCTTGTAAACACACCAATATTTTCTTATTTATTCACCGGTGAGTTCCTAGAATAAAAAGTTATTTGTTAAACTTGATATTGATTGGATTCTGATTTAATTCTCTCAGAAGCGAGCCAAACCAGAGATGTACAATCCATGCTCTCAATATGCTTTGCGCACAAATATATATGACCCGTGACACGCCTATTACCTCTTATATTGTATCGTGAGAATTTTGCAGTGAATTATGGCTTGCCCACAGACAAGTTATGGATTTTAGCCACTCCTTGAGCTCTTTAAGCCTGTTCTTCCTCTTCCCAAAAGCCTGTACTTGACACATGGAGCTTGGTAGAGATTGGTGACAAGCCTTTAGTCTTAGCTGTAGCTGTGTCTCAGACAGGTTTAAGATGGCTGCCCTTTACTTCCAGTCCTGAGAGGTGGTGGAGAATGAGATGGGAGAAACTGGCACATCTCTGTAAGAGAGGACCTTAATCCATCCTCATCAGATCCAGCTAGTGTCCTAAATCTGGTGAACGGCTACTTGCATATAAGTGTATGGGCAAATTCCAAACAACGTTTTTGTACCCTTCAATGGCACTTCGAGAAGGGGATGCCATTTGTAGGGGAGTTCAAAAAGAAAGTGAATCTTGAATCCCTTCGCAATGCGCTTTTACACAAGTCTGTTAGTGAAGGGTACATGCAATGGTCACTTCAAGAAAGTAATTTAATCGTTTATGTACGCTTTTTTGTCATCACTTATGACATCTGATCTAACTAGCATATTCGCCAAATTTTGATATCTTTGGTAGGGAAACATCAGAGGATATTTAAAAACATAATTTAAGGAAGAATCTGAAGCTAATATAAACCAATGTTTATTGACAATGGATTTGATCTGATGACTATTCTTCATAAGTAAGGATATCATTAACTGAAAATGTTTTTTTTTGTTTGTTTTTTTTTCTTTTTTGTTATTTAATAATTGAATTCTCTCAGATGTTTTCACTTTATCAAACGCTGATTGAAACCAAGTCCGTGGGTGTCCTCTTGAACTAAAGCGTTTGCTGAGAATTGCAGACAGTTTGTCAATTTTCTCTTCTGAATCGCATATACGACTCAATCTATAAAGCTGGCTTAAGGGTACACCTTTTTTCAGAGGTAGCGGGTGATGACTGTTGGCAGAGAGTAATGTGTTCTTCTCTGTTGGTTTTTGAAACACCATAGTGGAAACAATGTTATTAATCTTAGATATCAACACATCTAAAAAAAAAAAAAAAAAAAAAAAAAAAATGAATGGATTTCAAATGAACATTCAAATGAAAATGTAATAGAATCCTGTCTTGAGTTCAAAAACACAAATTCATGTAGTTCCTCTTCTCTTCCTTTCCAAATCAGAAAACAATCATCAATATATCTAAGTACTTAATGTAATGTCTAAAATGATTATTGTTTTAAATTAAATCTAATTCAAATTTACCCATTAAAATATTTGCATAACTAGGTGCTAAGGGAGTACCCATAGCAGTACCTTGAACTTGAAGATATTCATTTTTATCAAACTTTTTTAGTATATATTTGGTCAAATCTAAGATGAATGTAGAATCTGGAGTTTTTAGAAAAATGTCCAAAGATTCTAAGCCTTCTTTATGTGGAATCAAAGTATATAAAGATGATACATCCAGTGTAAACTTGAATATGACTTTTTTTTTTTTTTTTTCAGTTCTGTCTCTTAATAAAGAAGACAATTGTTTTACCAATGGTTGTAAATGAGAATCTGTAAATTCAGATAACTTTTCAGTGAGTGAACCATAGGTCGATAAGATGTACAGTACAGTCCAAAATTTTGGAACCACTAAGATTTTTAATGTTTTTAAAATAAGTTTCGTCTGCTCACCAAGGCTACATTTATTTAATTAAAAATACAGTAAAAACAGTAATATTGTGAAATATTATTACAATTTAAAATAACTGTTTTCTATTTGAATATATTTCACAAAGTAATTTATTCCTGTGATGGCAAAGCTGAATTTTCAGCATCATTGCTCCAGTCTTCAGTGTCACATGATCCTTCAGAAATCATTCTAATATGCTGATTTGCTGCTCAAGAAACATTTATGATTATTTTCAATGTTGAAAACAGTTGTGTACTTTTTTTTTTTTTCAGGATTCCTTGATGAATAGAAAGTTCAAAAGAACAGCATTTATCTGAAATACAAAGCTTCTGTAGCATTATAAAGTTTGGGGTCAGTAAGAATTTTTATTTTTATTTTTTTGAAAAGAAATTAAAGAAATGAATACTTTTATTCAGCAAGGATGCATTAAATCAATCAAAAGTGGCAGTAAAGACATTTATAATGTTACAAAAGATTAGATTTCAGATAAACACTGTTCTTTTGAACTTTCTATTCATCAAATAATCCTGAAAAAAAAATATTGTACACAAATATTTTGTACAATTGTACACATTAAATGTTTCTTGAGCAGCAGATCAGCATATTAGAATGATTTCTGAAGGATCATGTGACACTGAAGACTGGAGCAATGATGCTGAAAATTCAGCTTTGCCATCACAGGAATAAATTACTTTGTGAAATATATTCAAATAGAAAACAGTTATTTTAAATTGTAATAATATTTCACAATATTACTGTTTTTACTGTATTTTTAATTAAATAAATGTAGCCTTGGTGAGCAGACGAAACTTCTTTTAAAAACATTAAAAATCTTAGTGGTTCCAAAATTTTGGACTGTACTGTAAGTAAGTAAATTTTATTTATATAGCTCATTTAAACACAGCAAAGCTGACCAAAGTGCTGATCAGAGTATAGAACAAAATAAAATAAAATCAGGAATAGAAGACGCCTGGGAGAAAAAATACGTTTTCAGCCTCTTCTTAAAAAAGATGATAGAAGGTGCAAAGCTGGATCTAGATTTATGTATTTATTAATATTCAACAATATTATTGATTTGACTGCACTGACACTTATTGGATGAGAAATGAACTGAGCTGGACGACAACATCACTGTTTTTATGCAGAACTGCTTTATTGATTAAATGAACTAATTTAATAATTGATGATCTTTACAACGGAACTGAATCAACACTGAACTGACTTCAGCTGAACAATGACACTATTTTCTTATAGAGCTGCTGTACAGCTGAAATGAACTCTGTTTGCATCACTGAATCATTTTCCTGTTATCAATGTAAAGCTGCTTTGATACAATCTGTATGTTATAAAGCGCTTTATAAATAAAGGTCAGTTGACTTGACTATTGTGGGTAATGCAAAAGTACTGGTATAATTGGATGATGATTTGCTAAACATTTGAATTCATCCATTTTTCTTCAAGACGTCTATTTAACATCTGGTCTAGCATTCATCTTTTATAACATGAAGAATCACTAAGCATAGTTTTTACCTTAATTATATATTTTTCTGTGTTTTGTATAACTATTGCTCCCCATTTTTCTGCTCTTTGAATCATGATCAATTTGTCATTCTTTAAATCCTCTAAAGCTATCTTTTAGACTTGTGCAATGGAAAGGTTCCATAGACGTTAAAAGATCTTCATGGAACTATCAATAGCAATAAAGAATCTTTATATATAAGAGTGTATAAAATGTATCTGATAGTAGTACGTCCGTACAGACTACATGTAGTTTCCAAATTTTATAGGTATAAAGCAGAGAGGAAACACACACACATATTTATAACATATTTATTAACATATTATTATAAAATGTATATTTATTGGCAACAATTATATTAACAGCAATAAGAAGAAATTCATATTTTTGGCTCTTTGCATTGTTATGGTAACATTCTAAGTGAAGAAAATGATGTTGTCTTTCATTGCTCCCTTTGCCAAGTGCCCTTCACACTGAGTAGACATAAAGATGCTCACTTCCAACTGGAATTTGCCCTATGACTTCAAGTTAGTATGCCTGGTTTAATTTGAGTGTGTGTGTGGTTGTGGGACATGCTGGTGAGATCCTGTCCCTCTGAGCACACTCTCATCTTCAATTATTTTAGCTCAGTCATCCTGAATGCCGCTGACAGGATTAACATTGCTCAAGAAAATGTCAGAATCACAAATGTCACTCATAAAGGCAATGTTGTCTTTATTTACGCAAAACAATTTTAAAACGCCAGAGAGCATGTGTTTTTTTGGCAGCAAGGTCACATATAAAAACTATGTAGTTGGCCGGATGACTAGAAGTATAGAAACATGGGGCCAGCCATGGAAAATGTGGGGATTGTTTGATCAGGCAAAGATGCGAGAGCTGATGGCTGCCAAAATCCAGCGCCCGAAGCGCTTGTGTTCCGTCACGCAAGAGGAAGCACAATGCCTCTGAACGCCAGGTTTGTTAACGGTGCCTGAGAAATGCTTTCTGATGTGATCGAGAGCCTTGCCTTGCTGCTACTTAAAAATCGGATGTTTTCTATTATCCTACGCCTTGATGAATTGGCAAATAATCAGCTTTATCCTCAAATATGTTTGTTTGGTCTTTTCAAACCTTCATAAGAGCCTATAATTAATGCGCCAGATGCTTTAAAATGCCGCTTTGGCCTGTCTAATTGGCTAACGTGTTTTCTCAGCCAAGCAAAGGGGGAATACCTATAGTAAACTTCTAGGAAGAGTACAAAAAATTACTCAAAACTCAGCTCAGATAGGCGGGTTTCCCCTGAGTGATCTTACATCTGCTTGTCTGCACAGGCTTTATCAGCCAAGCAGCAGTCGCATAAAAGAATACCAGCATTTCCATTCCATTAATGTTCCTGACTGAACCGAAATCCGTCTCATCCAGCCTCAGGACATTTCCCAGCCTTCCGCATATTCTGAAACATCGCAAGCTGTGCAGTGCCGGGGATGTTAAAGTTGAAACCATCTCCCCCGAACCTTTAGCTCTCTGCCACCCCAGGTTAAAGCATGTCACTTTTTGTTCATGTGCCGGAGCGGCAGTTTTGCCTCTGTGAACATCACTCGCGGGGATGTGAAGACGCCCAGTTGTGCCTTGTGAGAGGGGAGCTGTCACTAAACATAGGCAAACTTTCTGAGGATACTTCAGGGAGACACAGAGACCCAAAATGGCAGGGGTCTTGTTGACACAGTAAGCGTATGCCATGCACTTGAAAATTAAATGATGGTTGTGGCATGTTAAAGCCCTTAGCTTTAACAAGTTAATATGATTAAATAACAACTCGGTTTGTGTCATTAATGCTAGAAACAGCTTGACGCTATGAATTAACAGCCACCTGTGAATTTCTAGCCTTGTTAGCCCTCTGTTATGACTATAAGAGGTTAGCATAATGTTAGCATATACTCTATAAAACCTGTCATTTCATTGAAAGCTTCTTTAAGGATGCATGGCATGCTTGAAGATATTGTCTCGTCCTTGTGTAATGAGTGAAAAACAATATTGACTCAGAGCAAATGTAATTCTATAATTCCAGTTTCAAGTAAAACTCCACGAGACGTCCGTCACACTGATAAGATGTCTGCTGATAAAGCATTTGTGTTTGTCTTGAAGAAAAAAAGATAAGAAATGCATTTAATTAGGACCTCAATATGGTCAATACAGCCTCCGGCACTAAAATTTCTATGAAATCTTGATTAAAGTCCTCCGATAACAGCAGCTTAATAACAAGATTGAATTAATAGAAATTTCACTCATTTCCCATGGGGGAAAAAAAGTGTATTCAGGAGCAAGCTATCCTGTAATGAGTTGTCAATCAAATGCATTGATTTTTTTAGAGAGATGCGCATAAAATCTTTGATTCCAAGGTATGATTTTCACAGTGTTAATAGACTCCGAGGCTTCAGAGATTCTTCGCAACATTCACCATCTCATTGCCAACACTGCCCATCTCTCTTAGTTTCACATGCGTTTCCTTGGTTGCAGTGAATCCGGTGGGCACTAAGCCCACAAACAAGCCAAGTTACCATGGTGAATGTCACCACAGAGATGCAGAACCTATGCACGTCTCATCGGCACGTTGATTCCATCAGTGTCTGTCCACCTCTATCCTTCCCTGCAGGGGAATAGCAAATTAAATAAAATGGCATGATGAATACATCAAAGCGGCTTGATTAAAAAGAAAAGGATTAACCAGACTCTATATATAAAGACTGAAGAATGATGAGAAGGACAATATCGCAATTTAACGGAATTACACTTATTGCCCTGACTGCAGAAGGGCCATGTAAATGATATTAAGGAGGATAAGCTTTTAAACACCTCTGAGACAGACTGCCGCTCTCACAGCTTCATTGGATTATCCAACCATATCTGATGAAAAATGAGATATTCATGCTTTTGTTGTAAAGAGACATCGGTTCGGTTTCACTGTCTGTTGCACATGTCTGTTGTATAGCGTGTAAAGTGAGATGGTCTTTGTGAACATATGCGCACTTTCACAGCAGATCGCATCGACACCTACCTGACCAATCCATCGTTATTGACCTAAAAACAGTCTCAGAATAAGATGTGTGACAAAAAACATTTATTTTCCGTTGACACCTGTGTGTGATCTTTAGTCTGACAAGAATGGTTTAGTGTTGTGTGAGCAACGGGAACAGCTTTATTTAGCCAACTGCGATCGGCCTTTTATCAGAGCATCACGGAATAGTCTGTGTCAGAGCTGTGAAACCCTGTCATATGTGAAGATGGCCATCAAGGTTTCTAACTCACTTCTTGCCCTTCTTCCATATGCCGTTCAGACGGTTGCTGATCCTCATGCTGGTGGATAGACTCCACACAAACTGTTTTGCTTCCTCTTATCTAAAACCAGCGCTCTGCCATGACAATGCCGTCGTCAGGAGAACTCCCGGTTGAGTATTTGTACTTCCGCAAGTAAAAGCTTAGGGGGACTTATCTACTCATGCGTGATTACCATTTTAATAGGTTTATTTTCAAGTCAGGCCTTTGTGGTTTTAAAAAGCATGTGAAGGGTAGAAAACTCTTCATTTGACAAAGCTCAGAGTAAATGTATGGCTCCTTAATGAAGATACTTTTATTCTTTGCTGTCTTGCTTGATTCTGTACAGTATTTCATACGAGGGTATTTATTCAACTTGTGGGCTCTTTTGGCCAAGAAGAATACTAGAATATTGAAAACACACTTTTTACACTGTCACTATTAATTTTTCTTCTTTTTGTCCACCTGAAATTCATTTTTGCACAATAATGAATGTGGTTTGTTTTTTTCAATATTGATGTACAGTAAAATAATAATAATATTATACATAATAGTATATTTTAATACTTTTATTATAATATTATATATTATTTATGCATCATTAAATATTAGAATATATAATATGTATAATATTATATTTTTGAACAATGTTTTATTGTGCATATATATTGTATATAATATTATAGTACAGACATTTCTCATATTTTATGTATACTAACTTTAAAAAAGCTTTAAGGATAGAATTGTTCAGGTGATGGAAATTTTGTTGATCCTGGAACAACATTCCAGTCTGAAAATTTAGTCTTAACCCTATTCCTACCCCTAAACCTAATCCTACCCATAACTTATCCCTAAAATCAGAGGGGAAAGATCTGAATAACAATGATGTAGAAGCACCTAACCCTGGTTGCAAGCCTAAACTTGACATAAACGGTAAACTTGTTTCTCAAATCTGATTGGTTGATTGGAATGTTGTTCCAGAATCAACAAAGATGTTGATCCAGGAACATGTCTTAGTTTTCAAAATCACGGTGACCAGCCGGCGACGGTGACGATTCTATTTTAGAAACGGTTTCTATTTTTCTGTTTGAGAATCTTATCGCATCACATTTGTTTAGGACACGGTGTAAGACCATTTTAATGCACAATTCAAATATATATATATATATATATATATATATATATATATACACACACAGTACAGTCCAAAAGTTTGGAACCACTAAGATTTTTAATGTTTTTAAAAGAAGTTTCGTCTGCTCACCAAGGCTACATTTATTTAATTAAAAATACATAAAAAACAGTAATATTGTGAAATATTATTACAATTTAAAATAACTGTTTTCTATTTGAATATATTTCACAAAGTAATTTATTCCTGTGATGGCAAAGCTGAATTTTCAGCATCATTACTCCAGTCTTCAGTGTCACATGATCCTTCAGAAATCATTCTAATATGCTGATCTGCTGCTCAAGAAACATTTAATGTGTACAATTGTAAAAATATTTGTGTACAATATTTGTTTTCAGGATTATTTGATGAATAGAAAGTTCAAAAGAACAGTGTTTATCTGAAATCTAATCTTTTGTAACATTATAAATGTCTTTACTGCCACTTTTGATTGATTTAATGCATCCTTGCTGAATAAAAGTATTCATTTCTTTAATTTCTTTTCAAAAAAATAAAAATAAAAATTCTTACTGACCCCAAACTTTTGAACGGTAGTGTATAATGCTACAGAAGCTTTGTATTTCAGATAAATGCTGTTCTTTTGAACTTTCTATTCATCAAGGAATCCTGAAAAAAAAAAGTACACAACTGTTTTCAACATTGAAAATAATCATAAATGTTTCTTGAGCAGCAAATCAGCATATTAGAATGATTTCTGAAGGATCATGTGACACTGAAGACTGGAGTAACGATGCTGAAAATTCAGCTTTGCATCACAGGAATAAATTACTTTGTCAAATATATTTAAATAGTTCACAGTTATTTTAAATTGTAATAATATTTCACAATATTACTGTTTTTTACTGTATTTTTAATTAAATAAATGTAGCCTTGGTGAGCAGACGAAACTTCTTTTAAAACCATTAAAAATCTTAGTGGTTCCAAACTTTTGGACTGTACTGTGTATATATATATATGTATATATATATATATATATATATATATATATATATATATATATATATATATATATATATATATATATATATATATATATATATATATATATATATATATGTGTGTGTGTATGTGTATATATATATATATATATATATATATATATATATATATATATATATATATATATATATATATATATAGTTGAAATCTGTTCATTTGAATAGAAGCCAACCCCTAGGACATTTATATGCCCAGAACTGAAGAAACACTTGTTGAATTGGTGGGGATCCAGTCCTTGTTTGTGTGCTGAATTTGATCAGTGAGGTTGTCTCGCAAACAAACATCTTGAATGGTGAAGTGGGCATCAGTCAATGTCATTCAACAAATAAAATCATTCTGTTGCAGTGCTCACTCTCCTCTCCCCATCTGCAAACCCAGACAGATACATATGAATATGTATTGGCTGTATGATAATAGAGTAGCCAGGTTTCTTAAACAGCACTTTTGTGAAAAGGCTGGATAAGAAACAATTGAACAAAGATTGTTTCCAATACTGGCCTTATCTCAGCCTCCAAATCCATCAATAATAGTAAAGGATGCCAGGATCAGATTGGGCCTTATTTATGGGGAAAAGTTGTCACAGGATCTTGAGAAGAGATGACAGTATCTTTGTGTAAATGTGTGTTTGTACAGTATGTGGGTGTGTGAATGTGGGTAGTATATGCAGCACCCACATGCAAGCCACAAGCTCAGTCTGTTATGTGGGAGCTGTTTGACAGGGAGGAAAAGAATACCACCACGCACATCCCACTCGCAGACACGCTTTCCTTCACAAACAAGCTCTCCTGTTTATTCCAACTTGCATCCACATACCTTGAAAGCTGAAGTGCACCACATGCTATAGCAAATATAATGTCTGATTGATTTCAAACAGGTTTCCCTCCAAGCAGAGTGCCCTGCCCCAGGACTCACGCCATTGGCTGAGCGCTGTTGCCGTGCGAGGCAGTCCGTAATTCTCGAACAAACAGAGCTATGTTTTGATGGGGCCACAGAGACACAGAGTTTACGCTTTTCGGGGAAATCTTCCCACTAATGGTTTACTTTTAGTCGTCTCTGCATATTAAGCTAGAACAGGAGTATTTTACACTTCAGTTTTAATTAACAAGCTGGGCGGTAGGCACATGCAAGTCCTGCTCATTGCCTTGGCCTCCTTCTGGGGAAATATATCTTTTCGCTCCTTTTCTCTCTAGCTGTAATTTAACCTACGGGGGCACGATCATTGATGCCAAGCTACATGTCCTTGAATGATAATGAAAAGCCATCGAGCAGATGCAGAAAATCTAGTTTACAATGTTGTTTACTCTGTAGGCACCTCAGATGTCATAAACGCATGCACACACATTGATTTTCCTTTCCTCCGATAACAAGTAAACAATGATGCATGAAATCATTTGTTGGTTTGTTTTCTCTGCATACTCCTAAAAGCTCTATTGTATCGTCTACCAGAAAAGGGGAGAAAGGGGAAAAACATACAAATAGGCTGCCAACAGTCACAGCCATCATTCTGCCGTCAACACGTGAGTCAGTGTTAACCAGGCGGTGAGCTAACAGAGCGCAAGGCAGATAGAGATGAGACCGCACGACGTGCTCCTCACCTGCTTCCGTGACTGTAATTACAGCCTAACCATGTTTTTTCCCTCTTTGCAGTCAGTTTTCAGTCTCGTTTCTGTTTCTTTCAGCAAACCTCAGTCATGCTTCCTCAAACCAGACACGTAGACAGGATTGAGTCTAGGCAGCTGTCGCAACGAAGCCAGATGAAACAACTTCGAGATCATTCCGTTGAGGGTTTTTTGATACTTCTCGGCCTGAATGCTTCTTGTCTCCTTTTGTGAACTGTCATTATCATTGTACACCTCTTCAAAATGATGTTAGCGTTGCACAGGAAAGAGAAGTGATCACAGAGGCAGATCTCAGAATTGGGCAATTTTCTGGTAAACACGTGCGAATAAAAGGTGCGATGCTGCTGGAAAATATAAATGAGTCTGTTTGCAGCATTGGAGGTGTGTTGTATATGTGTTTGCACATGGGAAGACAACAGTTGTTGGGTTAAAACGTAAAAACAACGCACAGAATGAGATGGAGAAAGAGATTAGAAGATGTCTGAAATGCTTTTGCTGGAGGGCAGCTGGTGTTCTCTGTGGTTCTTCTACACAGATTCAGAGCACATTGCTACTTTTGGAAGAAGTCCCCTGTTTCACATTGATCTCACACTAAGAGTCTAGTCAAATGCCTTCGTCTTTTCCATACGGTCCCATAGCTCAGTGGGGATGTGACATAAATGTCAAGACTGTGTTATCTGTGCGAGTGCAGGCACCACTGAGCTCTGGACAGACCCGCCCTGTTATCCCTATTTTTCTTCTTTTTTCTTCTTTTTTCTTCTCCTTATCACCCCTCCCTCCTTTACTTCCTCATATTTTTCTGCATGAGGCTAATTTATAACATTTCTGGGTATTCTGATTTCTAATGTTGAGTCAATCTCTCTGTGAAAATGACATAATGATGGATGGACACGTGGATGCAGATCTGTACTCTGAATGGGTTGGCATGACGTCAAGCAGTGACAGCGGTGCCCTGCAGTGTCATATGCGCCATCTAGAACTAATTTAAACATTTTTATGCTTCTCGTATAATTAGAAAAATGCACTTTTTATGACTTGATATTAGTTGAGAGATTGCATGGAATATTTGTACTCTTAAAAGGTATTTGTCAGACTACATGATTATTTAAATAGGTAGTTCAGCCCAAAATGAAAACTCTGTCATCATTTACTCATTTATTCGATAATTTTTCCAAAATATCTTCTTTTATGCCTGTAAATGATGACAGATTTTTAATATTTTGGGTAAGCTGTGCCTTCAGGTGAGCTGCAGAAACCACTAAAAGGTGATTAAAAATGAAATGGTGACTAAAAGACAGCATATTAAAAAATATAAACTACCCCTGAAATAAGAAAAGAAAGAATTTTATGCTCATTTTAAGACTGCATTAAAAGTTAATGTGTTGAAGGCACAATATGTAAGATTTTTGGTTTAAAATATCAAAAAAAGCTCTAGAACAGTGTTATATATTTTGTTTGCAGTGTTATATGTTTTGTTGTTCCAGATATTTCCAAGAATGTTTAAATCCAGAGAAATAAACAAATTTCGTGTCTATGCGTCGCCTATCATTGACGTCATACCTGCATTACCCTCGATTTCCAGTTTTATATTGTAGAAACCATGGAAACACCAAAGACGATTTAATATATTACGTTTTATTAGGCAAGGGAACAACTGTTTGGTTACATTTATTGACAGAACTAATTATTGTTATATAGCTCAACACGTTTATTCTTATTGTTTGAATCTCGTTTTCTTGATTTTCCACGACTGCGTGTTTTCACCATGTCTGAGATAAACACTATTTTGACAAGTGGCTAACATAGCATAATCAGATGCAGCTTTATTTTTAGCAACAGTAATACAGCATTTTCTCAATCATACAATATGTTTTAAAATTAATTGCATGCCATTTATCAATACAAGCCATCCAGTATTTCTTAATATGATATTCTAATATCAATCTAGCTTACTGTGTGTGCAACAAGTGTCTCAGCAGCCGCCCAGCAAATGCACAGTAACGTTATAACATCATTTTCAACACAGTCAAATGTATCTAATATGATAAAACAGCGCTGCGTTACCCCACATACGCTTGACTGGAAGAAGCGGAAGCGGCAACTGCGGCATAATAAAAGTTCTGCTGCTTTAAAGGCGTGTGTCACACTCGTCTCTCATTAGCAATTGTCCCGATTCTTTTCCACCAGCTGTGAGGTGAAAACAACAACTCAAGATTCCGCGCTCAATCTCTGCGATTTCTAGTGTGCCTTTAACGCATTCGAGTGATTCAAAATCCTTAAAGGAATAGTTCACCCAAAAATGAATATTTTGTCATCACCTTCTCACGCTCAAGTTGTTCCAAACCTGTAAAATTTTTTTTTTTTCTTCTTATGTTCAATATGGAAGTCAATGGCTACCGTCAAATGTCTGGTTACCAACATTCTTTAAATTATCTTCTTTTGTGTTCAACAGTAGAAATAAACTCAAACAGGTTTGGAACAACATGAGGGTGAGTAAATGATGACAACATTTTAATTTTTGGGTGAACTATCCCTGAAGCACGTGAAATTCCATCATTAACTTAATTTACGTCACACAGTTAGTTGATCTCAGAAGTCGGGAGTTTGTCACACTGAGCATCTATAATGGCGCAAGTATCTGTAACACTGGTAGGCGGAAGTTTCTATTCTAACCCTTTAATTTTTCTCCTCTGTTTGCGATCAGATCATTCAAACAAACCGTGTATGTGTGCTCTCGATGCAATGATTGCCCATTGTATTTATGCACAGATATTTGCACATACTATACACTGTGAATTCTGGAAAGTTTTTTTTTTTTTTTTCTGTTATGTGTTTTTTTTTTTTTTTTTTCATGGGTGCTTTGCACATACATTTATGAATTATGGACTCCATATTGATGAAAGTGTTGAAAATAATCAAAGTGTGCACACAAAGGTCATTTATATTTCTGTATTTGTCTTCTTTTGCAGGTGTAAAGAGGGTTACCGTGGACTTCGTTGTGACCAGTTTGTGCCGAAGACAGACTCCATCTTATCTGACCCAAGTATGTACTTTTGCCACTGTATGTTTTCTTTGAGGGAAAATATGAGGGAATCTTTTTATTTTGTGTGCTTCATACAGGGATACAGGAAAAATGAATGTGGTTTGGATAAACACAATGTTATTGAGTTATTTCCATTCCTACTAGCATGAACAACACAAAGCCCTCCCTTCGGTGACAAAATGCTTCAAGATACAGCAAAAAAGATGAGAGAACATAATTTACTGGTTGTTTACTTGCTTTCCAGTCTTAGTTTTCAAAGTTTCAGCCTCTCTAGCATCAGGTGAGTCTCTTAGCCTCCAGGGCTGAGAGTTCTCCACCGACTTCTCAGAACCATGTATTGCTTAAGTAGTTAATTATACCTCTCTCTCTAAGTGCTGAAATTGCCATCACCCTACAATGCCACACTCTCATGAAAATCAGAAAGCATTTGCATATGCTATTTTCTCTATAGGAAAGCTGATCTCTAACTCTGCTAGTGCAGAATTTTTTAGCGTGATAAATATAGCGCGTAACCCGTTTACCTTTGTTGTGTGATTCTTACAAGTTTCGGAGTGGTAACGAAATGTGATCAAGTGACCATTTTTCATGAAGAGTACATTTCCCCTGTCATTAGGAAAGTCCCTGAATGAAAGTAATTGCTTTGCTAATTTTAGGTCGATGCTAAAGTCATTAGCCATTTCTGTGCTAGATGAGATAGGAAAGTGTCTCACAGGTTAAAAAAAGGACAGTGGAGTACAAGTAGCCAAAGGGAAGTTCATAGTCACTGAAAAGGCTGCCAAAGAGAGATGTTTGCTTTCTTACAGGTTAGGATTGGAAGATTTGTGAGACCTCAGAAAGCCTTGACTCATAAACCCTTCTTCCTGTGACTCAACTTTCCGAGAGCTATTATACCGGTATGAAAGGAACTACAAGCCTTGGAAGGAGAAAGCGGTGAAAAGAGCTGTCCAGCGCACAGATGAATCTGCAACAAGGCTGTTTCTCTGAATGCCTTCCGTCGTATGAATTGTCTAGCTTTTGGGGGGTGATCTTTTCCAGTGAGTGATACGGCAACCTAAACTCCCATTTAGTGCACTTTGAGCTGCTGACCCTACTGAGTGGCTGGTAATGGGATCTTTCTGTGTAGCTTTTCTGCCAGGGCTCACTTTGTGTCCCAGATACTTCTCTTTCCTATCTGATTTTCTCAATGAAAGCATTCATATCCCCGCTATCCATCAAGCCCTCGGAGACGGAGCCCTCATCTCTAGCAGTGCCATCATCTCCTTCACGGATACACCTACACAGTCCTGCTGGTATTGCCTCCTCCACCCTCCTGTTGACACCGTTTAGCATTGAAGCAATTTTAGGCCAGTGCTGTTGCAAATCTGCTAAATGGGTGAAGCTTTCAGCATCTATAGTTTTTGTTTTTTGTTGTATCCACCTATCCAACATTGATAGAGATGAGCCAGTTAATCCAGATTATGTGCTTGAATTACTATCCATTCCTGCCATGAAAACAAACACAACGGGCTTGGGAGCGGCCCGCACGAGGAGCAATCACAGTTCTCGATATCTTATGTCAAATTACAGCCCTTACTATTTTTTCATAGCCCATTATGCTTTCAATGTATCTTTATTCCACCCTGTTGAGGCCAGTGTTTATTTTTCCCCGTTCCTAGTTTGAGCCTGATGTGTTTGGTCCAGTGCATCTTTATTCACTTAACCCACCAAATGAGCCACAAATCACCCCCTGGGGGCGGCTTGGCTTTATCTGCCACCAAGTCTTTTGTCCCCAGAGCTTTTTCACAATCTATCTCTGCTCAACACACAAGCACAAATCATCTGTCGACTGTCTTTTTTGTCTCCATATCGACTACCGCATAAGAGATGCGAAAAGAGCCTCGCTTGTGCTTGGCCCCTACCTCCCCCCAGCTCCCTGGCAAAGGAAAGCACTGCGGGTCAGCGACTGCAAGAACCCCAGTGCTTAATATAAGGAATGTTGTTGACTTTCTGTCACCTATTATGCCTTCACTGTATGAGCAATGGAGTTAGAGGAGTAGTTCACCCAAAATTGAAACCCATTTTCTCACCCTCATGTTTTTTTTTCCCAAAGCTGTACAACTTTCACAACTTTTCACTCTTCCACAGAACACAAAAGGAGAAAATGTGTTTTTATGCTTTTTTAGGGACTGATGTTTTCAAGCTATAAAAAGTATCACAAAAGTGATCCATATAAATCACGCACTACAGACCTTAGTCAGGGAAGACGTCATATTGAAGTTTACATGGAGGAAAACATGTGAGGGATAGACTTCCATTCATTTATAAAGGTATAGATCACATGCAATTTTCAAAACTAGTTTTTGTGTACTGAATTTTTTGTCAGCTGAACAATTGGCATTGGCATGTACTATCCATTGAGTTCACTGCATCGTTTTCAATCCTGTCAAAATTAAATATTGCACTACCCTAATTAAGTCTTTTTAAAGCCAAACATAGCTTTTTGCGAAAAAGAAAAATTTAGGTTCATGGGAATAGTGTTGTCGATTCATGAACTAATGAGTCTTTTGAATTAAACCTTTTCAATGAGTTTAAATGAGTTTTTTGATTTGGTTCACAAAAATAATCTAAATTATTTGTTCATTAATCAAACTCATTCGGTTCTCAAGTTCTAACTCAATTGTTGTAGTAGTTAAAAGCTCACATGAAGGGAATTTTCAAAAGCTATGTTTTTTGCAAAAAGCTATTGTACATCTTCAGAACTGAAATATAGCGTGTGTTGTATGTTGTATGCACCACTTTTATGATGCTTTTATGATGATATTTTGAAGCATCATCTCCTTTCATTACAACTCTACAAACAAGAGTGACAAGAAACTAGAGAAAATTATGACTTTTTTTGGACCATCCTCCTCATGAACAAGGAATTTGGTTAGCGAAGCCTTTTTCAGAGCAATGGAAAAAGCTCGGGGTTCAGCCGGTGACTCAAGGGAGACGGATTTCACAACTGGCTTGCTCAGGGGACAGCGGCCCCTCTCATTTAGGTATTTATCTCTCGAGCATTAGGCTATGTAAGTAAGCCGCACAAAGGAGCTTTCGCCTATTGCTCCAACTATCGGAAGGATTAGGGATTTGATTCATTTTTGTAGCTCTTCCACTCAGTCTCTGAGCGACTGACGTTGATTCAGTGCACCGGGTGCCATTCCTCTTCGATGGCGTAAATGTCTCCCAAGGGTGACAAGACAACGGATGGGAGCCTGTGGTTTATGGGAGCCGTACATCAGGAGCTTGCTGCCAGGATTCGAGGAATGCATGCATATCCGTGCTTAATGACTTTGTGTGTGTGGCTCATGACAGCACAGCGATTATGAGGGGATGAATGTGGCAGTTATTGTGGGCAATCAGAGGCAGCCACAGCATGAATGGTCCAAGCAACGCTGGCAGCAGGGATACGACAGAACCGCTGGATCATCGCCTGGGCCTTTTGTCTAACAGAGCTGTGTTGTGTTTTTTAAAAATCTCACCCGATCCCACAACACACAGTGAATTCAATAGGCCCAGAGGAGAGACACAGTGCAAAAATCTCGGGTAGGAGTATTACCAACAATTCTGCTTACATTAGCATTTAAAACAACCTTTAAGCGATTCCACATACTTCATTGTGCCTGCGCTGTGGTGCGGCTGCCTGTAAACAAGGGTTCTGTCCTTATTCACCGTGAATTTAAATCACAAGCAGGAATTGTTTAGGCTCAAACTACCATTCCTTGCATTCTCATTAAGAACTGCAGCATGGCCTCTTTGAGAGGAAAAAAAGACATTTCAGCTCGTTATTTTCCCACAGATCATGTTTAAATTGCCGCATGAATATATGCAAAAACATGTGGCGTTGAAAAATTGAGGCTGCTATGTGGCGATTTATCATTTGACAGAAGGTTTTCTGTCACTGTGTTTAATTTCTGTTTTTTTCCCCTTTAAGTATGTCCACTAAAATAATCTTTCTTGGGCAAGCTGCAGTCTATTTAAAAACCTTAGACCACCTCTGTCAGAAAAGCAATTAAGTGTGAGGGTTTCATTTTAATTTAAATGAGATTATATTACAGTGGCGTGAAAAAGGGGACTATTCAAATGAAAAGAGCATGAGTGTTCTTCTCTTTATCCAGACCAGCAGTTTTGAGGCTTCAGTGGGATAGAGAAGGGAGAGGGAGAGAGAGAGAGAGAGTGACTGTATTTAGAAAGGAGATTGTGCAGTGCTCTGCTGAAGAAGACTCCCTTAAAGAGGAGGCATATTGGTTGAAGCCTTCGGATGAATTAATAAAATTTTTCAACTAGAAAAGACAATTATAAGCATCTCCTGGGCATTACAGTTGACATTGAGGCATTTCTAAAGCCCGTCCCTTACAAAATCCGGCTTCTCTTGGGAAGAGTATCTATTCTGCAGGCAACTAACAGGCCTTTATGTGCTTTATATTATAAACAGCTTCACCCTCTTCAATATTGTGGCTGCTCGTATCTTGGGTAATCAAGAGAAAGCTATTTTTGTTTCCGAAACGATGCCGCTACAGAACCTTTTCTCCTTCTGAACAATGAGCAGTTTTAGTTGACAAAACTCGCTTGCTTTTTATTCACGGTTATTATCTGGGTGATTTAATATGTCTTTGTTTGTGGAAATCTGTATGATAACATCTTTCTCCCTGTTTCTATCTTCATCTCCGTCTATTTAACCACTTGTCTCTTTCTCTCCCTGAAGCAGCAGATGAGCTGGGAATTGAGTTTATGGGTAAGGAAATGTATTATTTCTTAAACATTATTTTTACCTCCCGATATGAAATTCTTTTGAAAAATCCTGCAGTTTGACATGCTGAAACTCCATCTAAAATAGCATTTTGCTGATTACTTTATAATTATGTTATTATTTATTTGTTGGATTTTATATATATATATATATATATATATATATATATATATATATATATATATATATATTAGGGGTGTGACAAGATCTCGCGAGATTTCTCGTTGAGGTGAAAAGTTGTCTCACGATATTGCCATGACGGAGTGTGAGGGTGAAATTAGGATAGAATAAGCCACCGCTGCTCATCAAACACAAGCTGCAGAGTCGTATATAGTACAGCAGGAATTAGACTTCACTGATCATGTGACGAGAGTAAGATGAGATGACTGACAAGACCATGGAGGGGTATTTGTTGCGCAACAGAGCCTAAGCGCCTGGTAAATGTCTTGTCTTGTAGAATGCAGGCTCAGCAATGCCGCTCCCTATACACAGAGTATGCATGATCTCAAAATCGAAAGCGAAAGTAAAACACGAGCGCTAGGGCTGGACAATAATTCAATATCAATATATATCGCGATATATTTTTTTTCGATAACGGTGATATGATTTTTAAACACATTTCCGGTATTTCGATATATACATTACAGCATCACTGACTTGAGGCGCAGCCGTTAGAAAGAGCAGAACGCGATTGGCTATTTGCGTGATGACGTACACCACAGAGACATGCAGCCACCAGCCAGTGCTCAGCAGTTGTACGCTAAGATCAAACGCGAACGCGGCAAGTTTTACAAAATGAGTACACCTAATGCAAATGCGACGGAACAAGCTTCCACAACTTGATGAAACTATGTGTGCATAACTACACCGTGCTGGTTAATGTTTGGTGCAGGAGAATGTGTGAAATAAAAACTTTAACCACGGATACTTTGTTCTGTATGAGCTATGTGTCACGTGGCTAGTGTTATTAAACTCATCGCGGAGCTCCGCGCTGAAACCGAGCATATGCGCGGTCAAAAACAATCGTATTTTTCATGTGTTCGTATTCAAACTCCAGTTCTGACCGCATCGCGAGCAAAATACAAACAACACACGTGCTGTGCTGAGGTAAACAGCCAACGGCTTGCGTATTTGAACGCAGCTAGAGCAGGCAGAGGTGAATGAGTAGCACTTTTGTGTTATTTGAATTATCCGCTGTAATGCGATCTCATGCGAACATATTTTCCTTTTGTGCTGGTAGATTACAGCAAAACAATCCACTTCCGAGTGAAGTCGATGCTTCCTCATGCATAATACTGCAATTATAATCTTATGCATACTACAGCGCAGTGATTGGATTAAATGAGCTTTATGTCATGAATATATATGTCGAGATTCGCTCGAAAGGGTCTACGTCAGCATGTTCGACCATGCCCATACTTAGGCCGAAAGTACACAATGACGTCAGATTTTGTATCGTTGCTCCGACTCAGCTTTTCAAACAGGAAGACAGAAATCGTAAAATTGTAACAATTTTTCACTTATTAATAACATTGAATACCTTTAGTGTTTTCAATGATGTGCAGCCTATACATATCTGTTTACATCTCAAAAAAAGTGTTTTGGGGTTTCATGACCCTTTAAGAATAATAAAATCAGCCTACGTTATAGTTTAATGTTAAAGATATTAATATTAGGCTACTAAAGTGAGTGAGTCTTATGTTTATTTTTATGTTTGTATGAAAGCTAAATACAAATAAAAGATTAACATAAATTTATTTGTACTGTTTTTATTTCTAAAATATTGTATAGTTTTATAGAAAGAGATTTTATAGATTTGGCAAATTCATTTTTCAGACGTTTGTAGGTACAGACATCCGTTGTGGCCGTTCTTGGCAGTTTTTCTGAGGCTATTATATAGTTCATATCGATATCGGAATTATATCGTATCGTCCGAAATTAAGAATTATATCGTGATATAAATTTTGGCCATATCGTCCAGCCCTAACGAGCACGCATTCAAACGCGAATTCAATACCCCGCATTTTGATAGCGGCTCCCTGATGCCCGCAAATATCCCCCAATATGAAAGCTATCTTAATCTGGGCTGTGTAGTTGTAACTATCTTTTAGCTCTGTATCATACTTGAAGAAAAATTTGGTCTCTGGAATATTGAGAGAGTACTTTGATTATTGTTGCACTTATTGTTTGCACTTAATAAGAGATTACTGTGTTATTCATTTTTATTTATTCTGTATATGATCAATTAGTGGAAAGTTAGGATGTACAGTTCTAAGGTCTGAAGAAACTCATAAGAAATCATACAGGAATCTAGTCTCGTTCTCGTGAGCTAACTGTCTTATCACAACCCTAATAAATATAAATATATAAATAATTTATTTTTGACCTCATTTTATTTGAGAGAGACTACATGGAATATAATTTTTTTTTAAATACATTCATCACACCACAGAACCATTTAAATTGCTGACAAACTGTTATTATAAATGGTTTACAAAACAATGAATCTAAAGCTCTTTATATATATTTATACATTTTAATCTTGGATCATGATTATGTATATTAAAAAAAAAAAACACCTACAGGCTTCTCCTCCTATTCTTGACCAGCATTAATGTATACAAACACACATGATGCTCTCTGTTCCTAATGTTCCTAAGCCTAATGTTCTTGAGTTGCCATGGAAACAGAGCAAAAGAAATGTATTGTAAAGGCACAGGGCAGCATCTGTATGGGCGATGAAGTCTGTGTGGCTTGTGCGCATACATGTGTGTGTCTGCTTGCGCTCGCCTGTATATGTTGCTGTGTGCTTTGCTGTTAATTACTGCAAAGCCCCGAGGTGTGCACCTTGCTGAGGTGGCATGTTACATAGCAAGTCTCTGGGGATGAGAAATATCACACAGCCAAGGGCTAAATACATGCCTTTATACACCCTAACAAACCACAGTATCCACAGACTTAAAGCAGTGCCAACAAAAAGGACCCCAGAAACTGCTGTGAAAATGGATTTTCTGCAGGCTTTCTCCCTTTCTGCGTCCACATACCCTGCCCTCTCTCATGTGCCTGACAACTGAAAGCATCTTTAAGTGAACGAGTGAATCCTGTGAAGTTTTCCATTAGTCGTGCTTCACACACTCGCCTCAAGATTTCCTCAAAAACTGTCAGAGAAGGAGAGATAGTTAAAGTGGAACTGATATGCATTTCTGCTTCTCGGAAATGACTGCCTCAGTGATTTTAATCTGGATGGTGAGCGAGTCAAGTTGTGGCCATTACGGAGCATGTTTTCCGTGAGAGAGAGGGGGGTGGAGGTGGGGGGTGTTGAGTGCACGTGTGCATGAATGGTCAGCTCTGTGCATTTGTGGCACGAGAGAGCATTTCAGTCATGGGTGTGCGTTTGTGAGGGAAGTCTAGCCATCTGCTTGCAGAGACTCTCCACCAAACTGTGAGGGCCAGTCTTTCAGTCCCTGCTATCCCACTGGCTGCCCTTGGTTTTCCACAGACATAGTTTTGGATGGCTTATTTCTGCTCCTGGGCACAAAGATTGATCCATATAGATTATTTAAATATACTCTGATGTAGTAGAACTACCTTTGAAGAACAAAGCTCAGACCTGAACCCCTTTGCGATGCATTGGATCAGCAGATAGAAGTCACACAGCAAATCTCAACACCAATGTTCTGACATCTAGTGGAACTTCTCCCAGAAGAGTTGAAGTTAATTATTATTCAGAGTTATCATCATTTAGATTTAGAATTGAGAATGCTTTTTAAAATCCAACACATGAATTTGGTTCTAGGCTTATTTTGAACAAAGCCTATTTTGAAAGTTTAAAATGTCTTTTATAGACTTTTTTTCAGAGCAGCACTATGACAGGTATGAAAGTAAGGCTTGAGGGATAGACTTAACATATTTTTAATGGCATCTGCTGTAAAAAGCTGTATAAAGCTCCTAGATCACTTATAATTTTTCACAGCTCATATTGTCGGGTGTTTTTTTTTTGTCTACTGAAATTTCTTGGAAAGATATTTTCACAGTATTTCGACAGCAGAATGATCCAAAAACACATTAAATAACAGTACAATACACTGAAGAGATGTATGTTTATTCCTCAGAGCCTCGCTTTCATTCCCATTAAAAATCAAAGATGGCACTGCTGTGAATTAGGTCTGTTGGCACTAGAGAAAGACAAGTAGGGCTAGGTGATACATAGAATATTTAAGCAATATTATCGCAATATCTAAGCCTATTTCACTCTCCTTTTTCACAACTATCAACTATGACAGCTGATAGGTGCTGCTTTTAGATGCTCCTATACATATTTGTCTGAGCTTTCTGTGAGGAAAGTCAAAGGTTTTTTGCATTGTAACCAATCATAAATGTGTTGAATGTCTGAACAAAATGGCGAAACTGAGGCGTTTAAGTTAATCAGTGGCGCATCTATTCAAGCCACTCCAAACGCTGAAGTTTTCATTCATCACGCTCGCTTACTGTGTTCTATATGCTTGTGAATTATTGCATTATTACGGTGGCCCAGTAGTGCACAACACAACGAAATTAAAAAGGCAAACATAAGTTCACAACACAACGGAATCGAGTCACAACACAACAGAATAAAGCCACAACACAACGGAATAAAGCCACAACACAACGGAATAAAGCCACAACACAACGGAATAAAGCCACAACACAATGAAATCAAGTCACAACACAGTGGAATAAAGCCACAACACAACGAAATAAAGCCACAACACAACGAAATAAAGCCACAACACAACGGAATAAAGCCACAACACAACGTAATCAAGCCACAACACAACGGAATAAAGCCACAACACAACGAAATCAAGCCACAACACAACGGAATAAAGCCACAACACAACGGAATAAAGCCACAACACAACGAAATCAAGCCACAACACAACGGAATAAAGCCACAACACAACGAAATCAAGCCACAACACAACGGAATAAAGCCACAACACAATGGAATAAAGCCACAACACAATGAAATCAAGTCACAACACAGTGGAATAAAGCCACAACACAACGGAATAAAGCCACAACACAACGAAATCAAGCCACAACACAACGGAATAAAGCCACAACACAACGAAATCAAGCCACAACACAACGGAATAAAGCCACAACACAACGAAATCAAGCCACAACACAACGGAATAAAGCCACAACACAACGGAATAAAGCCACAACACAACGAAATCAAGCCACAACACAACGGAATAAAGCCACAACACAACGAAATCAAGCCACAACACAACGGAATAAAGCCACAACACAATGGAATAAAGCCACAACACAACGGAATAAAGCCACAACACAACGGAATAAAGCCACAACACAACGGAATAAAGCCACAACACAACGAAATCAAGCCACAACACAACGGAATAAAGCCACAACACAACGGAAATGCTCCCGACCACTAGGGGGCTCTCAGAACTCGGTAAAGTTAGTTTTCCTTGCCACTGTTCTATAGAGTCGGCAGTAATATCAATACCACGATTAGTTTAAACAGTATGTAACCACTGTATATCGACATGAAATATTAATTCAATATCACCTACGTGCAAATTAGCTTCATATTTATACTTGTGAATGATTTGACACGCTACCACGGCGCATGATGAAGGGAACGTCAGCCAATCCCATCAAGTGGTTAAAACGTATAATTTGTATTCATTAAAATTACTTTTAACATTTAAAAACAGACATATTCAAATTCCAAAGCTTGTCATTCTTACCAACAGGAACTAACAACCTTTGGAATTTGAACATGTCTGTTTTTAAATGTTAAAAGTAATTTTAATGAATACAAATTATACGTTTTAACCACTTGATGGAATTGGTGGATGTTCCCTTTATCATGTGCCGTGGTATCGCGTCAAATCATTCACAAGTATAAATATGAAGCTATTGTGAACGTAGTTGATTTTTAATTAATATTTCATGTCGATATACAATGCTTACATACTTACATACTAATCATGGTATTGATATATTTGTAAAACTGTCGACTTTATAGAACAGTGGCAAGGAATAGTAATATTACCGAGCTCTGAGAGCCCCCAAGTGGTCAGGAGCATTTCCGTTGTGTTGTGGCTTGATTTCTTTGTGTTGTGGCTTTATTTCGTTGTGTTGTGAACTTATGTTTGCTTTTTTAATTTCGTTGTGTTGTGCACTACTGGGCCACCGTACATTATAACCAACAAAGTGTAAACACAATTTAAATAAGAGATTTATATTTAGCTATATCGCCCAGCCCTACAGACAACCATTTATTTTTATTTTATTGACCAAGCACTTCCCAGCATACCATTACCCCCCTTTTTTTTTTTTTTGTCTGTAAATTCCACTTTGTGTAATTCCAATTCAAATACCAGTTCAGCTTCCTGTCAGGTGTGGGCAGTTCAATAGTGCTGGTTTCCTATAAGCCAATCATTAGGCAGAGCCTTACAGAAAGCACATTTCAAGCCTGCCTGACCCCTGACACACATGAATGTTTAGCTGACGGCTCCCTGCATGTTTCTCTGCTGTCTGTCCTCCATCATCAAATCAAATGTGATTGTGTGCACATGTTTGCATGCTAGTTAAATATGCAGAAATGGTTGAACCAGCCGATTAGTTCTGAAACAGTCCCTTTTACAATCATCTCTAAAATTCATATTCTCTCACACTGGGAATGTTTCCATTATTGTGGCATTGAAATTTCCTTACAACCTATAAGAGCCGATTAGCTACACAAGATTCTTTTGTACAATCTATACTTGCATGACTGTGAATAAAGCCTGAAGATGAGCGTGTGCTGTCCTTATCTGTCTTTTCAGAGAGTGCAGAAACTTATCAGAGACAGATTCTGTCCATTTTCAGCATAGCCATGGGGATCAGCTTGCTGGGAGTGGCTTGCATGGCTCTTTACTGCAAAAACAAGTGAGTCCAAAGTCCAAACCATCATCGGAAGATAGAATAACATTGTTTCAACACAATAACAAGTTTAAGAGTTCATCAATTCATAATGACTTATACTGTACATCTTCTATGATGAAATGTTTTTAATTTCCTATTTTTTTTAAAAAATCATGTTTTAAAGAAAACAGTATTATTAAAGGGTCAGTTCACCCAAAAATGAAAATTATGTAATTTATTACTCACCCTCATGTCGTTCCACAACCGTAAGACCTTCGTTCATCTTCGGAACACAAATTAAGATATTTTTGATAAAATCCGATGGCTCAGTGAGGCCTCCATTGCCAGCAATAACACTCCCTTTTTCAATGCACAGAAAGCTACTAAAAACATATTTAAAACAGTTCATGTGACTACAGTGGTTCAACCTTAATATTATAAAGCGTCGAGAATACATTTTGTGCGGCAAAAATAACAAAATAGCGACTTAATGAAACAATATCTAGTGATGGGCAATTTCAAAACACCACTTCATGAAGCTTTGAAGCTTTATGAATCATTTGTTTTGAATCAGTGGTTCGGAGTGTATATCAAACTGTCAAAGTCACATGAACTATTGAAGTTTTAAAACACTTATGACGTAACGAAGCCTCGGTTACTGAAATCATGTGATTTTGGCGCTCTGAACCACTGATTCGAAACAAATGATTCGTAAGCTTCGAAGCTTAATGAAGCAGTGTTTTGAAAGCCCCCATTGCTAGATATTGTGGAATAAAGTCGCTATTTTGTTATTTTTGGCACACAAAAAGTATTCTAATCACTTTACAGTATTAAGGTTGAATTACTGTAGTCACATGGACTGTTTTAAAAATGTTTTTAGTAGCTTTCTGTGCATTGAAAAAGGGAGTGTTATTGCAGGCGATGCAGGCCTCACTGAGCCATCGGATTTTATCAAAAATATCTTAATTTGTGTTCCGAAGATGAACGAAGGTCTCACGGGTTTGGAACGACATGAGGGTGAGTAATTAATGACATAATTTTCATGTTTGGGTGAACTAACCCTTTAAGTAATTTGGCATAATCTTTTATCACAATTTCTTAAAAAATCTTTTAACAAAACTAATTATCTGCTTATTTATTGCTTTTTTACATAAATGTCATTTGTCAAGGTCTGTAAATTCACAACAACCAAAAAATATGGAAT
The DNA here is from genome assembly GCF_018812025.1 of Megalobrama amblycephala. Lineage (NCBI taxonomy): Eukaryota > Metazoa > Chordata > Actinopteri > Cypriniformes > Xenocyprididae > Megalobrama > Megalobrama amblycephala. The sequence goes on from NC_063063.1 coordinate 21,984,851, forward strand.
AATTTGGCCTTTTCATGACAAGGCATGGGTAGTTCAGGTTGTAAAATGTAATATAATGCAACCCCCATAGAACATAATAACATTTTTTTATTAAAAATTCATGATATTTGTCGTAATAAAATAACTTTTCATTTAAAAACTTTTTTTTATGTAATAATTAAGATTATATATTTTATTATATGTTTTTAAATATTACTAAATCAACATGAATACAAAAGGTATATTTCTAAGAATTTGTATTTGAACTAGATTATTAAAAGATTTTTGCTTTCCTCTTTTCTGTCATTGGTGTTTCTCATTGCACAAAATAAAATTGAGTGTTTTAAAAATGTATTAACACTTTGCAGGAGACAAAGAGAGAAGCATCGAGCCCATCTGACCGAAATTCGCAACTTGAGGGACTGTACTGTCAACGCCTCGGGTCTCATGTCTAAATCCAGCCCCAGACTCGAGAGCACCCTCCAGCTTCAAAAGGTGACATCTCGCAGCTGCCGTTAGTTTGTTTCCGAGAGCAAATTTGCATGATGTCCACATTTGTGCTGACAGTGCGCATAATGATCACTTATCCAAAAAAAAAAGCCTGCATCTCCGCACCCATGTGTATACCAAATATATACGTGTACGGTCAGAAATCAAGCCACCCACGTGTGCTGTTATGGAGATTCGTATAAAGTCCCCTGTGCATAACAGTCACCAGTAATGAATACAATTGGCCAGCAGGCAGCTGGAGGAATGATGCCCTCCACGGCTTTACTGCTTTCCCACCTGCTCCGAAGATCCCTCAAGCTGACAGAAATAACATTGCATGCAGCTTAGGGAGCAAACACTGCATCTATCTGTTGCAACAGTCAAAGGCAGCCAGCCACCTAGCTGATGAAGAACTGGATTAATAGAGTTGCATTATCCAAACTGGAAGATCAGTCTCTCTCTGGTGCCACTTGGCGGTTCATTCTCATCCTGTTCACAAATGTTGACGGCTCATGTTCCCATGTGCACTGTCAGGTCCAATGAGAGCGAAGAATCAAGCCTCGATTATTCCCAATGGTTTAACATTTCCTTGCAGATGCTTTTATAACAAAGTAATTTGGACGAAAGTGCATATAGTGCATAAATGGCACAGGGTGTAGCGTATCAGATCAGTGTCACTCTTGTTAATCCAAGCATGCACGGAAAACCTTTAATTGGACCGGTTATATAATCGTCACAAAAATCTGCTGAGCTAGCTGCAGACGACTATAAAATTAATTTAAGAAGAGGTTGAGGGGGGAGCTCCAATCTTTTCTTCAGACTTGAATTCTGCATGTTTCATACCCCCACCCCTCCGGAAAGTTTTTTTTTACAGCAGCAAATACTTCTGTTCTGCTTCTCTTGCTCTGAGTTTTCTCACTCTGCTAAGGCGATGAAAGGGTGGTCAGAAATCATCCAATTTTCTTGTTGGAGAGAAGAACAATGCTAACAGGTCCCCAAGGAAGCAGCAGTGTTAGAACGACATGGTTTTTCAGCTGTAAGGCCCCAAACTAGTTTAAAGTCAAACTCAATCGTTTTAATGATGTTCCACAGGACAGACAGGGGGAGGGAGATTTCACTAACTGGAATAACTGCATTATCGACTGTCTTTTCCTGATCAGGAAACATCGGGGGGCAGGGGATACTTATTGCGGGCTGCTCTCGGGATTGCTGGGTTGTTGTAAGATAATGGCTTTAATTTTAAGAGGGGACAGAAAAGGAATTAATTAATGTAATCTTGTCTGGGATTAATTCCTGACTGGGGTAGCCGAAAAGGGAGAATGTCTCGCTTAATATGCAGTTTAAATGTAAAGTCTAATTAAAGTGGCTTTCCCTCACTGAGGGGCCTGTATATCGCAGAGTGAACATCTAAAAACGGCCTCTCTTCAGAGTTCATGATCCCTTTATTTCGTTTTTTGTGTGTTCCTACATTTATCCGTCTGTACAAGTGAGGGGAAGTGAGATAAGATGCTGTACAACACAAAAGTAATCATATACGTGTCATTTACGGCTGGTCATGTCCACACCACTTCATTAAATAGCTTGCGGCAGGGATGTGGATAATACAGAGGAAGCATCTCTAATTGCTGAGCAGGAGTTTTCATTTTGTTAGCGTGTGTTATAACGAGTGGCAATCCGGCGCTGGAATTAGATTTTAATGTTTTGCTGAGCGGTTGTTGCAGTTGTCATCATTGGTGAAAAGCCAGTCCGTTCTAGTCAAGTCATAAAACAAAATGCAAACAAATGCATTCCCATTTCTCATATAACTACCGTTCAAAAGTGAAAGAAAGAAATGAATGCTTTTATTCAGCTAGGATGCATTACATTTATCAAAAATAACACTAAAGACATGTATGCTGTTGCAGATTTCTATTTCAAATAAATGAGTTTTCTTTGTACTTTATATTAATCAAAGAATCCTGAAAAAAAAAACATGTTTTCACAAAAATATTAAGCAGCACAACTGTATCAACATTGATAATAATAAGAAATGTTTCTTTGAGCACTAAATCAGTATATTAGAATGATTTCTGAAAGATCATGACTGAAAACTAACTTTTTTTTAAAAAATTTATTAAAATTTAATAATGTTTCACATTATTTTTCTTTTTATTCAGCTTTGGTGAGAATAAAATATTTAAAGTCTTCTTGTAGCCAATTTTTTTGTTTTTAAATTAACTCATCCCATTCACCATTCTGTTCATCAGACAGCTGCCTTCTAAAAGTCAGCATACTTACAAACGCTTTGAACGTCAATGGAGAAAGGCATATAGTTCATCATAACGTTGTAATACACATCATACACCCGCTATATTGCTAAATCTACCCACTTTTTCATATCAACTGAAAAATATACCAGGATAACCTGGCTTCTCTTGAGACCCCCCTGCTTTGCAGCATAGTAATGATATGCTAAAGCCCACCCCCACTTTGACGTGATTGGTTACAAGGTAGTTTGTGATGTCACAAACAGTGATTTCAAACTGCGTTTTTGAAACTGTCTTTAGATCAAAGAGAAAATACTCTTAAGACTTATGAATTCCCACATGGTTTGTCTTAAAGCATATTAAAAACACCATATAGACATATAAACAACATTAAAAACTTGATTTTCACCACATGGGGACATTTAAACTGTAGTGTACATTCACTGCAGTTCAGCTGCAATGGAGTTATTAAAATAAGTTATTTAATAGGACGAACTGCTGGACTAAGTCATATGATCCATGCATTCATCCACTGACCTACAAAATCCTGGCCAGACACTGGTAGATACAAGAATGAAGTTGTTCAATTAAATGTCACAAAATTATTCAGGCATGTGAACTTGGTTAGAAAAAAGTGTTTGCTCTCTCAACCCTGTGTGTAATGATAGCTTAGTGAGTCACTGTGCTATTGAAATTGTTTTAAAATGTTTCTATGGACACTTCTAATCGCTAATGTTACATTTACTTTTCAAGTTTGATTAGGGTATGAACAAATGCTCTACAGACCTGGTCTGTTTAATGAAAACCATAAAAGATCATTTGAAATTATTTTTGCATAACCTAATTAATATTCATGAACTGAGCCTTTAAAATTTCACGACATCACAGCCAGCACTTGTGTCACTCATCCAGCTTTCTCACTTTCTAACTTTGTTGACACCCATGAAACATTCACACATGGATAGAAAGTCATGAGTCATACATGCATAGAAGTGAGGTCATCCATTATATAGTTCTGTTCGCTTGAAATAATATCTTTTATTTCCTGTTCGTTTTACAGACCAGAAGAGCCCATGGTTTCTCCTCTCCGCAGGCGGCCAGCATAGTTCTCAGCAGCTCTAAAGTCTCCCTACCAAATCATAATCGCAGTCTCTCCATGGGGAAGCGCTGCAGGTACTTTCCCAGAGCTTCACATCTATTGTAAAACTTTTGACACTCCGTCCCTCTCCACAGAAGAGAAAGCGACGGAGGGAGAAATTTAATCAGCTCTCAATATGGCACCATATGTTAACGTCAAAAATTCACCACTTAAAATAATTATAATAATTGTAATTGGTAACAACCATAATTAGCATTTCTGAATTATGGTGGAATATTTTTTTCCACAGTAATTATTTAGAAACATTGAATTATAGAAAGAATCTAACAATGGGGACTGAATTATTTCTTTTGAATTCTAGCATTTGAGCCTTGTGCTAACCTAAGGCTGTCTTGTATAAAATCTTTGAAATAATCTGTGATTTTTGTCTTTTCACTTTGGAAAATTTTATGTGTTTCTACAGAAGCTGCTCATTCTCCTCGAGCCCCGCCCTAAAACACAAGGTAACCAATTATCGAGCTGTCTCAAAGTGGACCCCGCCCATCTCTAGAGCGGGCCATCATCTCAGTGGAGGATCTCGAGATTCTCTTCATTCCTATAAACATCTGCAGGAGGTGGAGGTCAATGAGGTGATGCCACAATCTTTGAGAAGGTGAGCAATAAAATGCAACAAAATGTCAGAGTGCCTTTGGCTTGCTTAGTTGGGGACACTTGACATTTGACTTGACATTTGATATTTGACAGTGCTTTGATCTGCCTGCATTGACACTGTTCTTTAAGAGCTGCTGTGCAGCCAAAATTATATACCAGTTATCAATGTAAAGCTGCTTTGACACAATCTGCATTGTAAAAAGCGCTATATAAATAACGGTGACTTGACTTGTAATCATATGACAAACACACTTGCAATGATTTATGTTTTTGAGCTCTAACTGCAACACTAAGCACAGTGTTGATTATTTTGATCAGATTCTTAAGGGTTCACAGACTTCATGGGTGTTTGTTTAACTACTGCCACTTTTATGTTCTAGAATTTATTTATTTTTTATATATATATATATATAAAAACAGACAGATTTCAACTTCTTTTTATTTCCTTTTTATTATATGACAGCAATTAAAACTGTCTTGGAAACCTTTTAACACGTCTTTATTATTTATTTTTGCAATTTAAATATGTTTATGAATATATTTTATTCATGCATCACAGGAAAATTTCCATCACATTTCAAATGTATATATATAATTATATATATATATATATATATATATATATATATATATATATATATATATATATATATATATATATATATATATATATATATATATATATACACATTTGAAATGTGATGGAAATTTTCCTGTGATGCATGAACAGTTCAAAGGTTTGTGGTCAGTGAAATTGTTGTTTTTTTTTTTGTTTGTTTTTTTGGAAATAAATAAATACCTATATTCATTAAGGGTACATTAAATTCATCAAAAGTGACAGTAAAAATGTATACTGGTTTCCACAATATTAAGCAGCATATTAACCATTTTCAACTGATAATAAGAATTACTTGATGACCAAATCAGAGTGGAGTAATGGATGCTGGAAATTGCCATCACAGAAATATTTTAAATTGTAATAATATATCACAATAGTACTGTTGTACTGTATTTTTAATCAAATAAACACAGCATTGATGAGAATTAGAGACTTATTTCAAAAACATTTACAAAATCTTATAGACCACAAACTTTTGTTCATTGTTAGTAGACAAAAATAAGGTTCACAGGACCAAAGTTCCCCATAATTGAAGAAACACCCATTTATGTTAAAGGTGCTACAGAGGATGTTTTGTTTTATACATTTTTGCAATATTTCTTGAAACTGTCTTTACTAACTGATAAAAGACTATTTATTAGGTGCACTGAAAGGAATGATATTAATATACATCATCTGTGCACGAGGTAGGGCCTTAAAAACATCAGCCAATCGTTTACGCGATCATCGCGTAAACGATTGGCCCTCTGGCTTGTCAATCACTGCCATTACGTTCCTTGTAAAAGACGTGCGCGGATTGGCCCTCTTGCTTGTCAATCACTGCCATGACGTTCCTTGTGAGAGACGAGCGCAGCTGCGCGCTCCAGTAACTTTCCACACTCCACAGGCGCCGCATGCAATGTTTTTGTCAGGAGACAGGAGTAACAACTGCAGATTATGAGTTGCCTGCGGTGAGTCCGACATAATGAATCCACTAACACGACACAGCGAATGCCGGTGGTAAACACTCGTGTTCCAATACTCGTGCACAAGTTTTGGGAGGCGTTCCCTCGAAATGAGCTGTGAAGGAGGGGGGTTGTTCTTACGATTGCGCTCATTTCAAAAACTCACTAACAGTCTTTGGTTTCTCAGTCGACGAAAAGATCCTCTGTAGCACCTTTAAGGATAAAGACCATAAACACTGAATTATTTCATATAGAACGGGTCTAGAACCAGATCCTGAGTCAAGTGAGATTTCTACAGAGCATACAATATAGAGTCAGAAAGCGAAATTGGATTTCATTGACAGAGCTCATGGCAGGAATAATGTCCTTCAGTCAAGTTAGTAGCACTTAAAGGGTTAGTTCACTCAAAAATGAAAATTCTTTCATCATTTACTCACCCTCATGTCATTCCAAACCTGTGAGACTTTCATTCATCTTCATCTGTACTGTGCAACTATCACTTTGCTGCTTCGAAAAGTTTGTAAAGAGATCATAAAACTAATCCATATTATTGAGTGGTTTAAACCAAATTTTCTGAAGAAACACGATTACTTAATACGATTGAATTTAGGCTTTTCATCATAATTCATCAACAAACATATCAGTTATGTTAAACGGAAGCTCAGGCATGTTCGCTTGACGTGCAAGAACCAATGAGGTTCATTCTCGTGTGTTACGCAACACATTTGAACTTCCACTAAAACCAATGAGGTTTGTTCTCGCACATCAAGCGAGTACGGTTGAGCGTCTGTTTATGTTCGCTGATCAGTGTTTATATGTGAATAAAAGCCTTAATTCAATCTGTTCATCATATAAAGCAATCGTGTCTCTTGAGAAAATTTCTTCTAAACCACTCAACTCATATAGATTACAATCTCTTTATGAACTTTTTAAAGTGACAAAGTGGTAGTTGCGTGGACTGTCAATGAAGAGACAGAAATCTCTCAGATTTCATTTAAATTATCTTCATTTGTGTTTTGAAGGTGGGTTTCGAACGACTTGAAGGTGCGTACTGTAACTGATGACAATTTTTCATTTTTGGGTGAACTATTCCTTTAAGGACTGTTCATGCCAAAAACAATAACTATAAAGATAACTATAATGATGATAATTATAATAGCATTCACACCAACAGATGATAACGTTCTGTTTATTTTATGCGCACAATGCTGTTCTGTCATCTGTCGCTTTAAATGCTCGGGCTCTTTAAAGCAGGATGGATTCTGATTGGCTGTCATTGTTTTTATCATTCATCAGCTGGAGAAAAAAAAAAGTTCTGAATATGATTCCAACTATATAGTTTCTTTGTGGCATTATCGTTATAGTTGTGGTGTAGACTGCTCTTCTTTTATTTTTAGAACAATTTTTAGAACTACATCTTTATCGTTATAGTTATCGTCCTTGATGTGAACAGGCCTTTGCTCTTGAATTTCCAAGCAATGTTCTCATTACCATGCCAACTTGATCCAGCTTCACAGTGACTTGTAAACTCTGCTCACTGCCAAACTCTCTCTATTTGACCTATTTCCATAATTTACATTCTTAAACAGTGTAGCTTTGAGCTTGGAGACTCATTTAAGGGCTGTGATCAAGCACATACGTACTAACACGCTTACAGAAGGGGGGTTTTCTTTTTCCCAGTGTGTCAGCAGCAGGGAACTCTGTGGTTTTTTTTATGGTCTGCTGGGTTAGCTCGACTTTTGCTTAATTAATTTAAGCTCGTGTCTGAAAGCACAACCAGTGGGTTACCCCTCTACAAGGGTCCACAGTATTCAGCTATTGTTATTATTGTTCTTGATTAATTAAATATTGATAAGCCTTTCTGAAGCTTTCTCAGGCCGGTCTTGGCCGGCCCAAAGAGAGACAGGCTGGGGCTGAACTGACCTATTTCTAGACTTAACAGCTTTAAAACACCAACACCATCCCTGAACCTCTCTCTTGTTGCCATGGAGACACCCTCCAGTCTAATGGAGGGAAAAAAAAGAAGTGAGGAGAGGGGGGGAAGAGAGAGAGAGAGAGAGAGAGAGAGATGGGCATGAAGAGCTTGCTTATCCCCTTCACTATGACAGCAGGACCCCCACAGAATGTTGTCAGTTTTATATATATATAAAAAAAAAAATCTCTGCAAAGACACATATTTACCTGTCAGAGATGAAATATGGATTGAAACTGTGTGTGCCATCGGTGCAGTTATATTTAGATATTGTTTTGATTTGCTGAGATCTGCCGGATTAACCTGCAGCTAGAATACACTTTTAATACCCGTGCATTGTGTTACAGGGCTCAATTATTTAAGCCCTGTTATTTAACAGTCTTTGATGTTAGACAATAACTCAGTGGTTAGATGAGATGGGGTTTCTGGGAAGTGACAAAACATACCTTTTTATGTGTCTGATTTGGTATTATGCAAAACTGTATTTAAATGTCATCACGTCAAGGTTTAGATGAGAGGGTGATAATTGTGCCAGTTTGAACCTCAACATTGAGAAAGCCACAGTATTTCCTATGATTTTACATCTGACAAACCCTAGATAAACCACTCGGGTCACAAAGCAAGATCTGAGTGTTACTCCACAACAGTCTCCCAGCAAAAAAGCAAAAGATGTTTTGGTTTTTCACCACAAGGTGTGCGGGATTCGATAAGAAGTCCCCTCCTGCAGATCAAAACCATAGCCAAATCAAGTAGCGTGGTCTTCATAAACGCATAGGTCTGGGTGATACACAGGCTTTGATAAGAATGGCTTAAATCTATGATAAAGCCTTCAGAATAGAGATAGTGCTCAGCATTAAATTCAAATGCATGTTATAGATGTTTTTGTGAACAATTCATCCATACATTTTTTTATTTTTTTATTTTTTGACTTTGTAATGTTTAATCAAATCTAGGAATATGCTAATTAGCCCCGCCTCCACTAACCCGCGTGAGCTCAGAGATCCACTTGGTTAACTTACTGAGGTAAACGCTGCACAATAGTATCGCTCTTTACATCACTCGTCAGACACAGAACGGTAATTAATATGTTTAGCCTTTTGCTTGACTACATTAATAGACAGCTGCTAATAATGTGTTGCTAATGTTACAAACCATATTCACGTTCGCCATCTCAGAGTCAGTGCCTTCTAAAAATCAGTATCCTTATAAACGCTTTGAACAGCTTAGAATGTCAGTGGAGAAAGGCATATAGTACATCGTAATGTACATCATACACCCGCCATATTGCTAAATCTACCCGATTTTTCATATCAACAGAAAAATATACCAGGATATATTCTCTTGAGACTCCCCTGCTTCAGAGCGGTCACGGTTAATGATATGCTAAAGCCCGCCGGCACGTTGACGTGATTGGTTGTAAGGTAGTTTGTGACATCACAAACACCAGCGATTTCAAAATGTGCAAAGAAGAAAATACTCCACATTGAATTTGCACATGGCTTGTCATAAAGCATATTAAAAACACCACATAGACATATAAACAACATTAAAAACTTGATTTTCACCAAAAGCTAAAATGTGAGGTTTATCATTTTATAAAACTTACTGTTTTTGTCAGAATCTGTGTTATTTGAACTATAAAGTTGTTGAAATTGTCGTTTTTACAGTCATTTTATGGTTTGCATGTTACCATATATCTTCCTCTACCCAACCCATAAGATATTAATTTGATTTGCACAGGTCTTAAAAAAGGTCTTAAAATTCAATTTGATTTTAAAAACCCTGCAGATACCCTGCCACAGGCACACAGCCCAAGCTGCAGATTATACATAATTACACTGAGATTCAAAATTCCCACCACCAAATCATTTGCTGTGATAGTTTTTTGTTTTTTTGTTAGGCTATAAAATTATTTTCACGACGTTCTCAGTGGCCAAGCAATGGCTTTCTTTCATGTGTAACGGACAAAATCAATGTTATGGATAAAGAGATGTTAAGTACTAATTCCCTCGGTTTCTCGCTCTCTAGGTGCCAGTCTCACTCGGACAGCAATCAACAAAGCCGTTGCAATTTGAATATGCAAATAATGCTTTCCGCCCATTCGAAAGGGAAGACGGGCTACGCCGATGTTCCGTGCACACGTCTTGACCAGGGAACGACCTTTCCTCCCCCTTCTTTCCGAGCCCACTCCGTACCCATTATCCCCTCCGTTCAGGGACCTGATTTTGGGGATGGGGGCGGGAACAAGCTGCACAACAGGGGTAGGGGAGCTTCCAGCTACAACCTAATCAATCCCGAGGCTGTGGCAAATTCCAGCCGATCACTTGCCAGCTCCTCTGCGATGGCGCAGGATCCACAGACACTCACCTGCTCCGAGTCTGCACTGATGTCAAGGGGCCAAATCAAACACAAAAGCCTTGTTACCTACACGACGGCCTTGGGATCAGGCACAAGCTCTAGGAGAGCAAAGACTGTCATTTCTATGACCGTACTGGGATCAGGGGCGAAAACCACACAGTTGGCCGCCAACCTGCTGTCTAAGGCTACCGGAGGAGAGGAGGATCGGTCCGCCTTCGGGGAAGCGCAGCAGGGGGGCGGTTTTCAAACCCCATTTGTGGGGGACGAAAAAGACAGCTCCTTTTCCAACGGGGTTAGAGGTGTGGCCTGCCTCACGTATCCCAAGAGCTGATTGGATAAATGAAAAGATTGCTTAGGAAACTCCATGTTGGCGTGGATGGGGCTGCGACGTCCCCGCTTGTGCAAGACACTTACTTTTGGAACTATTTTACTGCATTGTGAAGTACTACAACTACTGACAACTGAATTTGAAACACTGCATTACTGACGACACAATGTGAATAGATGCGAGAGAATGAGGACTTTGGTGGGATGTTGATCTAAAGAGGTACTGAGAAGGATTTATATGCCACTATTTAACAAAAGCTTCAATTTAGAAACCAAATAGTGTGTCATCTCAATGTTGTTTCTCTACTGTAAAGAAGAAAAAATATAATAGATGTCAAAACTATATGTATGTCATATATTCCATGTATATGACATACCGAGTGACGAAAATAAAGATGCAAAACATGGTAATGCAGATGCTTTTTTTCCAATAACTGCTGTTCTATAATCTCAGCCCAGCTCTGTCTTTTTGTCTGTTTTGCTTGAGATCTTGAGAAGAAAACGGCAGTTTCTGAATAAAATCTGAATGTCACCCTGTCATTTGATCAGAGAGTATCTGCCCGTAACCATGCGATCGATGTTGTGTATCTCACACCTTCTGTTTTTAGCAGAGAGCTCGCTGAGCGCCGCAGCCAGGTATCTGCAACTATCCCCTGAAACGATCCAACGAACGTGCTGAACGGAGACAAACCGGCAGAGTCACTGTCTGTCTCCATGGCAACAGAGATCGGCGGAGTCGGATGCGGCAGACTCTCTATCCAACAAGACCATCAATGGATTTAATCATTTACTTGTTTATCTCCTGTGAAAGTAGCTCTTGCTAATTAAGCCCAGACTCATTATTTTGCATCAGCTATTTTGAAACCGCAAAAGAGGAGGGGAAAAAAGTTTCCTTAACTAGCTCATTTCTTTTTTCAGGTGAGGGTGGAATTAATCAGCAGAAAGATTAAAGCACGGTGTCATTGAAGTCTCTCGTCGTGTTTACCTCAAACGAGGGCAACACGGGCGAATCGCACCTCGAACGCTTTATGAATTATCGGGCTAATTTCCTGAGCGTGAGCCACAGCGTGAGTTGACATTATAATCCAAACAAGAAGAAAAAACCCAACCGCTGGCTGTCTGTGCCAACAGTTTCTTCCACTAGAGCCCCACAGAAGCAACATTTGGCAGTTTTTTAATTAATTCGCAGACAAACACATTTGTTTTCTTCTCATACACCGTGTCTCTCTGTAGATCTTGTGTGAGCCATCGGCTTTGAAACACATAATGAGCGATCCTTTCATTTTGCGAGAACGTTACACATGTTCATCCAACAGCTTAAAATTCAATCTCAAATCAATCTTGGCTCCGGTGGGAGAAAGCCACAAAAACACTGATGTAATGTACAAATAGCTGGAGTCCTGTGTGCATCATGTGTTTTTTTTTTTTTGTTTTTTTTTGATAGACCAAACACCACAGCCCTGTGCATATGTTTGAGTTTCTGAAGAGCAGGCCTATTTCTCCTCTATGCTGATATATTAATAAAGGCAGGATGTTTCTTCAGGCAGGCTGCTGACATTAGAGAGAGTACAACAGCACAGAGCAACAGGGGTAGACCAACAGATGCTGGTGGGAAATGAGTGCAGAGCTGAACACAATGTAGACGCAATGAGGGCAGTGGCAAGAAGTGAAACGTATCTGTCACCTGGAATGAGCTGCAGTAACTTCTAAATTATACTTTCCGCAGCACTGTACCTTTGGTTTGTCTAGTTATATATATATTTTCTGATTTGTCTGAAGAATTCACTCTCTCTAGACTGTTCGCACTGGCCCAGAATAAAACTTGTGGGTAAAACGTATATACACCCGGTTTCACAGACAAGGCTTAATTTAGTCCCAGACTTTTTTAATGGAAAGCAACTTGCACTGACATATCTTAAAATATGTCAGTAGTGCCATTGTTTTGTCTCAAGATGCACACCAGGAATGTTTTCTAGGACATGTTTATAAAAGCTACTTAAATGTCCTAATTGAACTGAGGCCTAGTCTAAGTCTTGTCTGTGAAACCGGGCCATAGGTTTTTTTAATAACTGAAACGCTCACAATTCTACTCGCAGCCCAAACCAAAACAAAAGACGCTTTCCGATGGATGACTAGTTTTTTCATTATTCAATAGATAAGAGATAATGAACAATGAGTGCATTCAGTGGTATGGTAGATAAACAGATTGCTTATTTTAAATAGCTGTGAAGGATGTGAAGAACTTCTCATGTTTAGAAACAAACACATTTTATATTACAAATGGGATGCTTAAGCAATATCACTTGCAAATCAGTGCAATCTATGGTGAAATGGAAGTCATTTGCACTGTATTTTTATCATATGAAAAATTACACAAAATGTGATTATTGCTAACCACATTAACCATTTATATAAAAGGCACATACGGTATATATTTAGCTAGCCCTGTTCTTTGTTTACTTTAAAGGTGCCCTCGAATGAAAAATTTAATTTATCTTGGCATAGTCAAATAACAAGAGTTCAGTACATGGAAATGACATACAGTGAGTCTCAAACTCCATTGTTTCCTCCTCATTTGTTTAAAAGACCTCCGAAGAACAGGCGAATCTCAACATAACACCAACTGTTACGTAACAGTCGGGGTGTACGCCCCAATATTCGCATATGCCAGCCCACATTCCCAACATTATGAAAGGCATTAGACCAGGGCAGCCAGTAACGTCTGGATCTGCACAGGTGAATCAACAGACTAGGTAAGCAAGCAAGAACAATAGCGAAAAATGGCAGATGGAGCAATAATAACTGACATGATCCATGATATCATGATATTTTTAGTGATATTTGTAAATGGTCTTTCTAAATGTTTCGTTAGCATGTTGCTAATGTACTGTTAAATGTGGTTAAAGTTACCATCGTTTCTTACTGTATTCACGGAGACAAGAGCCGTCGCTATTTTCATTTTTAAACACTTGCAGTCTGTATAATTCATAAACACAACTTCATTCTTTATAAATCTCTCCAACAGTGTAGCATTAGCCGTTAGCCACGGAGCATAGCCTCAAACTCATTCAGAATCAAATGTAAACAATATAACAGTACAATACTCACATAATCTGACCCATGCATGCCGCATGCATGACGAACACTTTGTAAAGATCCATTTTGAGGGTTATATTAGCTGTGTAAACTTTGTTTATGCACTGTTCAAGGCAAGCGCGAGCTCCGTGGGCGTGGAGCACGAGAATTAAAGGGCCAGCAGCCCTGAATCGGCTCATTTATAATGATGCCCCAAAATAGGCAGTTAAAAAAATGAATTAACTCTATGGGGTATTTTGAGTTGAAACTTCACAGACACATTCAGGGGACACTTTAGACTTATATTACTTCTTTTTAAAAAAAGTTCTAGGGCACCTTTAAGTATCGATACCATAATGGTGTTAGATTCTGCACTGTCATCTATTGACATGGTTCAGCATGATTGTCTCTTGAGTTTTATGTAAATGACACTGATATTTTGTGAATTTTACACAGTGGTCTACACAATGGCCAAAACGCATAAAAAGTTTTTTTAAAAGTTTTTTTGTTGTTGCTGTTAAAAATGGTGTCATGTAAACAGCACCTAAAACTAAAACCATATAAAAAAACTTTCACCACTTCAACTGGTTGAGAAAGCAGCATTTCTCATTTTCATTTACAGTTGCAAGAAAAAGTAAGTGAACCACTTGCAGAATCTGTGAAAATGTGCAAATTTTTTTTACAAAATAAGAGGGATCATACAAAGTGCATGTTATTTTTTATTTAGTACTGTCCTGAGTAAGATATTTTACATAAAAGATGTATCCATAAGACAAAAAAATAGCTGAATTTATTAAAATGACCCCATTCAAAAGTATGTGAACCCTTGATTCTCAATACTGTGTGTGGTTACCTGATGATCCACAACTGTTTTTTTTTTTTGTTTTGTGATGGTTGTTCATGAGTCTCTTGTTTGTCCTGAGCAGTTAAACTGAGCTCTGTTCTTCAGAAAAATCCTCCAGGTCCCAAAAATTCTTCAGTTTTCCAGCATGTTTTGCATATTTGAACCCTTTCCAGCAGTGGCTGTATGATTTTGAGATCCATCTTTTCACACTGAGGACAATTGAGGGACTCAAACTCAACTATTAAAAAAGGTTCAAACATTCATTGATGCTTCAGAAGGAAACATTGAATATGCAAATGCATTAAGAGTCGGGGAGTGAAAACTATTAAACAGGATGAAGAGGTCCAAATTTTTCTGATTTCGCTTAAATATCTTTTTTTTTTTTTTCATTTAGTACTGCCCTTCAGAAGCAACAGAACACATTTAAATGTTTCCAGGAAGACAAATTAAATACAATTTACCTTGATCTTCAAATTCCAAATGTTTTCACCCCCCATCTATTAATGCATCATGTTTTTTCTGGGGCATCAGTGAATGTTTGAACCTTTTTTAAAAGTTGTGTTTGAGTCCCTCAATTGTCCTCAGTGTGAAAAGATGGATCTCAGAATCATACAGTCACTGCTGGAAAGGGTTCAAATATGCAAAACATGCTGGAAAACTGATGAATTTGTGGGACCTGGAGGATTTTTCTGAAGAACAGAGCTTAGTTTAACTGCTCAGGACAAATAAGGGACTCATGAACAACCATCACAAAACAAAAAAACAGTTGTAGATCATCCAGGTAATGACACGCAGTATTAAGAATCAAGGGTTCACATACTTATGAATGGGGTTATTTTAATAAATTCAGCTATTTTTTTGTCTTGTGGATTATATGTAAACATCTTTTATGTAAAATATCTTACTCAGGACAGTACTAAATAAAAAATAACATGCATTTTGTATTATCTCCCTTTTGTTAAAATTATTAACATTTTCACAGATTCTGCAAGAGGTTCACTTACTTTTTCTTGCAACTGTAGTTTAAACTGATGTACTAAAATAACTGAAATAAAAAAAATATGAAATAGTATATAGACATTTAAAAAAAAAAATTAAAACTTTGAATAAAATTGAATAAAAAATGAAAACAGAAAAAAAATAATTCATTGAAGATATTAACTCTTTTCCAGCCAGCACCATCATAGTCACAAAACTTTCATGACCAACTTTTCATTTCAACTTTCAGTATATCAAAAGAAATAACAGAGCCTCTGCATTTAAAGAATATAGTGAGAAGTAAACACACACACCCAGAGCAGTGGGCAGCCATTTTTTCTGCAGCACCCGGGTATGCCTTCCTCAAGGGCACATCAGTCATTTCCTGCCAGTATTGAGACTCAAACCCACAACCTTCAGGTTACCAGTCTGACTCTCTAACCATTAGGCCACAACTGCTACATATTCTAGCTTCATTCTTATTTTATCAACACTTGAATATGAAGGTTTCAAAAAAGCTGAGAAAATTGCATATTTGTCAAAGACTTTGATTGGATCAGATTCAGACCAATGATTGTGGTGATCGAGTTTATCAACGCCCCCATACCATTTTGTGGATTCAGCATTTCATTCGGTAACGCTGTTAATTATTTGACGATCAAGTTAGCTTACAATTGCGTAAGCAATCTTCTGTCCACTCCTTCTGGTTTATATAGATGATCTTCACTTGTTTTTGAACCCAGAGATGCTGTACTAGTTCAGAAGTACCCCTGCCATAAAACAGTGAAAACACGGATTGCCAGAAAACCTGTCAATGGCGGGGAAGCGGTGTTATATATGACAGAAAATCTTGTCTGTCAATGCCGGGGAAGAGTTAATAAAAACTATTATGGTATCTCAGTGATACCAATATTTACACATATTTAAGTAGGACATTGACTAGATTATGTCCTTTGCAGTGCGTTATGAGAGTAGGCACTAAACAGCTCTTTTGTTGGATTTTGCTTGTCACGATTTTCTGAAGATTTCTTTGTTGAATAATGGGTAATGTCTGCCGTTAAACATGATTATTTAAAATATATGTTATAAAATAGTGCTAGGTCATGGCTTCGGCCATTGATTAACAACCTTGTAGCTCACAGAAGGCCTGTCTTGTGTAAAACTTTTTAAATGAGCACCAAAGGGCTCTTCATACAGCAGATGAAAGGTGTATGTGCACAACAGACTGACTCCGAGTTCCTCCCAGGTGAGACAGAGCTTGACAGCGTTGAAGTTGACAGTGAGCTTGATTACATACAGAGGGAACTTCACATTCGTGGATCAGGGAAACATATGTGACTACTTTAATACTTGATCATAACTCTAGTGTCACTGTTCACAAGAAAATGCAAATTTTCATATTTGTTGTTATTGTTAAAGGAACGTGCACCAGTGTAGAATTAAATGTAAGACATGTTTTATATCCGACTAACACTCACAAACTGACAAACACATTTTATCATGTCTAACCATAACAATGCAGAAAAGGTCTCAATAAAATACAGTGAAATTACTTCATATCACGGAGTTGATTCAAAATTGTTCCGGTGAGTATACAAAGTAAGTATGTGACGGATAAAAAATATTCAAATTTATTTCATGGTAAATAAAACCCGTCAAATTGGATTTTCACAATGAAATTCACAGTGAATAGACTGTTTTCAATAAACCAGGATTAGTGATGTGACATAAAGCCTAGGCTGTCAATATCATAATGAGATACATATGATTTAAATATGGTTTACTCTAAGCTTTTCCTCTGGCAACACAGAATTAACAAACAACAGATGCAACTAATTTGTTGCATCTGTGTTGCTCTCCATTCCAAACTGACTTTGTGCCACACCTAGCGCCAATACACCCAGACAGTGATAGACGCTTCACTGACCAATGCCTGCATCACTCCAGCTGACAATTACTACAATTACTTACACATTAACTCATTTATTAAATAATTGTGACCAATTACTGCATATGTAACTAACTTTGCTTATGCATACTTATTTAAAGTGCCCCTATTATGGTATTTTAAAGGTCCCGTTCTTCGTGATCCCATGTTTCAAACTTTAGTTAGTGTGTAATGTTGTTGTTAGAGTATAAATAAAATCTGTAAAATTTTAAAGCTCAAAGTTCAATGCCAAGCGAGATATTTAACAGAAGTCGCCTACATCGAACGGCCAGTTTGGACTACATCCCTCTACTTCCTTCTTTAATGACGTCACTAAAACAGTTCTTTGACTAACCTGAGTTGCGTTTGTAGAGTGTGTTTGTCGCCATGTCGTCGAAACGCTGTTATTTTCATCCCGCAGTCCAATCACCGGGTCTGATTCCGGCTCAAATTGATAGGGTAAAATTAAAGACATGTTTACAATAACACTGAGCGCGTGCATCTCCACGTTATGGTAAGAGGCGTGACCTTTCTGGGCAAGGTTCGCTAAGCTGCTGTCGAATCACAACACAGGAACCGCTGGCACAATCAGAACTCGTTACGTATTTCTGAAGGAGGGACTTCATAGAACAAGGAAGTCATCAGCCCGTTTTTATGACAGTGGAAACAGCGGTATACAGATAAGTAAATTATGTGAAAAATACTGTGTTTTTTTACACGCGAAACATGAACACATGTTATATTGCACACTATAAACACAATCAAAGCTTTAAAAAACCACGAAAAACGGGACCTTTAAAGATTCTTCATTTTGTTTTGGAGGTTTCCTACAAGAGGTTTACATGCATCCAAGCTCAAACATACTTTAATTTTCGTACATACATTACATCTTTTTTCACAGGGTTTTAAATGGTTTGATAAATGATCAGGTCTCTCAAAATCCCTCCTTTCCGCGAGCCTACTCTGTTATGTTTAATCAGATGGCCCAGTCTGTTGTGATTGGTCAACCGCTTACAGCGCATTAGAAATGAAACACCCATTACCATATCTGAATTTCAGCTCAGGAGGCTTCCTCTTGTATACATAGTGATATGAAAGAGTCTGATAATGACTGTTTCAAGCAGTTGAGAATTGGTTCTTTCTTTTGGAAGACAACAACTCCATTGGTTGTGCACTTTGGTCTATAAAATCATGCAGGTTTTTTACATTCACATTCACAAACAGCTATTACACACTACATGAAAGGTATTATCTAAAAAAAGCATAATAAGGGCACTTTAAATCTGAGCCTGAGGGATCCACTTGCTGAGTCTGTAAGTTCCTCCCAGGGTTTCTTCCTCACCCCCTTAAAAACATCTTACAGTTTTTGCAGTCTTGCTCACTGGGGGGCTTTGAGACACTATTTTCTGTAAAGTGAAAAGCGGCTCTGTTAGTAACCACACACATTTTCCATTTCTCATGCACATATCCACATTATCAGATGAAAGATAAGCATTATGGGTTTTGGCTTTGTGATGCCTCTCCCCACAGATGTTGGTGTGCTTTTTGAACTCGTGTACAGCAGAATTGATAAGAGCAATGAGATTATGCTTATGAGCTTAATTAGAAAGATGGTATCTAATTTCTGATGCAAATACCATTACAGGAAATCATGAGCTGAGGAGAGAAGGGGCTCTATGCATGAGTGCAGCAAGGCTAAATAACATATGAACCGAGTCTCAGTGGGTGTCTTCAAGAAATTAGAGGCAGAAATACACAATTATTTCTAAATTAATAGATATGATCATTTGCCAAGGCTTCGGATGTGAGAATACTGGCCACCATATGATAAATATCAAATTGCAAAATAAAGGTGGAGTACTTGCCAAGGCATTTGAAATTGGAAATTGAATGTAGACTTTTTTTTTTTTTTTTTTACATTTGCTCAACAAATATAAAGTTTAATAAAAAAAAAAAAAAAATATATATATATATATATTATATATATATATATATATATATATAATATATATATATAATTACAAAAAATATTTTAACTAACTAAATAACAATAAAAACCTGTAATAATAAATTATTTTATTATTTAAGGGGAGACACTACAGACAAAAACACTGTTTTTTCAGGCACCTGTCAATTTTGAGATTTTGCGCTTTTTGGCTTTTCATAAAGTGTTTTTTCAGACTGGTGGAAAGAAAACATCCAAAATACACTTTTAAGTGTATGTTTTATAGCACTTTATCTATTTGCGTCTATAGATTTCAATTACAGTAAATATCTTTCTCAAAATAAGTTTTTTCTTCTGCTCTGAGTCAGAAATCTCCTTTTCAGCAGAACTTGCATACACCAAACTTTACAGTTTTATTCCTATCTATATTCTGTAGGTTTTTACAGAGGGATTTGTTGATATATAATTTGCAGGATTTTATACAACATTTTATTCCTAAAAAAAATGGTGAAAATTATTTTTTTTCTGGCTGTTGATAGTATATATTCTGATTTATGGAGTGATAAAAAGAGATATCCAAAATTCCTTCTGTAAAAACCTTTTAATTTAATATGTCCAAAAAATTAAATGAACCTGACTTCATCCAATATTCAGATTTTTGTTCTAGAAATGTATGCAAATTAGTGCATATTTAATTAGATAACGCCTCATTTGCATATTTAAACAACATTTTAGAAAACTTGTAATACAAAAAATGTTTGCAATTTTTAATGTAATCAATCAGCTGGGGAAGTATGATGATATCTATTAGTAAATTTTTTTTTTACCCTATTCACCTGGGGTGTCTCACCTTAATTGTTTATTGGGCTATTTAAAGGTACACTATGTAATATTTGGCCCTCTAGCAGTTAAAAAACAAACTGCATGCATTTTGCAGACAAACATGGTTTTGGTTGTTCTTGGGCTCTGCATGAATGAATATATAGTTTGTGGCAACTGTGTTTAGATGGAAAGGATCTCAAGCTGACTAGCTGAAGCTGTACTGTAGCTTTACCCATTAACAGACATGGTCTTTCCTTGAAAATAAATTCCCTTGACCCTTCACAATAGATAATGCTTTACAATGAACTCTGTTAGAGAGCTACATATGGCAATTTATCTGTTCAATAAAATAACATACTTACCTGTGGAGTAACACCATGTCTACCAGGGATGCAACAATACAGTTAGCCCAGGGTTCAATACATTCCTCAGTTGTTTTTAGGTTTTAGGTACCAAGGTTTTAGGTTGAGTTCGGTTCTGATGGCTTGACACATCAGAGTGTTTTTTGTTCTGCTTACAGGCAACAGGAACAGTAAGAAAAAATAAAATTTTTATATTGCAATACTCTTTCTTTATTTTACTTGAAAGCAAAAAAAAGATTTCACTTGTACACATTCCTAGTGTATTGTATAATATAAAATAAATATATAAAAATGAACACTGGCAGCTCACAAATTGTAAGGAATTTGAGACCAGAAGCACAACTGTAAGAGTAAAAAAAAATTGTGCTTGAAGATTGTGAATTATTAACTAATTTCTGTTTTCTGTATCCAATACGCCTTTCACGTCACATGACAAAAGAACGAATGGCTCAGACCCAAAGATTCGAGAGGTGAACTAATTTCTGTTTCCTGTACAGACTGCATAGCCTAGCCTATGGGGCTGTCACAGGATGACTGAAACGACTCAGTGCATAGAGGAAATTTAAATGCAAAACTAAAGAAAAAAACGCAATTCAAAAGCATGTATTGGACCATGGATGTCCTATAAAACGTTTCAATATAATATTGAGAATTGTGGCATCCCTACTGTCTACACCGGACGAAAGCGACACGATGCGGCGCAACAAAAGACAATAGAACCCATTATCATCAGTGATGCTGTCTACACTAGATACACCATTACAAATCCGACAGTAAACTGATGCCTCCTTCTATTTGTGATTACTCCAAGCACTTGAGATACTTCTCATATGAAGGACAAATAGATTCGCAACGCAACTTTGTTCCGTCCATACACTAGCTGTTGTGGCACGATGCTACAAATATGATTCGCAATGTAGTCACGGTGTAAGAAAGCTCTTCTCATCTCAGCGTCGCTTTTACAACATTTTAAATCCCTTAGTTCTTGCTATCTCCAAAAAGCTATGTTGATTCTCATTTTATTATGCGTTCTGTCACATTCTCTTTTTGCCAGCAGACTCTCCTCTGTTCGGCGTTTGTTCTGAACAGGTGATTCCCTAGAGGTTCCAGATTTAGCCCGCTCTATGTCAACCTTTCATGCTCTTTGTGAGAACTAACCTATGCCTGAGCAACTTTTCTGACAAGTGACCCATGTACGCAATTTCCTGCGAAAACTTGCTTTTTGAACATGCACAGCACGGTTTTGCAACTAGAGACTGAGACAAGGCATGTGATCACGCAATGCTGAAAGCTTGGTCCACCAGGGATCGTTCTGCTGCAGTTCTGCAGATAAACTGATCTAAATTAGTTTCACCAAAGAACTTTGAAAGCAACCAGAGGCATCACCTCTGGCTAAACCATATTGACTTTGCAAACTGCCTCATGAAACTTTCATATGGAACGAATAATTATCACAATTACATTCACTTGATCTCGAACTCATGCGCATGCACACGATTGTACCCCGAGGATTACTCAAACAAAACTAACCCCCGTTTTCTTGTTCACTGGTCTAGCCGAGAAAGCAGATCTTTGCAAGAAAAGAGGTTACAGCTTGTTAAGGAAGCTCTGCATGATCTCTGGCAAATAAACACATTTTTGTAAGCTATTTCTGGTGTGTGTGTGAATAAGAAGAAAAAAAAGCGAACAGAAGGAAGAGACAGAGAACAAGGGTATCAGACACAGAAAGGCACAAGAGAAATAAAGAGACAACATATAACACAGCAAAACGATTCCCTTCATGTTGTACTACACAGTCAGTTCAAATCACAGAGGCTCATTACTCTAAAATTAATAGATAAAATGCCATTATGGTTTCAAATACAGATATAGTGCTATGCTGATTAATCAAACTGAGTGGTGTTTTTTGTACATTTCGTCTTTTAGAATGATCTAGTGTTCGGTAGCCTATATCTCATTAACAAGGAGAGGTATTCAAATTAGCCTAATTGAGTTTCAGATATCTCCTGTGCATATTTCTCTTCTGTTGTGTGTTTTTGTATTGTTCTTTTATTCTCATGCTGCTAAACAAGCAAGCAAGCAAGCAAAGGACAAAGAGAGAGAAAAAGACAATGACACATGGAAGAGGCTGGGGATTGGAGAGACAAAGGTTGAGGAAAAAGAGAATGAGAAAGAAAGAGGCTGTAAGAAACAATGAATGGAATAAGATAGAATAGCGTTTCGGTGTGAGTCAGCCATTTGGAAGATTTCCCATAGTGGGGTCACAGGGTCAACACAGCTTAAACTAGATCTGTTGACCTCTTGGTCTCCTGACCGTGGAAGTGTTTGTTAGGTACTCTGGCCTTGAGGTCACTGTTTTATTTGGACATGCTCCATCCTCGCCTTGAAAAATTGTTTCTTTGGCTGGAAATAATCCATCATTCCCTATTCACTGGGAGGAATAAACAGTTATGGATTTACAGGTTACAACAGTGTTTTAAGAGTCATTCCTGTTATGCAGTATATTTCCATGTCTTCAACCTATTTTGACCAGTGCATTAAGACATTAAAGGAGACCTATTATGCAAAATTCACTTTTTTTCATTGTTTGGACATAAATGTGTACTGGATGGATTAATCCACATTGCTCTCTCAATTACTCCCAAATTCGGAGCCGCTGAAGACGAGGGGGATTAATTTTGTTTTCGAAGAAAATGCTCCTTCAACTCTACCGAAATTCATCTACACTAATCATTTCACACCGGACTGCTTTGTGAACAAATGTCAATACAAAGGGACAATACAAAACATACAGTCTCCAGAGTGATACTGGATACGGCAGTAAAGGTGAGAGCACTTTATTACACGTAAATCCGTAGCACCACCTGAAAAGGCATAAGGTCTTTATATATATGTTTACTGTTAGTTGTAACGAATGTTTCTGTGTACTTCACTATATATGTTGATGATAATGCAAGGGAGAGAGAGAGTTTATGGATAATATTTTAATGCACACTTGCACTGTGTTTTATTAAGCGATTGCAGTTGTAGCGAATTAACTCAAAGGGGAAATATTAATAATTATTCATAACTCAATATGATTATTAATTATGATTAACTATGAATATGTAAATCTGTTAATCAGATTAACTGGATATAGCTACATTAAGCTTAATATTACAATCAATTAACCTGTTGTCCAGTGTTGATTGTTTATTAATTCTAAGAAATGTTCATTTCCAGGTTATGGAAAAATAACATTCTTATTGTACCGTGCTACTTAGAGCATGTAGTCAGGATCTAAATCACTTAAGAGGCAATTTATTAGCAGACGGAGTCAGAACCAAACCGGTATTGTGCACAGACTTTATTAACTAACTCACAAACACATAAATAAACTAACAAACACATAACATAACATACACAAAAGTCACACACATACGTAGGTAAGAATGAGTAATGATAGAGTTGAACCGGAAGAGGTACTGTTTCTAGAGCTATAGGAAAAAGTCAAAGACAATCTGGAAAGGAATCATCAGTTTCCTCAGTAATAAAACACCTTTGATGACAAAGGTAAGTTTTACAAATGAATACTAAATCGTTGTTTAGTGTTCAAATGTACGATACTTGCAAGATGCCTTTAGGCTGAGGAGCATCGGATCTGCCATCTGAGGAGAGATCTTGAGGATTCAGTCCGAAGTTGTTGCCAGTATCTTCTGCGTTGGATGAAGTACTATGGAACGACTTCTAGATGACCACATGGCTTGGTTGTAGGCCGAGGCCGGAAGAACTATTAAAGATTCTTGTAATACTAATGTGTTGCACAGGTATGGACATACCGCATACACAAGTATTTAAATCTGCTCAATACGAACCCATAGACACTAAACATGGCATAACTGAAGTGACCTTAAATGTCATAAAACTTAAAAATCATAAAACATGTAAATACAATGACTGCAATACAACACAGTAATAATGGATACCATTTCCTGGGAATATGCATGTTCATTTATAGAATAGTCTGTCTATAAATTAATGCAGGAACGTCTGTGTTCTGTGTGGAAAATGCAGGGAAGATGCAGATTTTCTGTGTCTCTTCTCTGCTCTCAATGTGGCAAGCACATTCTTTGGCGCAATAAACTTGTAACTGAGAACTTCTCAGGGGATGGGGACAGACCCCAGAGTGAGCTTTAAACAAGTATTGGTTAACTGATACAAATAACTGTGTCTGATTTCTCTCAGTCATTACACAGTGATTTTCTTAGAGTGAAAACAGACGCTTCATATTTTGTGTGAAGTATAATAAGCGTTATACTCATCGGTAAACAGACTTGTACTAGTATAGTGGATAAAAACAAGAAGACAATAAAAGTTATAACCGTAATTGAACTAAACTATACCTGTTCTTTCTCTATGCAGCATATATTCGCAGTTTCTGACATTATAGCGCGTCCTGACTGACTCCTGACACCGGAGAATCAGCTCTTGAAGCTCCGCCCTCTTAGGCGGAGCGCAGCAGCTTATTTGCATTTAAAGGGCACACACTGAAATGGTGCGTTTTTGCTCACCCCCCAAAAGTGGCAATTTTAACATGCTATAAAAAATTATCTGTGGGGTATTTTGAGCTAAAACTTCACATACACACTCTGGGGACATCAGAGACTTATTTTACATCTTGTTAAAGGGGGCATAATAGGTCCCCTTTAATGAGCATAGGGTGAATTTTAAATTATTTTATAAGTTGCTTTGATTTGAGCAGATATGCGCTTTTTTTGTCCTGAGTGCTGTTTATGATCTTTCAAACATTTTTCACATTGGATAATCACTTTGGTAATCAAATAATGACTTAAATTTTCAGTTTGTTTGTCACACAAAGCTATCAACAGGTTTCAGAAGCTCAGAATATAGTGCATAGAAAGACAGTCATATGGGTTTTGTATTAGTGCTGTCAAAAGTAGCGTGTTAATGCATGGGATTAATTTTTTCAGTAATATTTAACTCAATTAATGCAGCATCTGTTTTTTCCATCATAATTTGGCTAGCGTTACATTTATATGATCACGCTCCTATTCACGAAAATGCTTTTAAACTATTAGACAAATGAGAATGCGCTGTCTGTGACACGAGTGTGCACAGAAAGACGTGCACCAATATCGAGTTCTCTTTCACGCTTGAACAAACAATAACACACAGAATCATGCCAAAATGCCTGTTTTGTCATGTATCCTTATAAGAGCAGTCTTAAATGAGTTAAATAACATCTTAAAGGTGCTCTAAGTGATCCTGGGCGGAGTAACTTTCTGTTGACATTCGAAGTGTTGTCAAACAAAACAGAGGCTAGCTAGACCCTCCCTCCTCCTCCCCCTCCCCCTCCCCCTCCCCTCCGTGCTTCCTGAAACGGTCATGAACGCGCATTTAAAATCATTCTTGTTGGTTATTGGCTGGAGCATGTTTATTATGATTCGTGGTCCAGGCTGCACCAGTTAGTTTTTATTGCCATTTTCGGAGCTTGTGGCGACTACAGAGACCGCGTTTTTTTACAGTGTGTTCAGGGGACAGGCAGCTAGCAGATAGTGAGGAGATGTTTGCTGTATGTGACAAAAAATGTTTTGGCCTAAAAACACGTGACATCACTTAGAGCACCTTTAAATCAACTTATAGGGGTTTAAAGCCGGGGACACACCTAACGATTAGCTGAAACATTCTAAGACTGAACTGAACACACATACCGATTGTTTCCTTCGACTGGAGCCGATTTATATACTTACACATGGAATTTGAACACCGACTGTAATCGCAGACTGAACGCAACTGGCTCTGACTGGACGCGTTTGAGCGCGATAAGTCATAAGTATCAATTTACATTCATAATCGGCCTTACAATCGTTAAGTGTGTGCGCGGCTTAAGTGAAGATTGTTTTATGTTCACTTAAATTAAAAGTTGCTATTTTTTAAAGCATAATAAATGTTTACAGAATAATTACAGAAAAAAAATGTGATCAATTAGTTAATTTTTTTAATCGAATGACAGTTTGTATACAAAGCCGTTTGAAAAAATATTAAATTATGAGATAAACTAATATGTCACATATTGAGAGATTGAGTAACACTGAGATTCTCAATAATGAGAAATAATGATGCAATTATATATAAAAAAAAAAAATTCAAATGAGAAAGTCACAATTTGACAAATGACAATTATGAGGTCATATTGTGAGATAAAGTCAGAATTATGAGGGGAAAATCTGAAACTGCCAAACAATCATGTTGTGAGATTCAAAATTGCGACATAAAATCCCAATTACAAAAAAATAAATAAATAAGAATACATAATACAGCTGCAAGTACCTTACCTTTTTTTTACAGGCTTGAAACAGGCTTCCATAGGTTTGGAATCACATGAGGTGAGTAAATGCATTTCATTTTTGGGTGAACTAATCATTGAAAATACAACAGTCATACATTTTTCTCAGATTGACAAGGCTCAAAAGTTAGTGTACTGCATATCAGGAATGACCCTTAAATCACACCCACTCATTCACGGCCATCCATACTAACAGGATGAATTCATGTGTAATGTATTAAAGAGTCATCTAAAACAGTGTTGTGTAGGGTGGAGTACTGTTATCAATGCTCAAGTGTGCGTTATACGCAGCTACTTATTATAGGACAGAGAGCTAGTACTACATCACCATTAGTAACCTCTGATACCGAAAAGAGGATTCCACCCCCACTAATGCTTTATAGCCCGGCAATGCTGGCAAGCTTGATAAATATCCACATGGCTGTTATTCCAAGCAGCTCCATTCTCACAATGAAAAAATGTGAGCTAAGCAAGCTCTGATAAAGTCTTTACGAATGCAATAATTCAACATCTCCCACTGTTTAAAAAATAAATCACACGCAAGACTGATAATTTTGTTTCAGCACAGAAAGATTCCCAGGTGGAAGTTGTTTGTTTACAGTTAGTTTTTCCGCCCAAACCTTTTCAAAACATGCCAAGAATCCAGTGTGTGGACAGCAAGCTTTGTGCCTCTGTAGTCCAAGGTTTAATACAACAGTAATTTGTCATGAATGGCAGTTTGTGTGGCCCCAGCAGGCTTTGGATCTTCTCTGCAGTCTAGACAGCACTCTAAGATGGCTGCCCAGCCCCACGATGAGCGTACAAATTACTCTCGGTGTAGTCTGCGACTCTGACCCTGCCGTGGCCCAAACTCTCGTTCGCTCGCTCTGGCGATGAGCCAGTTGTCAGGTACTCCCATTTCCACTTCAATCAGAAGCCAGCTTCGCTCTCTCTCATTCGCACGCGCATCAAGGCACTTGCTTAATTTATTTTAATTAACGTCAACACAAAAACAACAACAAAGCATTCTTGTCCAAACCATAACCATGCTGAGACAACAGAGAGAGGTTTAAGCAAATCAGACATTAGATCTGCTACAATTAGCAGTCTACCAGAGCACAATGGGGGAAAAGGCTTACCATCAGTCATCACAGATTGTATTTTAGGAAAACACTCTTAGGTGTAAGATTTATAGTATCACGTAAAACAAATGCATTCACTGACGCACTGATAGAAAGATAGGCTTGTTGATCAAGAAAAAAATGACATGATATTTGCTCAATAATTCCTCAAATGAATTTTTGAGATTTATTTTTTTTTTTTACAATCCCAACACAAAATCGAAAATAGAACATTATGAAGATAATTTAACATTTTTACAGTATTAAGACTTTGAAGCATTGTATTAACACATATCTCAAGAGCCTTAGGGGCCGTTCACACAGAACGTGTTTTTCTATTCCAATGCGCTACTTTCCCATTGTTTTTCTATGTAAACACACGCTTGACGGACGTGCATGACCGTTACACTCGCGTCTCGCGTCTTTTGCAGCGCCTCGCACATGAGCGCTGCGTTTTTAAGACGCCGTGTCAAGTTAAAAGAATTTCAACTTTTACACGCAGCGCCGCTCATCAATGTCAGTTCCAAAACAGTGGACCAATCAGAAGAACTCGGAGGTTCTGTTTACAGAAGCAAGTTGGCATGACAACTGTTTTATATGACTGCAACATGGCAGAGTAGGCGCTCATCATTATTATCTTATTTTCTTTTTTTTCTATGTCAAAACTTCTATCTGTCAATTCTGCTGTTTGCCTATTTCTATTATTTCCGTTATTGTCGTTATTGCCTCACGTCTCAAAAGCGTGTCTCGAGACCCTCGCGTTCTACGCTGTGCTTTTTTTAAAACCACTCTTGAGCGCCGCGTCTCGCGTTTTTAGACGCAAAGACGCGCTCTGTGTGAACGGCCCCTTAAAGGCATAGTTAAACTACAAATACTCTGCAAAAAATGACCGTGATTTAACAGTAAAAGACTGTAAAAATGCTGCGGTGAAAGACTGTCAATTGATTTACAGAAAGTTTCCGTATTATATACGGTGAATAACTGTAATAGATCTAACGGTACATTTAATGTAATTTTACGGTAAAATACCGTTAAATTCACAGTTTTTGGAAGTGAAAAACAATTCATTGTAAAATTTACAGTGAAAAACCGTAAATTGACATTCCCTGCGTGACACTTCACATTTGATATATTTTCGTTGAAATAACTTTGTTTCTTCTTAGTTTTTCTGATTTTTTTCTAATCAGTTATGTATATTAGGGTTTTATGTTACATCTAATGTTGTTAAATTAATGTTTATTGCATTTTTAAAATTTCATGCATGTTACCATGATGGTGTTTAGTGTGTGTGTGAATGACACTGTGTGCTCCTTCTATATATTAGTATTGTCCTCTTCAGTTTGTGGAAAAGCTGCTTGTGATGAACTTTGATTCATCATGTGACTCTTATCACCACTGTGTTTGGTGACTGTCAGTGTATTATAAAGGTACAAAACAGATATTAGTACTTCATTAGGTTGGTAAATTAACATTATATCAGTTAATGAAATACGTTATTTTACCGTAAATTTAACAGATTTTTTTTTTTTTTTACGTTGCTACTGTATTTTTTACGGTAAAGTTCTGGCAATCACAGCTGCCGGTTTTTTACCGTAAAGTTTCTTGGGATTTTTTTACAGTGTAACATTAAACATTCAAGAAAAGCTACAGTAAAATTGTGGCGAAGGCCATTATTTTTCTGTGCTTCACACTCCAGTCAAGGTGGTGGAAATGTGCTATTCTTTATCTGGCTTTTTAATGGCAGTTAGTTAAACTAGCTAAATGGCTTTTTTATGTCTTTGAAAGACATATCTTATGCTCACCAAGGCTGCAGTAATATTGTGAAAAATATTGTAACTGTTCTCTATGTTAATATCTCTTAAAATGTAATGTATTCCTGTGATGGCAATGCTGAAATTTCAGCAGCCATTACTCCAGTCTTTAGTGTCACATGATCCTTCAGAAATTGTTCTAAGATGATGATTTGTTGCTCAAGAAACATTTATTATTGATATTGAAAACAATTGTGCCGTTTAAAATTTTTGTGGAAACCGTGATACTTTTCAAGATTCTTCGATAACTAGAGAATAACCAGGATTAGGCCTTAGTTTAATTAGGGCATTTAAGTAGCTTTCATAAACATTCACTAGAAAAAAACATTACTGGTGTGCATCTTGAAACAAAACAATGGCTCTGACATATTTTAAGATATCTTGTCGATACAAGTTACTTTCAGTTCAAACAGCTCAAACATGAATTTTAGTCTAGGACTAGCTTAAACCTTGTCTGTGAAACCAGGGAGAAAGTTCAGAAAACAGCATTTATTTGAAAGAGAATATTTTTGGGTAACACTTTATTTTAGTGCCGTAGTTACACGTTACTACATGTACTTACTATAGTAATAACAGTAAATTATGCATAATTACAAGTAACTAACCCTAATCCAAACCCTAACCCTAAATGTAGTGCTATAGTAAGTACATGTAGTGCATTAATTAGTACTCAGTACTTATTTGAGTAATTACAATGTAACTACGGCACAGTAAAATAAAGTGTAACCTATTTTTGTAACAATTAAAGTTTTTATTGTCACTTTTGATCCATTTAATGTGTCCTCTCTGAATAAAAGTATTAATTTCTTAGAAAAAAACAGCAGTAGTGTAAATGATAACAGAATTTGAATTTTTCTGTGAACTATCCTTTTCATTCTATTCTATTCTGTTGCACTATGTCCAGCATTTTTTAACGCATGAAAGCAGCTAGAGTGCAGATTACATACAGATCAGTGGGCATAATTGATCACTTTTGTTATAATTAACTGCTCTTAATTAACATGTTAAATTGACAGTCCTAACAAAGAGCAGAACAAAGGTGCAGCTCAGAATCAAACAGACAACAGTAATCATCTAGCCAGAGTCATACATGTTTTATCATTTCTTTATGGGCCTCGAGGGGAGCAGTGAAAATCAGCCCCATTTCAGCATGGATGCATGCAAATGAAGAAGAATGTGAAAAGCAGCCTAAACATCATCAGCATTGCATTCAATCCACAGAATAAATACAACACAAGATCAAAGCTTTCTTAGCTCTCTTTCTCAGACCGTAAATCAAAGGTTTGGAAATTGAGAGCTGGATGGTGAGGGAGCGAGGAAAGGAATAGCGTTTGAGTGACAGCAGTAAAAGGCTGCCGTGCGATGCTCCCTTGGCATGTCCGCTCTGATGAGACCCGTTTGCCTTCTCAGCAGTGTGGGGTGACGTGTGTATCCGCTGAGAGACATCCCAGGAGAGGTCATTGCTAGGGTTATGTTTGCATTGTCACACATTAACAGACATACACACAGTCACACAAACACACAGTGTGTTTGTCATTTCGTGTCAGTGTCAGTACAGTCGGGATGATGCTGGCAGAGGACACAGGGTCATCCATAGGAGTTAGACGGCAGAAGCCCATCAAAAGGTAACACCACAAATCAAAAAGCGGTTTGAGAAAAACACTCTGTGTGAATGACAGAAGAGCAGCAAGAGCTTGTCACATCTTAGTGCCTTTGTTCAAGAACAGTGTTTCATCTAAACTGATTCTTCTCAGTTTTTGCTGTTTCAATCTGGGAGCTTCTGTATTTCTGTATTGTCTGTGACAGATGATTAAAAGGAGTGGGGGTAGACTTGACTGAGTAGGGCTGGTGATTTTTTTGCTCCAGAAACATTTATCATTATTATTGATATTGAAAACAGTTAATATTTGCTTAATATTTTTGTGGAATCTGTGATACTTTTTTGTAATAAAGATTCTTTGATAAATAGAAAGTTCAGAAAAACAGCATTAACTCACCTGCATACAGAGAACGCACTCCGTCAACGGCCTTGAAGTTTATCATCAAATTCAATTCATACTCAGAAGCCGAAGGTACGGGAATTCAGACACAGCTAAACTCTGTATTGCATTGTCCGCGCTAGTTGCATGCAACAAACGCAAGCAATAGTGCAATTGGTGAATGAATGACTAAATGTGGTTCTCTTCAATGAATTGCCCAACGAGCCACAGATGAACTCATTGATCTGAAACAGCTCATTCACTCACAGAATCAGTAAAGATGGTTACTGAACTAACTTTCTGAACTTAAATCATTACTTTGACAGGCTTAGGATCTCAAAAATGTTTTATTTTGAACATAAAGTTACTGAAACTTAAAGGGTTAGTTCACCCAAAAATGAAAATTCTGTCATTTATTACTCACCCTCATGGCATTCCACACTCGTAAGACCTTCGTTAATCTTCAGAACACAAATTAAGATATTTTTTTGAAATCCGATGGCTCCGTGAGGCCGGCATAGGGAGCAATGACATTTCCTCTCTCAAGATCCATTAAAGTACTAAAAACATATTTAAATCAGTTAATGTGAGTACAGTGGTTCAATATTAATATTATAAAGTGACGAGAATATTTTTGGTGCGGCAAAAACAAAACAAAATAACGACTTATTTAGTGATGGCCGATTTCAAAACACTGCTTCAGGAAGCATCGGAGCATAAATGAATCAGCGTGTCGAATCATGATTGGGATCGCATGTCAAACCGCCAAACTGCTGAAATCACGGGACTTTGCCGCTCCGAACCGCTGATTCGACACGCTGATTCATTATGCTCCGATGCTTTCTGAAGCAGTGTTTTGAAATCAGCCATCACTATAATAGTCATTTAGTTTTTTTTGGCGCACCAAAAATATTCTCGTCGCTTTATAATATTAATATTGAACCACTGTACTCACATGAAATGATTTAGATGTGTTTTTAGTACATTAATGGATCTTGAGAGAGGTAATGTCATTGCTCCCTACGGAGGCCTCACCTAGCCATCGGATTTCAACTAAAATATCTTAATTTGTGTTCCGAAGATTAACGAAGGTCTCACGGGTGTGGAACGGCATGAGTGTAAATGACAGAATTTACATTTTTGGGTGAACTAACCCTTTAAACCATTGTAAGGAAATGCAGTTCAAATACATATGATCAAAAATGTTTTGTTAATGGCACTAAAACCTGTCATTGTCACTAATGGCACTAAAACATGTTTTGGCAATGTTATGACATGATATGACAATGTTAATGTATTTGGTCTGGTCGGGGAGAGATCTGCTGAATTGCTGCTGTAGATTATCATTGTTGTTGTAGATTATTGCTGCTGCTGCAGAGCAAGTACAGGAACTTACTACTGCCAATACATACGCTGATGCAGAGAGTAAGACATAGTGCTGCTGCACAAATAGCATATATAAATAACCCATAGCAGATCTATACAGGTGGAGCTGGGGAAGGTGGAGGGATTTACAGGAACTCTGAAGCGCGCTGCAAACCGCTATAGTTAATGTAACCAGCCATTTAAATGTGTGAGCAACAAGCTCACTGTGACATGGACCAATCAGCTTGTGCCAAGTAGTTAATGCTGTAATTTTCATCAACTTGCGTTAAGGACCCATCAATCTGCACCATCTAGATCAGTGGTTCTCAAACCTGTCCTGGGGACCCCCCACCACTGCACATTTTTCATGTCTCCCTCATCTAACACACCCAATTCAACTCTTGCCGTCTCTACTAATTAGCTAATGACTTGAATCAGGTGTGTTAGATGAGGGTGACATGCAAATGTGCAGTGGTGGGGGGTCCCCAGGACAGGTTTGAGAACCACTGATCTAGAGTTTCATGACTGAACTGTGTGTATATATATAACGGAGGCCAGCTAGTAGTTGCTGTGCAAGTAAACCTCACTCCTCTGATCTCAAGAGATGCTCTAGAGACTCAGAGATTGCTGCCTTTAGCCTCCTTGTTAGAGTGTCCTACTCCCGTGCCGGAGACCCAGGTTTGAGGCCCGCACAGAGGGGGGTGAGTAGGACCTGGGTGAGGGGTTACATTGGTGCCGTGACCCAGATGGGAGTGAGGTTTAGGGGGGTGAGTATAACAAAGGCCAGCTCAAGAGATGCTCTAGCAGCTGATGCTCAGTGCTCATTTGTAGCAAAATCCATAAAGAAATAAGTGAGCATATGTGTATGACCTCAACTACTGAGTGATGTTAAAAAACTGGCTTCTCTACCTCCGTTTCATGGGTCTCAATCAAAATCGGGCAAATCAATAAATAATAAAATACAACTCACAATCATAAACATGAAGGGCACCATCACAACCTTCCCAGCAGTCACATAAAAACATTCATCAATGTCACATTTTCCTTCTTTGTCTATCTCTTTGACTGTTTGTCTGGTTTTTTTTGTTTGCTTTGGTCAGGATGACAGCATCTCCTGTCAAATTCGTGTTGACAGCACAGCACAAGGGATGTTTTTACTAGTGCTGTCAATCGATTGAAAATTTTAATGACATCATATGGTGATTAGTTAATCCGATTAACTACATATCCCTATAATTGCAGAGAAATTCGCCCAAATGAAGGCAATTCAGACATTAGCCTATGAGTTAAGCATTAAATAGACATTACTAAAAGAGGCTTTAGAAAGTCAATATATTGATCATCTACAGCAATCCATTTAACAATCTGTCCAATGTATACTTTCACACAGATCAAGTGTACTATTTTTATCACATTTTAAAAAAGTAATGAAAAAACAAGTATGTATTAAATTGCTACTTTTTCCATCTTTCCCTAAAAATAGCTTGACAAGCTGCAAATAAAAATGCCTGTCTATATGCCGGATCCACTAAGGCACAGCTGGCGCTGATGACAGACTCTGACAGAGGCTTCCTCTGGAGAATGACCTGCAGGAGGCGAAAGGGGATGCGTCCTTTGCGGTGGCGAGGAGAAAAGCAGCAGGGTTCTTCTGCGGCGCCAAAAAACTGATTCACACGGTGTGAAAAGGTGGTTTAGTTTTAGACACTTACAGGCTCCTTCATTTTATGTAGAAATGAGGCATGTGTGACCTTTGCCGTGTAAATGAGATCTGAATATGGAATTAGAGGCATCAAGCCAAGCACAGTGTGACTGCAGCGTATGTGTATATGATTGCCTCCCTGTCTTCTCTCTGTCAGTTTCATCCCCAGGTCAAATTGACATGCCATGTCAGCCCGTCTGTGTCACTATTGTCTCTCATTTTCCTCCTCTTTCATTTCCTGAGCCGTCTGAGCTGTTCTCATTAGCACTCACAGGAAGAGTCTAACGGATGGGGCTTGGGCTGGTTGGACCAATTCTGGCTGAAGTAATTATGTTTTGAGAGGAAGGAGAGGGCACAGACTTACTACTGATGATGGGTTACAGCACCCCACTGTGGTTGCACTAAAAAAACAGCGGCCTCTAGTGGACACTGCTGGTCACAGCAATCCACAATTCCAGAGTTCCTAGCAGTAGACAGCTGTCAATGCAGATCTCCTCTGCTCCATCTTTCACTTTATAACAAGTGACTATTTTTTACACTCAAGTCTGCATTAAAAACATTCTATGACAGCAAAGATCAAACAAGTGCAACGTATGTGACTGCGCCACATCAGTCTAGATCAGATAGAGTAAATAATCATTATTTATTGGCCTCACATGGAAACCTGCTCCTCCCAGTCCTCTACTGTCTATAAGGGCCAATTTTGCTTGACAGGTCATCATGAAGATGAAATGTGCTCCTGTTTTATTAAGCAGCACTGACACGAACATCCAGCGCACATCTTTGATAATGTTGTGTACTGCAGTAGGATTTTAAAAGCCACTGCTTTCTGCATAATGGAAGCGAGGCCCTCTCAGGTCGCAAGTCTGCGGGTATGAGCGGAAAGCCGCGGTGGGTTTGAAAGGAAAGTAAATACACAGAGTGCTGGCTGCACATTGCGAAAGGCTAAATGACATAATTAGTCTCGATCTTTTGCCCAAATTCGCCCACCACGAATTAGCTGCGTTAGTGTAAACACTGAGCTTTGGACAGGCATGACAGGGTTTTGTTTTTGATTAATTGCATTTGATAACGAGTCTCACTGTTAGACATGATTATTACATCAATGGCGCAATTAGCATTTGTGTTGGAGTTCTCCCATGAACGCAGGAGCCTCTTTGACAGGTTTCAGAAGATGTGAAAATATTATCGCTATAATGTTTCTGAATGTAAATCGTTTGAGTTTAACAATTGCCAAATGCATTAATTTACTCTTACTGTCACATTCTCTTTCTTTCTCTGTTCCTCTCATTCTTTATTCTGTTTCTCTTGCTCTCGTTCCTTGTTCCCTTTGGCTAATAGTGACCAGGATGAATAAGTGACAGTAGAATAATAGTCAGGAAAGACAAGAGTAATTATGAGGTCATGGGGGTTTTATGCAGAACATGAAAAGCCCCTTGTAGAAATCAGGTCCAAAGGGCGGCAGGGGACGAGAGGTGAAGAGAGGCATGAAGATGAAAATACTGACAATTATACAGAACCAGTGTTGGGGAAGCTACTTTGAGTCCTCTTATCTGCTCAAGCAAAAAAAACTTCAGGTGAAACTACACTTTTTGTAAGATTAACATTGTATGGATTCATATAAAAATTGCCACCTCGTAACATTGTTATGTTTTCCCCTTGAGATTAAGGTGGTAGCCTGCTAATGTTGTGGGGAAAAACTGCAAAATAACAACATCTGTTTTCTATATTCTCTGGAAAGTCATTGCATGACAATTAGCATTGTAGCGCAACGATTGCTGTTTTTAATGTCATGTTTGTTACCTCACTGCCAAGGTAGCCTAAACACTATGGCTGTTGTTTTCGTTTTTTTATGCCCTTCCCTCGCTAACTTCCCTCAGTCTCACTGACTCGGATGTACGTCATTGCATACGTTGCATGAGTGCCCACTATTAGTGGAACCCTTTCAATGGGCTGAATTAAGTCCTTGATCACTTGCAACTTCCCTTGTCCACTTCACGAAGTGGAACGCACTTCAAAATGGCGTCAGGGATTCCCCCGAGGGGAAGTGCTTAGGGAAGTTCACGAGTGCGTGTCTAAAAGTGGAGTGGAATGCAGCCTGGGTCTTCAACCCTGCTCCTGGGGAGCCTGGCTGTATCCGAAATTGCATACTTCCCCACTATATAGTAGGTGAAAAACAGTATGTGGTAAGAGTAGTATGCCAGAATTCACAGTATTCATAAAGGAGTAGGCAAAAAATACCTGGATGACCTACTTCTTCCTGTGAGATTCTGAAGTGTGCTTACTATGGACACCTTACTATCCCATAAGGCCATGGGAGATGATTGTGAATGGCAGTGATGTAACCTAACTAATGCTTGTAGGTCATATGATAATGACAACATGGAGAATATAGTATGTCCAGGTTACATTCATACTACACACACTCATACTATATAGAACATATTTTTTTAGCGGTCACAAAGTAAGTACTTATTCAAAATAAATACCTCTTCAAGGGAGTCTACGATTTCGGA
This sequence comes from Megalobrama amblycephala, assembly GCF_018812025.1. Taxonomy (NCBI): domain Eukaryota; kingdom Metazoa; phylum Chordata; class Actinopteri; order Cypriniformes; family Xenocyprididae; genus Megalobrama; species Megalobrama amblycephala. The sequence continues at coordinate 22,022,304 of NC_063063.1, forward strand.
TGCAGCCTCCATCTCCTGCAAAGTTTATTTCCAACCTGCTTCAGCACACCTGCCTGTGATTTTTCAAGCCATCCTGAAGATCTTGATTGGCTGGTTCAGGTGTTTGATTACAGGGTTGTAGCTAAACTCTGCAGGACAGTGGGTCCCCAGGAGCAGGTTTGAAGACTTCTGGCCTATAACTGTTGGCTCGCTCTTGTATGTAGTGCTGTTAGGTTCAATTCATTCTAGTTAATCGGTTTGTCTTAAGCCAGGGGTGTCCAAACTCGATCCTGCAGGGCCAATGTCCTGCAGAATTTAGCTTGCCTGAACACACCTGCCTGGAAGTTCCTAGTATGCCTAGTAAGACCTTGATTAGCTGGTTCAGGTGTGTTTAATTGTGGTTGGAGCTGAACTCTTCTGGACAGTGGCCCTCCATGAGCAGGATTGGACATCCCCATCTTAAACACTCCTTCCCTCATGTGTAGCTTTGGAAAGTTTGATTAATTCTATTGAATCATCCTAAATGTCTCTCTCTTATTTTAGAATTTGAAAGTCTGATTTAAGGCCTGTTCACACTAATAACGATAATGAATGTATCTATAACGATAACCATATTAGCGTCCATACCAGCGCATGATATCATTGTTTAAATTCCAAGATTGTGCTGCAGTTTTGTTGTCTGTCACTTTAAACGCTCAAGCTCAATGTTTTTATCGTTCAGCTAGAAAAAAATCATACTGAATGTGATTCCAAATATATAGTTTCTCTGTGCCATTATGGTTATAGTTGTGGTGTAGGCTCTTCCATTCTTTTGTATTTAGAATTATTTTTTAGAACTATATCTTTATCGTTATAGTTATCGTCCTCGGTGTGAACGGGCCTTTATTCCAGTAAATCAATTCATCATACACCAACCCCATGTTCCAAACACATTTCAAAAAGATTCAACATTTTGAGTTCCTACGTGGCATTTCAAATCTTTGTATTTGTATTAGTATGAGACTGTTCATTCATTTAAAAACACGTTTATACAATTTAAAAATAATAATTTGATAAGTACAGAATAACAGTCCACTCTATTCCACAAAGATCCACCTACTTGGAGAATTCTGTTCTCGCCACTGACGGGGGCGATATTTTTTAAACATATAATAATCAACATAATCAGATGCAATCAGAGCAGTATTTATCAAGCACAAAAATAATGAGGATGTCAATTAAACTGATTGCATTAAACAGCATGTGAACAGATAAATGAAACCAATAAAACTGAAAACGGCGAACGTCCCTTTAAAAGCAAGTCATAGCATTATCGTCTTCTCACGGACTACCTGATGTCCAGGGTTAAAAGAGGGGGGCACGGGTGGGTTAACGCCATCTGCTATTGCAGAGCTATGGCAATATGAGTCGCAGATGTAAGATTACACCATGAAAAGGTAGGGAGAAAGGGACAGGTCAGATAACATGCCCATTCTCACACAAGCACATACATACTACTGTGTATACCAATTAAATCTTAAATTTTCATATTGCATCCATAATTACATACAATTTTTTCTCTCGTAATAATATGTTTGTTAATAATTTGACCTCACAAATTATGCAAGAGTAATTGCTTGCATATAGCTGATTTCAATCTGTTATTTTAAGTAATTATTGTGACAGAGGTGTAGCCTAAGAGAAAACAATTTTTGTATGAGGCAATTAATCCACATCCGTAGATATATTTTAACCTAAAAATAAGCTGGGAAAAAAAAAAACCATGTAGAGCTGTCACACACAGGTAGTAGTGTCAGACACACCTGGCCTGTAGGGTCACTGCAGGAGACAGATAGAGGGCGGAGAGGGTGAAATTAAACCCCATAAAGGATCTAAACGTAAGAACAAAACACCACTGCAGGAGTGGAGAGACATAGACCATACTCAGGTCAAGATTAAAGGAAGGGATGCATTTGTGTTCAACAGTTGTCGAACAGAGAGGTATATAAAAAGGAGGGTGAAAGGAAAGAAAAGGCTTACAGTAGTAATGACACACTCAAAAAGATCCTTAGATCAGCTGTGCGTTACACTGGACAAACCCTGGGACTTCCTCAGGCAGTGAAGACTGATCCTAAGAGACAGACAGACAGTTGGACTTACAGTCTGCAGTGACTAGAGACAAAGGTCAAACGATTTCGAGAGGGACATATACTTGGCAATCTGTCAGGATGATGCAGCAGATTCTTCAGGATATGTATATCGAGCCTGACCTGTTGGCTGAACTCAATGAAGAGCAGAAGCAGATCCTTTTTTATAAGATTCGGGAGGAGCAGGTGCGGCGCTGGAACGAGAGGGAGAGAAGAGACCCCAGCCATGCTGTAAACAAGAAGAGTGAGTCCAGGGTTCATTTTGTACCTTTATTTGATGATGTCTATATGAGTTATATAATTGAAACATGAGTGTTTTTTAATAAACAGTGGTTCTAAGAAGTATTTTGACATTTAAGCCACATCTGAAAATGTATTAGGTATATTGCATCTAATGATTAGATAAATGATCAAACAAAGTGGCATTTATTAACTGAAAGATAACACAAGCACACTTTTCAAACCAAATATTGGAAAAGAAATTTAGTTCCGAAAAAAGCTCTTGTACTATTTGGTATTTTGCACATGTGGTAACACTTTAGTACAGGAAACACATATTTACCATTAACTATGACTTTTTCATCAATAAACACCTAATTTACTGCTTACTAATAGTAAGTTTGTTGTTACGTTTAGGTATTGGGTAGGGTTAAGAATGTAGAATAAGATCATGCAGAATAAGGCATTAATATGTGCTTAATAAGTATTAATAAACAGCCAATATTCTAGTAATATGCATGCTAATGAGTAACTAGTTAATAGACCATAAAATAAAGTGTTACCGAACATTTGTTATTTATGATCATTTGTAATGCAAAATTCTGAAATAATTCCATATAAAATACTATTCAATGCTAGATTAAGACATGATCACATAAGCATTTTCCCCATAATGTTGTGTCTCTTATGTAATTTCTGTCACATAGGGTTAATATATATATATAAGTGGTAACACTTTAGTTAACATGAAATATGGATTTTTATTAACAGCTGGATTTTTATTAACTAACATTAATAAAGATTAATATTGAGAAATATTAAAATAAATGTTTTCTATTTTATTATAGAGTGCAGAGTTCAAAAGAATGCATTTTGCTGAATAAAAGTAATTTCCAAGAAAAAAAAATTGATCATCATAAATTAAGTGACATGTTTTACTAAGAAATAGAAAACTATCTCTTTATAGATTGTTAAAATGTGTTATTTTTTGCTCTGTTAGCATCACCAAATGAAATTGCAAAAATAAAGATTGCTTTAAAACAGATTTGCCCATCTTCCCTTGTTCTGACAAACAGACAGTCCCGCCTCAAACTCCGCAAACTTGCTGCGGGATGCTGAAAGACAGCACTATGTTGAAAGCACGACAGAGCCATATAGTATAAAAACTTTGTGGGGAAATCAGTCTACGAATGACTTACTCGCAGAATCTTTGCATATTATAGGGGATAGGAGAAAGCACTTATATTTTTTACACATCTAAAAAATGATATACTTCCACTTTACGGCAGTGGTGCAAATGAGCTGGATTAGATTTACAATTTTTAGCAAGTGCAATCACACTGGGTCAAAGAATGTCACAGATTGTGTCTGTGCACTGACAGCTAATGTCTCCTTGTTTTCAAAAGTTCTCACATTATCTTGTTCAGTTGTCATGTTCCCACAACGTACAAAGGATCCCAGTAGGATAATCTCTTCCAGCTTTGTCGCGCTGTCTGTGTTATTTTGTCTTTATCTTATCTGAATTCGGTCTGATGGGTCTGGAAAGTGTTTTTCACGCTATTATTTCACTGTTTGCCGTGTGGTGTCTCTTCCCAGGCGACCGCAGAGGCATTCAGTGGCTTCTGGGCTCAGATGGCGAGGTATGGGTATGGGTTATGGGGGAGGCCCCGGGGGACAAGCCGTTTGAAGACATTGTGGAAGAGCTGATGGAGGAGAGAGCCAGGAAGCAGGCCCAACGAGAGGCACAGGAACTCCGGTGAGAGAACCATAGGGACAGGGTCAAGGGATGGGAGCAATGGGACTCTGAGGGTGGGTGAAGATTGACAGATGTGATTCAAGGGGGGTAATAATGATAAAAGTACAGGGGGATAGAATGCGCATCACTCAAGTTCTGCTTAAATTTCCTGAGGCGTGTGAAGGAGGCAGAGATTGAAAAGAAGTTTCGAGATGCCATGGCGAAGGAAAAGGCTCGCTTCGTGGCAGAAAAATGGAAGGAGGAGACAGATGACAGAAAGGCAGCCAAGCAGGAAGAAGAGGAAGATCGCATTAGAGAGGAACTGAAGGTGGGTTTGGCTGGAGTATGTTCCTTTGAATAGATGACAAAAACACAGAATATTTTATGCAATTTTTGAGAGGGTGACGCAGTTCTAAAAAAAGCATTGAAAAACGCATCATGCCTCGTGTCCTCTAGCCAAGTGGATTTTTAAAGTTTTAAAACTAACTCATTTTTAAACTAAGTAATTTTGTTCTCATTAAAGGGGTGGTTGATTATGATTTCACTTTTTTAACTTTAGTTAGTGTGTAATGTTGCTGTTAGAGCATAAACAACATCTGCAAAGTTACGACGCTCAAAGTTCAAAGCAAAGCGAGATATTTTCTTTTAAAGAATTCTCTGTTTAAGGACTACAACAAATGGCTGGTAGGGACTACAACGAGCTTCTTCCTGGGTTAGTGACATCACTATCCCTAAAATTTACATAAACCCTGCCACCGAGAACACGCAACAAAGGGGGTGAGGCCATGTTTAGAGAAGAGGAAGAGTTGTTGTAGGGTGTTGTTGCCATGCCGTCATTTTCCGCTGGAGTGCTTCACAAATGAGGGTCAATTCAATGCTTGATTTGCACAGAAGATTAACATGACGGCACATGCTAGTCGACGAGTTGAATCAACTCCACATTCAGAAATATCCAGATGCATTCTATAAGTTGTAAATTCTTGTAACTTCTTCCTGAGTCTCTCCATCAAACTCTCCGGTTTGAAAAATGTAAGGCTGAACACTGTTACTGACAATCGTCATTTTGGCTGTGTGAGATTCTCCAGCTTTGTTGATGTTGAGCAACCGAAGCGTGAGCTGTTAAAGCTCCACCCTCTTCTGGAAAGCAGGTCGGGAGCAGCAGCTCATTTACATGTAAAGGGACACAGAAAAATGGCGTGTTTTTGCTCACACCCAAATAGGGGCAAATTTGACATGCTTATATGGTTTATTTTGAGCAGAAATTTCACAGACACATTCTGGGGACACCAGAGACTTATATCACTTAGTCTTATATTAGTCTTATGTCTCTATTTATGTCTCATCTTATTAAAACTCTTATAAAGCACCATTTATAATACATTTATAACCCCCTAAAAAAGCTTAATCTTGATCTCAATGGCTCAGTTGTGACAAAAGATCCAATAGTTAAGGGTCCTTGCATTTATTCTTCAACCAGTCCTTTAATTATGGTCTCATAATAAAGATCGAGGTTAATTAGGCTTAATTACTATGTGTTCCATGTTCTGAGAATGAATTATTTAAAGGTTGGCAACCTCTCAGAATGTAGATAGCGATCTCTGAGACACAAGGCCAACATTTGTACGCCTGATCTATAATAGAGTTGAAAGCACTGATGTTTGGGTTAATGACATTGTCCACCGAATTAATCATTTATATTCCCAGCTTAATGGCACCAGAAATGAGAAAACTAAAGCAAGCCGCAGTGAAACTTCTGTGCCTTTGTGTTATCTAGGGCTGATTCTTTCTCCTTTTCTCACAGAAATGTGAGGAGGAAGAGAGACAGAGAGGCGAGGAAGAAATCCGCCAAACGGAGGAGAGGAGAGCAAAGGAACTGTACATCTCTCTGAAGCAGGAGGAAAAGAGGAGTGAGAGAGATGACAAAGAATGGCAGGAACAATGTGAGAGAACAAACGGAATGGGAAAGAAAATGGGTAGTTTGGCTGCTCTAATATAAAGTAGCTTATTTCTATTCAAATTTCTCTCTGCTTCCCGCAGTGCGACGCTCCAAGGCGGCGGATGAGGAGATGAAGTGCAAGGCACGACGGGCTAGAGATGAATACAAGCGCCAGTCTCTGCGGGCTATCGAGAAGGGCCTGGTGGCTGGACTCAGCGGCCTGTTCCATAAGACACACCTGAACGGATCGAGTCACAACCGACGGCACGTCACGGTCGTTGAACATCCGACCCCTCCAGCTGAGGCCAGCCATTCACCCGCAACTAGTGCTGGCCAACTTGCTTCAGGCCATTACAGGCGCAGACAACACCGTCGTTACAGCAATCCGGTCACACAGTCTCTCACAGAATGGTAAAATCAATCAAATCAATGATAATACCTCATGTATTTGTTTATGAGTGTGATATTGTTTTCATGCACCAAAAATTTGAGTAGCATAACTTATAGGGGTGTGACGAGACAGGATTTTTACACATTATTTATAAGAAATCCTCAGTGGTGAAATACATGACTAGAAAAAATATTCTGCAGGTGTATTTGAAATGTTTTAACTAATCATCTTGTAATGAATGTCATTTCAGTTCTACTTAATAAAATCAGTATAAATAAAAATGTTAAAACTTTACAATAAGGTCTCATTTATTAACATTAATGTATTAACCAACATCAACTAACAATGAGCAATATAAGTGCTACAGTATTTATTAATCTTTGTTTATATTAGTTAATAAAAATAGTCATTCATTGTTAGTTCATAGTTTACAGTGCATTAACTAATGTTAACAAATGAAACCTTGTTGTTTGTGCTTAATAAGATTAAGAGAAATCTGTTATTTGTTTTTATGGTAACACTTTACATTAAGTGCAACCATAATCGCACTCTCTCAATATTCAAAGTGCAAATAAGACCAAATTTTTCTTTGATACAGAGCTGAGAGATGGTTACAACTACACTGCCCAGCCTAAAATAGCTTTCATATTGAGAGATACTTGCATTCATCAGGGAGCCGCTTTCAAAATGCGGGGTATTGAAATCGCGTTTGAATGCGCGCTCGCGTTTACTTTCACTTTCAGCGATCGCGCGTAACTCTGTAAATATGGAGCGACGGCGACCGTTATGAAACTGAATTTAATGTTTTTTATTTAAATACAAAGCAAAACGACAGTGGAGGCGTAATGTAAACGTAGCGGTGGCATATTCTTTCCTAATCATCCTACTCTGTCATCGCAACATCACGAGACTTTTCGCCTCGACGAGAAATCTCGTCACACCCCTAGTAACTTATATTCCAGACAAAATATACCACTCACACTTAGGTCAATATGCCACACAATTAAGTGAAACAAACAATGAATCATTTGAAGGCTAACCACACATCCACTGCCTTTCAGCCCAGTTTGGATTCGTCCACCTAGGCCAAACTCTCGCGAATCCATCATTCGCTGGTTTAAAGAGGAGCAGAGACCGAGACGAGCGGGTTATGAGCGAAGCAGCAACACCATCGCCCCTTGGTTCCATGGTAAAGACAGCTAAAATGGTTTTAAGGACCTTTCACAGCTCACGTCAGGGCTTCAACACAAGAATCATCCGGCGCTTTGACCTTCACACGAAAAAAAGTACATTTAATGGAAGGGCGATTTCACAAGATAGTAAACTAGAATTTGTTCTCATGATTCAATACGGAGGGAATGAATTATTACAATGTGGCCATGATTTAGTAAAATGAGGGAACAAATTATTATATATCAAGCATACTATTTACTTAAAATGATTAGTAAAACTTGCTGAAATATTAGTAAGTCATGGGAACAAACTGTTAATTTATGGCCATGGTACATATTTTTTCCTACAAGAAATGTTTCCGGAGCAGAAAATCAGCATATTAGAATGATTTCTGAAGGATCGTGTGACTGAAGTAATGGCTTCCGAAATTTCAGCTTTGCCATAACAGAAATAAATTACATTTTAAGATATATAAAAACATAAATAGTTAATATTTTACAATATTAGACATTTTTTAAAAAAACTTACCGACCCCAAACTTTTGAACAGTAGTGGATATATGAAAAAACTCAAGAGGCAAAATCATGTAGGCCTGTGAAGAAATTACAAGCAAACGCGCAAAGCTAACAAAAGCTTGCAAAGATAGACACATCATGAGAACTGTCCGTTTACCATTGACTGCACTTCAAAAGGTCAGTGGCAAACGGGTCATTTGAAGTTGAAATAGTTTGAACTTTAAGTGGCACATTACAACGCTTGACCGGCGCTAGGGTATCGCTGATGCTGCACTCCACAGAGTTCAAACGCATTGGGGCAATGCTGACAGGAGTCACGTAAAAAAAAAAAAAAAACAGACACTGCTGTATTTTTTTTTTTTTTTTTAGAAATGGACTCACCAGTTTAGTGGGAACGAGTTCAGTGGTGGTAATGAAGAAAACATCGATTAAATTGAGAAAATAATGAAAGAGACAGAGAGAAGAGGAAAGAGGCAGACAGAAAGACTCAATAATTTAAAGCTTGTGCCAGGATTAGTGGAGCCACATTGTGTGGCCTCTGATTGGACAATGATAAGATTAGCGACCATCTGAGTGCTATTCGCTATTCGACCAGGAAACACGAGAGTGCTGCCAGCGTCAGACACCTGCGCTTCCAGCTGCACTCTCACTCAACATCTCTCCATATCTGCATCCTCCTGTCTATCACTCTGCCTCATCCTGTCTCCGGCTCTCCATCTGTCTTTCTCACTGTCACCCATCTCCTACCTCTGCAGGAATAATATCACGGCAGGAGTCAGAGGCTTTGCTGTCGAATGCTGCAGAGGGCTGTTTCTTGGTCAGAGTGAGTGAACGAATCTGGGGCTACACGCTGTCCTACCGCACCACCTCTGGCTTTAAGCACTTCCTCATTGACGCCTCGGGTGATTATTACAGCTTCCTAGGTGTTGACCAGAACCGTCACGCCACCTTAGCTGACCTCATTGACTTCCATAAGGTAAGCTCTCTTTCCTGGAGTAGATAAAGTCTTGGAAGGCGATTTAAGAGATTGCTAGCTAGCAAGAAATCAAACACAATACGTCTATGAAAGTAAAGGACTAAAATGTTAAATGTTACTGTTTGAAATTATCCTTTAAGTAAAATATTATTTTTTATTAATGTGAACATATTTTGTCATACAAAGAAAAAGAATTGCTAAACAAACATTGGATAAAAATATATAATGTACACACACACACACACACACATATTATATATATATATAAATAATATGTATGTATATGTGTATGTATGTATATATATATATATATATATATATATATATATATGTGTGTGTGTGTGTGTGTGTGTGTATATATATATATAAATATAAATATAAATATAAGGCAGCCCAACAGTTTTCAACATTGATAAAAAGAAATGTTTCTTGATCTGAAGGATCACAATTCACTGAAGAAGACTGATGTAAAGACTGCATCTCTGAACTTTTTCTGTATACTGAATAATACTACCGTTGTAGCACGACTGACAAACACGCTCACAGGGCGATCGCAGACCCCATGGGGCACGAGGAACATAAACGTGGCGAGCACACCTGTCCTTCCATCTGTGCGTTTGATGCAGAGAATTAATAGTGTTGCTAATGCCTAGCTGTCCAAGGACTGATGTTGACTTTGTTGGCTGATGGTATGCTTTTCCTCCAGGAGGAAGTGATCACTACATCTGGAGGAGAACTACTCCAGGACCCCTGCAGGCCGAAAAGCTCCACAGCGGACTACGGCGGGCTTTTTCTGTGATGTTTTCCCTGAACTCAGAAGGCATCAAAGCTCAATTTGGCAATACCATATTACTTGCGTTTCATTTATTCCAATAGCATTGCACAGCTTTTATTTGTTGTCTGTCAAGCTTCTTCTGTCAGATGTAAATAAACACTTTTTACTTGCGTTAATTTGCTTCTTCGGTTTCAAATGTGGGTGATAGTAAAGGTGCAGTCACATCAGACTTTTTTACAGGATTAGTCAAATAAAAATTTCCTGATAATTTACTGTTCCTTTAAGCATGCAGAATTATTTTTGCCTCCACAAATATGGGCAACAGGATATGATGTCACTCTAGGTTAGGGATGGGCAAACTCTGACTTTGAACACCACAGTCTTGCAGAGTTTAGCTTCAATGCTGATAAAATCCACCTGCCTTCTAGTAATCCTGAAGACCTTGATTAGCTGGTTCAGGTATGTTAGGAATTAAACTCTGCAGGAACGTCGCTCTAGGGCCTGTTTTGAATCAACATTATGATGGTATATTTTAACATTTTAAATTTACCAACACGTCAATATCCTGCAACACTGGAAAATCCAGCATAAGATGGAATATGGTAACTGGTCTTTTGGTGATCCAATCTAGTAGTTAATTTTGGACCAGCAGCAAACCAGTCATACCTACTTGAGGTTGTCCAGACAGGTTTTAGAACATATTGACAAGTCAAAGATCATCTTAGACCAGCATATCACTTGCTGCAACCAGCTAATAGGCAATGTGTGATGTTTCATTGTAAAAGCCATCTTAAACCCATTTCCTAGCTAGTCTCCCAGGCTGGTCTGTTGGCTGGTTTTAGAGAGGTTTTTGGCATATTGTTTTAGCTGGTAAGACTGGGAGACCATCTTTAACCTTCATTTTTAATTTAAATTTTTATCTAATTTTTTAAAGCTTAAGTCTAGGCTGGTTTAAGCAGCTGTGCAGGTGTTCTACCGGTCAAATATTGGTCACAAATATAAGTTAACCAAATGGAAACACTGGATCGCAGCAAAAAACTGAATATGCAAAGTGTAGTGTGACCACCTCAGCCTCGTAATGTTTCAAGTGCTAGTCTTTCCACCAATTTTCCAGCCTACACAGGTGCCCCTCTATGATTCCGCATGTCCCTGAGCATCAACAGTTACTGACAACAGTCTGACTTCCAGCACACTCACACAGAGGGATAAAGGAGTATCAGGTTTCTGTGAAGTGCATGGCTGACCTTGCCAATCTACACATTGTTCAAGGGGAAGGAGCGATTTCAGCTAGCAGCGCTGACAAAGACCTGACAAACACACTGTACAGTGAAGTAGGGGTGCAGGGTGACAAACTGTGATGAAAGACAACGGGAAAAAAAAAAAAAAAAATCATGGGAAAGAGTTTCAGTTTACCCATATATTTCCAGTCAAGCGGGTGTTTTTCCGATGACCTGATAAGACTGTTGTGTTGTGGGGGTGGGGGAAAATGATATACTTATTGATATACCAGGCAGCCGATGACAGTCAGAAAATGGTAACAAACCCATTACCCTGGACACAAATGTTTCTTGTCAAGCACCAGCCAATGTAATATAATGCTGTCAGGCATTAAACTGACCCAATGATCTTCACAGCACCTGCTACCAAAATTTGTCCAGTAAAAAATATTACATTATAATGCTGAATTATATATATATATATATATATATATATATATATATATATATATATAGGGGAAGGGGAAGAAAATACAAGAAAAACTTTTGCAATTACAACAATTGCAGAGCTTGTGGCCAAAAAAGAATAAAATAAAAAAGAATGTGCATTGCAAAACTATATTATGTTGTGCAATGCACATTCGCTACCAAACCACACTGTAATAATAAAAAAAAGCTTCTTTTTGGCCATGATTTGAAAATCAACTTGTAAAAGTAGCAAAAATGATACTCAGGTAACTGCTCAGGTACCTTTAGAACATGTCAGTGAAGCTTGACTTCATACACTCAAAGATGAACATTGTATATACAACAGCAGTTTGAACTGCTGTATAAAAACAGCAGTTTGCAGCAAAGTAATTCAAATTCATGGTGAGACAAAATGGTAGTCTGGGTAAACCCAGCCTGATCTGCCGGCGATTTGATTTCGCTCGGCAACTCAGTCTGGAAACCCGTGCATTCATTTCTGCTGCGCTGTTACACTTTTGCGGGAACCAATCACAGACTGGCTTATCCACCTTGCTCGCTATTGGCGGGTATAACACGATGGCGATAGAGAAGCGACGTCAAGCAGCTTTCAAACTCTATCTGATCTACCCGTCTCTCCAATAACAATGCACAATCACAGTGACGCCGATTGTGTTAAGCATTTACCTTATCTGAGAGAAATATAGCAGAGCGTTGATCCGACAGTCTCTTCATAGGAAGATTACAAACGGCGATTGATGACACACGACGATTCTCTGCTGTTATTTTGGTGGTTTGCTTCACGATGTGAGTACAGGACTCTTTTACTTCAATGCCCCTTGATGGTAGACAATATTTTGTATTATTTGCTCTATATGTTTCGTCTCCCTGCTTCTTGAATCTCGCGCCGCCTGAGCTGACTGGAATTCGTTTTGGTTGTCATGACAATGACGTAGTTTAGGGCGGTTATATTCCGCGTTCATTTACACTGAACCAGAACAGTATCAGAGTCGCCTTTTAAACTCTCGATGATGCTGAATGACTTCTTTAGTTAGCAAACAAATCGCTCGAATGGGTGTAAATACCGATCACTTTCATGTTTTTTTGCACAACCTGCAAAAATCGCTCGATGCCATTGCTGCTTCTGCAAACCGCGGATCAATGCTACAAACCAATACAAACTAAACCTGCGTCTCAATCAGCTCCTTAGTTCCCTAGGTCGTGAATCAGTATATCATGAAAGTGAATGTGGCTGATTCCCTGATCAGTGCCCTGACTACTGAACTAGGGAGCTGATTGAGACACACGGGCCGTTTCTCAATATGCGTACTTGTCTGTACTTGTGCTCTCGTGGACTTGTGAAACGTCATCAGTCGCTGTCCAAGTACTGTTCCAATTCAAAGTTCACATCTAGCCAAGTTCAGTTCAAATTCCCGGATGTGTTCTTGATCCGCCCCTTTTATCGAGGATGCATCGAGAGGTAACTTGTGCAGACTTGAGACAGCCAGGTATCCCAGAATGCATCTCGCACTAACCAGCAAGCGTCAATAGTAAAGGAGAAACCCCGCATAATTTAAACATATTACTGTTTTTATGTCATGATATGTAGTTTTAAGAGTTTTTCAGGCGAGAATGTGTTGGTTTAAAGCTCAAATTTGTGTTTTATTGATACAGATTGCGCCTTTCTGACAATTTGATCTGACGTTGTCGGAGTTGTGAGATCCAGGCGATCACCGGACGCTCAGCGCTCATGTACCCAGCCGAGAGCAGCCTTATCTCGGCTTGTCCTTCTGACGTTTGCCGCTGGCTCCGTTTTGGCTGAGGGCAACGTGACGTTTGTTCATAACTTTATATATGGCTATTTAACTTTTGTATCCTACTAAAGCGCTGATTTTGTACGCTTGACTGAATTGTTTGCTTTATTTCTTATTGTATATTCTTACCTTTTATATTGATCATTAAAACTGACATAAAACAAAGAGACATGGTTTTGTTTTATGTTATAGCCTATTTCATTTTATTACAGTGAAGTTAATCAGAGTAAGCACAGATAGTACATTTAATATTTTTGAAATATATACGAAAAGAGGCAGGGTTGTTTAATATTTCGTTTTGTTATAAATATATGCACATTGCAGATAATCAATCACTGGTTGCCTGAGACTATTAATATGTTTTTGTTTTTTTGTTTTTTAAATAAAACGAAAAGAGGCAGAGTGGTGTTTTATAACAAATTTCGTTTTATTGTTGGCTAAAATATACATAAAGAGATAACCGGAGAAGCCAGAGCGAGCTGAGTGACGTTATCAAGAACGCTGCTGTTCCATTTGCAGAATCACCGGACTTGTGTTCTCCCGTCCACGGGAGCTCGTTCTCCTGAGTCGAACTTGCCAAGTCATAACTACCAAGGATGCGAGTCCGAAGTTTGCAAACTTGGTTTTGAGAAACGGCCACGGTAAACCTGTCTGGAGTTTTCGCATCGCATCGCTCTGCAAAGTACGTCACCCGGATCGTTGATCTGATTGGTTGAAGGACTATCCAATTGCGTGACTAATGCTCGTTGATCACGCCTCTTGTGCAGTAGGAAATACATAGCAAACTCCCCAGACCAATGTTCAATTTTAAATTGAGCTTGGTCTGGTGATAGCCACACTAACAAAATGGGAAACCTTGGGAAAAATCAGTATATCTAGACTTGTCAATAATAATAATAATAATAATAAAAAAGACTTACACAGACATATTAGGCTTTTCCAGCTTGATTAGCCTGAAGTGTTTTCAGAGCCTCTCCAATCACTCAGCTTTCCTTCAATATGGGCTATCACACAATCTCAGCCAGAGACAACAGAATAGCAACCACAAACAAACAAAACACATTAGCACCTATACATCTTTGGTGATTGTCCCATAATAACACAAATACACCATTTAGTTTGCTCAAATTGCCCAGTTTGTGTGAAAAGAGTCATGTTTAAGGAACTAATGATTGGGTTTTACAGTCTTTACGGTCTAGTGTTATGCTATTAATATGCTATTGTAGTGTATTTTTAATATTTTGAAAGTTTTAAGTTTAAATTTTAGTAATTTTATTATGTACTTGTCATTTTTATTAGGTTTTTTTTATATTTTTATTTTACTTCAATTCATTTGTAATGTAACAAAAATGATTTGTAATAATTTTAGTCAACAGTAACAGCACTGTCACAGTCAGGTTAGTGGCATCAAATCTTCAGACATCCATAGTTTTGTTTTTGCACTTGGTGATGCTAGCATAAGTAACTACATATCCACAAGCAAAATTGTAGTACACTTCATTTTCTGAGTTATGTCCGTGAAATAGCGTTTTCTTATAATTACAGACAGAGATTCTGATAAGAGACATATTTTCCAGTGTTTTCTGTGCAGCTGTTAGCAGAGAATGCCATCATTTCAATTAATTCCTCCATGATAGTCTATAATTACTGTATAATCCATTTTAGATAAACCCGCCCTAAACAGAATTCAAGTCAATATGTCAAAGGTCTGCCTGGAGTGTGCGACTACTCGCCAGCTGATTCAAGCAGAAGACATTTGAAGAACAAAACCGAGCTGTTAATTGCTACAGAATAGAGACGGGTTCTGTATTAGTCCTGAGAAACACTCGGTTTTGCAGGACCATCTCAGTGATGTTCTCTTCCTCTAAAGACACCAAAACACCTCACACGCTTAATTACCACCATCAATAAATCTCAATCACACATATGGAGACACTCCCCGCACTATTGAACATCTGTCCGTACAATCCCTGATGCTGACAAATTGCAGTACAGTTGCTATTCATAGGCTTTTCATCAACCTGCCGCTTTGCTTTGTGAAAAAACAAAAACAACAACATGGAATCTGGAAACTGCTCAGCAGCAGGCAGCGGATTATGTCTGACAAAAACAAAAATGGACAAATCACACCGACTCACTAATAATGGCTAAAAAAAACCCAAGGCTGTTGCTTAAAATCAGAGCCTGCAGGATAAAATTTAAGGGCCAATGAGTAGGCTATAACAAAGAACGTTAGTGGGCACTCCATCCCCTGCTCAAGAATTCATTACAAGCTGATTTCAATGAATGATGACAAGGACCAAGCAAACATAATTTCCTTACCATTTTTTCCCATCAATTTTTATTGAAAACAAGTATAATAAAACAAGTAAATGACTGGTAAATATCTGTAAGAAATGGCTTTTTGATGCATTGTGGATCTTTTTAGTAGGACTTTTTTTTTTTTTTAAGATTAAATTTATTAACATTAGTGAATGCAATAGCAAATGTGAATTTACAATGAACAATAATTTTAAAGCATTTCCTGATTTAGTTCATTTATAAATACACTAATACACTTTGTACAAAGTTGTACAAATTAACTTCTGTTAATGTATTATGAACAAACAAGAATTAACAATCAAAAATATATTTATAAATTAACCTAGATTAATAAATGCTGTAAAAATGTTCACTGTTACACCTAATGCACTAATGTTTGAACTAATGTTAACTCTTTACAAAAAGGTTCAAATTTTATCTTTTTTTTAATATATATAGAAAATCCTTTTAGATTCACTTAAAGTTAACCAGGCAGTTCTATTGTTCTTGTTTATGGTGAGATTGTATCATTTCAACTTCAACAATACCCATATTCAGGTCTCATGCAGTATCATCATCTCAACTCTTAAACCAGCTTAGAAACATCAGCTGGTGTGAGAATCGAATTCTGTTGCATTCCAAACTGTCTCATTAAGAGCGTAACAGACCCTGATCCGATGGGCCTGGAGTCACAGTCTAACAGAATCAGGTGCGAGTTGAGGTAGACTCAATTGTCCTTGGAAGCTCCCTTCAGGCTGGATTTGAATTTCTTCTTCTCTTTTTGTCCCATTGAAGAGAAAGTCTTCTTTCTCTCCTCTTTCAGCCTTTTCAGCCTCTCTGCATCCTGTTTCTCTTTCTGCTTCAGGAATTCACTGTGCTTGGCTTTCTGTTCTGCTTTCGCCTTCTTATTCTTGTATGCGTAGACTGAGCTCAGAGCTTCAAGCAATGCTGCCACCTGGTGGAAAAGGTTAAGAGGTTTTATTAATAAGCTGAGACATGAGCCCTGAAGGGTAAAACATAACATATCAGGGTCCCCAAAAGCACCTGGACACTTAAAAATAAGTCACTCTTAACAAAACAAACCAAAAGTTTGGAACCACTAAGATTTTTAATGTTTTTAAAAGAAGTTTCGTCTGCTCACCAAGGCTACATTTATTTAATTAAAAATACAGTAAAAACAGTAATATTGTGAAATATTATTACAATTTAAAATAACTGTGTACTATTTAAATATGTTTGACAAAGTAATTTATTCCTGTGATGCAAAGCTGAATTTTCAGCATCATTACTCCAGTCTTCAGTGTCACATGATCCTTCAGAAATCATTCTAATATGCTGATTTGCTGCTCAATAAACATTTATGATTATTTTCAATGTTGAAAACAGTTGTGTACTTTTTTTTTCAGGATTCCTTGATGAATAGAAAGTTCAAAAGAACAGCATTTATCTGAAATACCAAGCTTCTGTAGCATTATACACTACCGTTCAAAAGTTTGGGGTCAGTAAGAATTTTTATTTTTATTTTTTTGAAAAGAAATTAAAGAAATGAATACTTTTATTCAGCAAGGATGCATTAAATCAATCAAAAGTGGCAGTAAAGACATTTATAATGTTACAAAAGATTAGATTTCAGATAAACACTGTTCTTTTGAACTTTCTATTCATCAAATAATCCTGAAAAAAAATATTGTACACAAATATTTTGTACAATTGTACACATTAAATGTTTCTTGAGCAGCAGATCAGCATATTAGAATGATTTCTGAAGGATCATGTGACACTGAAGACTAGAGTAATGATGCTGAAAATTCAGCTTTGCCATCACAGGAATAAATTACTTTGTCAAATATATTCAAATAGAAAACAGTTATTTTAAATTGTAATAATATTTCACAATATTACTGTTTTTACTGTATTTTTAATTAAATAAATGTAGCCTTGGTGAGCAGACGAAACTTATTTTAAAAACATTAAAAATCTTAGTGGTTCCAAACTTTTGGACTGTACTGTATATATGTATATATATATATATATATATATATATATATATATATATATATATATATATATATATATATATATATATATATATATATATATATATATACACACAATACACACACACACACACACACACACACACTCAAAAGTTTGGAAACATTACTATTTTTAATGTTTTTGAAAGAAGTCTCTTCTGCTCATCAAGCCTGCATTTATTTGATCAACAATACAGAAAAAAAAAACAGTAATATTGTGAAATATTATTACAATTTTAAATAACTGTTTTCTATTTTAATATACTTTAAAATATAATTTTTTTCTGTAATGCAAAGCTGAAGTTTCATCAGCCATTACTCCAGTCTTTTGTGTCACATAATCCTTCAGAAATCATTCTAATATGATGATTTGATACTCAGTTACCATCAAAGTTGGAAACAGTTGTGTTGCTTAATATTTTTTGGAAACTGTGATACTTTTTTCAGGATTCATTGATGAATAAATAGTCAAAGAGAACAGCATTTATTCAAAATAGAAATATTTTCTAACAATATAAATCTTTACTATCACTTTTTATCAATTTAACACATCCTTGCTGGAAAAAAAAGTATTAATTTCTTCCAAAAAAAAAAAGAAAGAAAAAAATACTGACCCCAAACTTTTGAACAGTAGTGTATATTGTTACAAAAGGTTTAATTTAAATAAATGCTGCTCTTTAACTTTTTATTCAAAGATAAATAAATAAAAATAAATAAATAAATCACGTTAAAAAAAATATTAAGCAGCAGAACATAAATATAGTAATAAATCAGCATATTAGAATGATTTCTGAAGGATCATGTGACAGTGAAGACTGGAGTAATGATCACAGACATAAATCATATTTTAAAGTATATTATAATAGAAAACCATTAACTTAAATTGTAATATTTTATAATATTACTGTTTTTTTCTGTATTTTTGATCAAATAAATGCAGGCTTGATGAGCAGAAGAGACTTCTTTCAAAAACATTAAAAATAGTAATGTTTCCATTATATTCCTTGACTGGTTAATGGGCCAGAATCCTCACAAAAAGACAGCAGGTTGCATTGAGAGTGACCAAAAAACTGGAAAATTATGGGCTCTTAACCTTGTGTTCCTTCGAGCGACTTGTCCAAGTAATTACTGTTTTGTAACTGAATAAAACCACAAAGTGAGCATTTTACTTGTAAGAATTAATACACCAACCTCTAAAAGAATGATTAAAAAAAGTCTTCCAGATTAAATGACGGCGATGATTAAAAACTCTTTATTACTTTCTCACGTCAGTGCCTACCATATCTTGGAACAAGGAGTAGAAGAAGAAATTGATTAAAAATGTAACCCCCTGTGTCATCTTTCAGACAAGAGGATTTCAAAGGGGATTGGTAAAGAAATTGGCCAGCAAGCTGTCTTGGTATTTGCCAGGGACATGGATTAAAAAATATGATATTTCGCAGCCAACACTCTGGAGGTTTCCTTGGTGGATTAACTTTAGACTAATAGTGGATATTAAAACCGTCTTAGTATAATGACAGTAAAAAAAAGCTCACAAAGGCATGACATATGTAAAACAGAGATGGACAAGTCAGACAGCTCTCCAGACCTTTTTCTCATGGGGCTCTCGTATGACAGCCGGTCTCTGCAGGTCCCGTGGGGTTTTGCCTTTGGCCTGCCTCAGTTTGGGTTTGCTCTTGAAGGGGAGGGCCTTCTGCAGCTCTTTTGGAATGTGGAGCGGGTTGAAGTGTCGAACTTGCCTCTCAACCGGCTGTGGAGATTAAAGGACAAGGTTGAAGATGAAGAGGACAACAGCGAATAATAATAATAATAACAACTAACTGGTGACTTAACATTTCTGGAAGAGGGCTTACCTTGTACAGAGAGTCCTTGTTGGGTTTATTGCGGATTCCCATATCGTGTTTAAGTTGTCCAAGGGTCCTCATACCTGCCCATGTGTCCTTTTGTCCAACCGGCATTAGTAGAGATGTCACTGGATTATATAGCTGAGGAACCGAGACCGGATACCAGGAGCGCAGAAACACAATATCTAAAGACACACATTCATATAAAATACAAGACTGCACTATTTGATAAACAATTGATGCAATTATTTTATAAACTGTTATAAAATATTATTGTAAATATTATGTTATTATATATATATATATATATATATATATATATACATATACACACTCACATGTGTTTTGAATTGCAAATAAATAAACATTTAACATCTTACATTGTTGGTGCCATTAGTTAAAAGAATAAAAAAGGCATTAAGTCATTGAACCGGTGGATTTCCTAACCATAAAAGTGGATTTCTGTTCCCTTATTTTTTTTTCTTTTTTTCTTTATTTATTTATATTATATGCACTGCAATTCTAAAGATTTGGGGTCAATAAGATTTTTTTTTTTTTTTTTTTTTTAAGAAATAACACTTTTATTTATTAATTTGATCAAAAGTGACAGAAAAAAAAACATGTTAAAATGTTACAAAAGATTTCCATTTCAATTAAATGCTGTTCTTTTGAACTTTCCATTCATCAAAGAATCCTGAAAGAAAAATGTATTACCGTTTCAACCGTATTAAGCAGAACAACCGTTTATTATTACTGATCATCATATTCATCATAATCAGCATATCATCAATCAGATGATAACAATTCATCATAATCATCATAATCAGCATATTAGACTGACTTCTTAAAGGGATAGTTCACCCAAAAATGAAAATTATCCCATAATTTACCATCAAGCCATCCTAGGTTTATATGACAATCTTCTTTCAGATGAACACAATCCGAGATATATTTAAAGGTGCCCAGGAACTTTTTTAAAAAAAGATGTAATATAAGTCTAAGGTGTCCCCTGAATGTGTCTGTGAAGTTTCAGCTCAAAATACCCCATAGATTTTTTTTAATTCATTTTTTTAACTGCCTATTTTGGGGCATCATTATAAATGAGCCGATTCAGGGCTACTGACCCTTTAATTCTCGTGCTCCACGCCCACGGAGCTTGCGCTTGCCTTGAACAGTGCATAAACAAAGTTTACACAGCTAATATAACCCTCAAATGGATCTTTACAAAGTGTTCGTCATGCATGCGGCATGCATGCGTCGGATTATGTGAGTATTGTATACTGTTATATTGTTTACATTTGATTCTGAATGAATTTGAGGCTGTGCTCCGTGGCTAACGGCTAATGCTACACTGTTGGAGAGATTTATAAAGAATGAAGTTGTGTTTATGAATTATACAGACTGCAAGTGTTTAATAATGAAAATAGCAACAGTTCTTGTCTCCGTGAATACAGTAAAAAACGATGGTAACTTTAACCACATTTAACAGTACATTAGCAACATGCTAACGAAACATTTAGAAAGATAATTTACAAATATCACTAAAAATATCATGGATCATGTCAGTTATTATTGCTCCATCTGCCATTTTTCGCTGTTTTCCTTGCTTGCTTACCTAGTCTGTTGATTCACCTGTGCAGATCTAGACGTTACTGGTTGCCCTGGTCTAATGCCTTTCATAATGTTGGGAACATGGGCTGGCATATGCAAATATTGGGGCGTACACCCCGACTGTTACGAAACAGTCGGTGTTATGTTGAGATTCGCCTGTTCTTCGGAGGTCTTTTAAACAAATGAGATTTATATAAGAAGCAGGAAACAATGGTGTTTGAGACTCACTGTATGTCATTTCCATGTACTGAACTCTTGTTATTCAACTATGCCAAGATAAATTCAATTTTTCATTCGAGGGCACCTTTAAAAATATCCTTAGTTCTCCAAGGTTTATAATGGTTGTGAATGGTAATACACATACTGAAGACAGAAAAAATGCATCCATCCATAAAAAAAGTAATCCAAACGGCTCCAGGTGGTTAATAAAGGCCTTCTGAAGCAAAGGGATGTGTTTTTGTAAGAAAAATATCCATATATAAAACTTTATAAATTCAAATATACAAGCTTCCGGCAGACGACCTTATGCATACTGCGCATGTCAATTTGGGCGGAAGAGCAACTTTTGACCTGAATGCAATGACGTAATTACGAACGTGGAGGCGAAGAGGAGAGAGCAAAACAAAACACTGGTCGCAAATTACAAGTCAAAAACGAGAAATTTTAAAGATGTCGGAGGATTTCGATATAAGAGAAGAGGAGCTTGAGTTTGTTGCCCAGCCATATTTGTTTAAACCGTGAGAGGCGTCTAAGCTTACGATACTCCTACATCCTGCGTCATACATCGCGTCAGAGGATTACTCATTTGGCGCAAGTCAACTTGCGCATTCTGTGTGCGGTCGTCTACCAGAAGCTCGTTATTTGAATTTATAAAGTTTTATATATGGATATTTTTCTTAGAAAAACACATCCCTTTACTTCAAAAAGGCCTTTATTAACCCCTTGGAGCCGTATGGATTACTTTTTTATGGATGGATGCATTTGTCTGTCTTCAGAATGTTTATTACCATTCACAACCATTATAAACCTTGGAGGACTAAGGATATTTTTTAAAATATATCTCGGATTGTGTTCGTCTGAAAGAAGATTGTCATATAAACCTAGAATGGTTTGAGGGTGAGTAAATCATGGGATAATTTTATTCTATGTCCAACTGCGTTCAGCACTCTGTTAGTGAGGTCTGATCTCGCTCTGACAACGGCAGTGATGTCTAGCACTCATTGAAGTATAAGCGCGAGACATCACTTCCGCTGTCAGAGCGCGATCAGACCTCACTAAGCGAGTGCTGAACGCAGTTGGACATAGTGGTGTTTTAGAGGTAAAAAATGATATAAATACTGTTCGGTTTCTTGCACAAAACCGATCGAGCCGCAGGGTTTAATTTGGATTTGTCTATGCAAGTTTTATTTACTCTTATAGTAGAAGTTCCCATTCACTCCTATTATTTGACTGACAGACTGCAGCGGTTGCAGTTAAAAATCATCATTTTTGTTCTACTGAAGAAAAAAAGTCACCTACATCTTGGATGCCCTGGGGGTAAGCAGATAAACATCAAATTTTCATTTTTGGGTGAACTATCCCTTTAAGGATCATGTGACACTGAACACTGGAGAAATGGCTGCTGAAAATTCAGCTCCATCACAGGAAATACATTTTAGAATATATCAAAACAGAACACAGCCTTAGTAAGATAACTATTTAAAAAACATTTAAATCTTACCAACCAAAAAGTTTTAAACAATGTTATATTAGACTACATTAATATAATAATAATAATAATAATAATAATAATAACAACAACAACAACAATAACAACAACAAAATTATTATGAATAAACTATTGTTGTTATTATTAACAATTGTTAGTAGTAGTAATAGTAAACGTAATAAAAAAATTATATATTTCTTGTTGGGAAACTAAAGAAAAATATTTGTGTAGCTGAAGGTTTTTTTGTTTGTTTGTTTGTTTGTTTGTTTGTTTGGGTTTTTTTTTTTTTTATTCCTTTTCTGTGACCAGGGGCCTGTTTCATAAAACAAGTTTACCAAATAATCCAGGTTTATTTCAGTAAGTCTGATTTATTGTCAGTTGATTTGGTTCAAAATAATCAGACTAACTGAAATAAGCCTAGCTTATTTGGCAAACTTGTTTTATGAAACAGGCCCCTGGTGTCATGTTATTAGATTTGTATAATTCTTTGTAGCAGCCAAAATGTCTGGAATTATACAAAGTGAGCATTTTGCCTGTGCTTGGAGTAAGCTATGTGTAGCAGAATACATAAACCACAGAATCATGCACCTTCACTTTGAAACACAGTGCATGCATACTTTTTTTTTTTTTTTTTTTTTTTTTTTCATATTTTAATTAAATCACAGCCTTGTGTGTTTTAATAATCACACAAGGCCATAACATGATTCTGTTTTATTATTCCGATTAATTTCACAGCCCTAATATAAACAATCATCTAATAAAAGATGCAGTAGACCTAACAAGCCTCGAATCCGCAAACTGCCTCACTGCAAGATTTTCCACATGCCCGTCTCTCCAGAGAGGACCATAATAATCAGCAATAATACCCTCCATTTTAACAAGGTGGTTGTTTATGTACAACAGATCTTCTTGGGAGTCATTACATTTGTAGACTTTCTGATAAATAAAGCATATTGAAGTCCCCAAGCACAGCTCATATACAAATACAAATAAATAAATACTGTGGTAAAAAACTGAGGCAACAAAAATATTTATAAACAGAGAAATAAGTCTGACTCACCACTCATCAGTAGTCTGTCCTCAAACGTGGCTCTTAAGGCACCTGGCGGGGTGCGCAAGGCTTTCTTTATCTGCCCTTTAATGCCGCTGACTGTGCGGATGGACGCGCCCTCAAACTTCGCAACCTCCAGGACGGTGTTAAACATTCCCTTAGAGTCCGAAAAAAGACAGAATGTTATAACCAAAGATGAGAGGGTCCAATTATTCCGAGAGAGGATGAGGAGTATATTATTATAGTTCCCTGGTGTGCTGTGCCGCTACGCTACAGAGAAACCCCTGACTCTGCAGGACTCCCTACCTGGATAAAGCAGGTGTTCTTAAAGATTTTATAAGGGTATCCAATCAGTTTGAGTTTCTTCACAATAGTAACAGATTTGTCCAGGTCCAGAACCACTCCTGTGGCAGCAATGCGGAAACTGGCCTGAGGGGAAATAAGATAGGATGAGTCCAAGAGAAAAGGCAAGCCTTTCATCTGGCTGTGGTTGTTGAACTGGGGACTCAGACTGAAGCTGTGACCCAGGCTGCTCCTGTGCAACCATCATATGCTGGTGTCTTACCTTGATACCTCCGACCGTCTGCACAGCCAGGAAGCCTGTACCCTGGGGTGTTATAGGTCCTGGAGAAGAGAAGAAAGAAAGAGTGGAATGTGCATGAGATGACAAGAAAGAGAAGTGAGAGACAGAGTAGAGCTTCACAACTAATTGTCAGCAAGCTTGAGCCGAACTGCTCAAGAATTTTAACCCTGGTGAATACTGACATTGTCATCCTGGAATATGGCCATGATGTGTCTTCCTACACGGTTCAAGAAATAAAAAGCTACACGTTCCATCTTTAAGGGTTAGAAGAACCGTTGCCAAACGTACACTGCCCTCCAAAAGTTTGGAAACGTCCTAGAAAAGTGGGGTTTTGGACAATATTGGCATGAATCCTTTTTAATTTGTGATAATTTTGCACTGATAAGAGACAACACAAACTATGAAAACATATTTTATTACATAAACCGTTTATACATAAAAAAATAAAATAAAAAAAAACGTATATTTTCGATTCATCAAAATATCCACCATTAGCAGCTATCTGACCTAAACTGGGTTCTAATTGGTTCAATGTATTCTAAACTTAATTGGCAATTAATTGTTGAAGCTATTAAGGTGTGCTGACCCAAACATCTTTTACAAACCTCGGTCAAGTTTAAACCAGTAACCAGGCATCACAGCTGGCAAAGGGGCATGTCTGACTTTGATATGTATATATTGCCATTATTATGTAATCAAAATGAAAATTATTATTGCAGGTCTTCAATGATAAATGTCAAGTTACTGTAACGTATTTGCACCAAAAAATGATAAGGATTTATGCTGATATCGTCCAAAACCACACTTTGCCAGGGGTGTTTCCAAACTTTTGGAGGGCAGTGTATAACATGCTAGAAACAAAATGATCACTGCAATAATGATCCATTCATGGATTCTTAAGTATTTGCCAATTAAAATCCAAACAGGAGCTAAATATTATAATAATAATAATTATTATTATTATTATTATTATTATTATTATGGATGCACCAATATTAAAATTCTTGGCAACACTATTTTAAGGCGACATAGTTATTACTACATGTCGATACTACAGTAATAACAGTAAATTATGCATAATTACAAGTAACTAACCCTAATCCAAACCCCAACCCTAACCTTAGTAAGTACATGTAGTTAATAATATTACTGAGTACTTATTTGAGTAAGTAAACTTTAACTATTTCATGTCACCTTAAAATAAAGGGTTACACTATGCATTTAAGTACTGTGTAATAATAATTACTTGCTACAGGGTTAGGATTAGGATTGGGGGTTCGGTTTAGGGCTAGTTACATATAATTATGCATAATTTATAGTTATTACTACAGTAACGACATGTAACGTGAAACAAGAACACTATAAAATAGAGTAACCAAATTCTTAAATGTTGATAACCATCTTCATGGCCATAATCCATATTAAAAATCTCTACAATTTATAATCAAACTGAAAATGTATTGGCATGAAGTATTATTATTATTATTATTATTATTAAATATATTATATATTTTATTTAAAAAAGAAAAATATTACAGATGCACCAATAGTAAATCATTTTTATGGTTAATAATTATCCATAAATAGTCAATAATAACATTATATACTATTTATAATTACATAGAAAATAATTTTATATTTATAAATTGAATGGATTTTTTTAAATCAATCCTTTCAAATATTGCAAGTTAACTTTAGGCATCACATTTTAATGTACAGTATGAAAATAGATATTCATTTTGAGATTTTCTAAAGATTACATTTTTTACAATTATAAAATTTATATTAGTGTTTTAAATATTACATTTAATGAGCGTTAGATGGTGGGAAATGTAATCTAAATGTAGAAATAGGGAAAATGAGCATGTTACATTTCCAATATCGGAGAGGTGTCTGTACAGTTTGTCTCTCACCCCAGATGGTGGCACCGCAGTGCATGTGTTCAGGTGTGTATTTCAGCAGACGGTGACGCCCGTTATGGTCCTCGATGTAGTAGAGGGGGATGGTCTGAAAGCGCCTCCAGCCCAAAGACAGGATAAGAGGGTCACGGGTTTTCAAGATACGATTGTGCCAGCGGTGTTTCTTCAGACGCATCTGTGAGGAGGAGATAAAGAAAGGACCAGAATTTTTTTTTTAGCAAGTCCTGCCTTGTAATGACATTTGGCTTGGAGTCACAAGTGTCCTTCACTTTATTCACAAGGTTATCAACTACACTAGAAGTTGTAAAACATACAACTGTCCAAATAAGTCCTTATAGGCTTACCTGCAAGTAGCCTACATTGCCCTCACTCGCTCCCAAACCGCCAAGGATGATGGGATAGTGGGGGTCAAAGTTGGTGACGAATTCACAAGGTAAAGCAGGGATCTCAACAC
Source organism: Megalobrama amblycephala (assembly GCF_018812025.1). NCBI lineage: Eukaryota > Metazoa > Chordata > Actinopteri > Cypriniformes > Xenocyprididae > Megalobrama > Megalobrama amblycephala. The sequence continues at coordinate 22,049,132 of NC_063063.1, forward strand.
GCACATACATGCCAGGCCTGAAGCCCTCGTACTGAACTCGAACTTCATCCTCCATGTCTTCGAACTCTTGCCTGTTCAGCTACAAAATGAAGGGGAGAGTCGATATAAATTAAATTCTCGATTAGAAAGATAGTTCGCACAAAAATTAAAATCTTTTACTAATCTGTATGAACTTTTTTCCTTCTTTGGAGCACAAAAGAAAACATTTTAAAGAATGTTTCAACTGTTTTTGTCTATACAGTGAAAGTCAATGAGATACAAAACATCACTGGACCCAACTTTCATTGTATAGGCAAAAAAAAAAAAAAAAAAAAAAAAACTGGGGCATTTTACAAAATATCTTCTTTTGTGTTCCACAGAAACAAACAAATGCATACAGGTTTGTACCACTAGAACAAAAAAATTAAGTGTTACACTTATTCTTGCTCTCCTCTACTAGGAGTCTGACTGTTACTGACTAAACTATGACCTCTGACCTCAGCCTGTTTCTGCATCTCCTCCTTCAGGTCATCAAAGTATGTGGCATCACCATCATCATATTGTGCATTGAACCTCTCCTTCAGCCGCCTCTTCTTCTCCAAATGCTTGTTCTTTTGAACCTCATCATCATCAAGTTTCACTTGGGGAGCCTCCTCTTCTTCATCATCATCATCGCCATCATTCTTTTCATCATCATTCCCTCCCTGTGTTTAAATAAACAAAATAGGCAATAAATAAAGCACCACAAAACACATCAGATGCAATCAGAAGATAATGCTTTAAAACTAGTTTGATTTTAATACCTCAGCTTGGTCTTTATCCCCAGCCTTTGCTTTGTGAACTTCTCCTGTTTCCAAATCTTCAAAATCTCCATAGAGTTCATCTAGAAAGATGAGAGGGATGAAATAAATGATATAATATGGATGTCACAGTACCAAAATGTCAGTAATCAATATCAAAACCAGTGAAATTTCATGTTTAATACCAATTCTAACATGGGCAAAGACAATGAAATTGAATTGCACTCAATTACTTAAAAGGTTACATTAATATAAATAATAATACATTTTAAACTTGTTAAATTCTAGAGGGCTAACAAATTGATTTTCTTGTCAATATTATTGTTATTAATGTTAATAACATACTAAACAGCGGCAAGAATTATCAGCTGCTGATAACGTCTGGTGCATTTAGTTTTCTTACCATCTTCCTTAAGCAGTGTTCTAGCATCTTTATCCTCATCCCATTTTCCAGTCACAAAACAGTCCTTGATAGAGGCTAGCATCTGAAAACACACAATTTTTAAGAAAACAAAACATGGACAACAAACGGCATATTTATACAGCATATCCTGCCTCTCACCTCCTCCTGATCCCAATCATGGCTGCTGTCTGGCTGAAAGCGAGAGCAGTCCATCGCATCTCCTCGTATTTTCTTACTCTTCTCTGGTCGGCTGACTTTAAATAAACCACCCAGCTCTTCTTCATTATTAGAATCCTCCTCTTCCTCCTCCGCCACTGAGAAACATACAAATATCAGATGCATTATAGGCACTAGCAGTTCATAAGCTTTATGAAAATGAATGTTCATCCTTATGTAGCGGCTTATTTTCAGTAAGTGAATTAAATGTCACTCCTCATACATATCATCAATTATGGCTTCAGATTCAGAAGACTTGGTATTCAGCAGCACACAGGTCACATGGACTAATTTTACAGTGCTTTTACCATTTTTGCAGTTTGAATGTCATCACTGGAAATATTTATTATATGGAAACAAGCCAATTGAATGGTTTTCAAAATTTCTAATTTGTTTTACTAAAGAAATAGCCAACATGTTGGAATTGCATTAGGGAAGTAAATAATATCAGATTTTTAATTTTGGAGTCAGCTAGATGATCAGAGACTCTTCCTTGTCCTCACCTGTGCCGTACACTAGCTTGCGCAAGTTTGGAGCTGCACGCTGTTGTCTTAAATATGCCTCTGTTGCTTTCTCGGCCAAACCTTCCTTCCACCGTAGTGCTCCTTCAACATAAACATCCACATAAACAAAATACATTTAAAATGGGCTTTCAGAGCAGTGAAATTCAATAATAATAATAATAATAAGACACAGAATTCCAAAATCTGAAAAAAATCAAGATTATTTGAAAAATAATAAAGTCCTGGTCTCACAAACAGGGTTTAGATTAAGCCAGGATTAGGCCTTAGTTCAATTAGGACATTTAAGCAGCTTTTATAAAAATGCCTTGGAAAAAAAACATTACTGGTGTGCTTCTTGAAACAAACTAATGGCACACTGACATACTTTAAGATATTTTAAGTTGCTTTCAGTTAAAACGTGCATTTTAGTTTGGGACTAGGCTTAAGCCTTGTCTGTGAAACTGGGGAAAAATCTGATTATGTTGAGATTATTTGGGAGAATTTACAGTGCACAGCATAAATGAGAACACCCCCTCTCAACAAATAGAAAAGATGTATTTTCTTTATGATCACTAATACAATTCATAGAAAGATGGCAAAACTAAAATGGCCATTAGGCCATTTTTTAAATTAAGGACTGCAGAAATGAGTACACCCTAGATTTAATTCAACAAATGTACATTATTCTAGCACTTAGTATGCTCTCCATAATTTTGAATATACTGCTCTGACCCTTCTTGGCATGGAGTGTACAAGTTCATGACAAACTGTCACATCTGTCCTTTTTAACTCCTGGATGATGAGCTCCTTAAATGTCCTGATCTTTAATGGGGAGTGTTGCTCAACTCGTCTCTACAGAATCCCCCACAGGCACTCAAGAGTGTTAAGACTGAGTGCAAGGTTTTTTACCTTGGGAGAATGCATATCCTCATTGTCATGTTGAAAAAATTCCCAACAATGCAGGGAATGAGGAAAGGGTAACATCTTCTGTTTCAAGTTTGTGTATTAAAGTACACAGTGGTGTGGGAATCCATGACAGCATTGATAAAGCACAACTCCCTCACACCTTCAGGACTCACACATCCCTATATAAGAGCTTTTCTACCACTGAACTTTACTGTGGGAACCAGGCACTTCTCACTGTACTCCTCCTCTAGCATCACCATAACTTTTTGGATGCTGTTAGATCCAAAATGATTGATTTGGTCTCATGAGACCAGAGCATTGATTCCCAGAATCTATATTTTGTAAATATGGGCTTTGGAAATGACTAACCGACTTAACTGTGCTTTGGCTACAGTAGGTAGTTCCAATGAGAACAACAACCATGCATGTCATTTCTGCATCTTACTTAAAACGAAGGCCTGATTATTTCAGGGGCCTTGTCACAAGTCCATTGTTTTTAAATTTCTGTGTTACTTTTGCTATATTTTCACACTTAAAAAGGTGCCGTAGAACGTGTTTTCAAAAGATGTAATATAAGTCTAAGGTGTCCCCTGAATGTGTCTGTGAAGTGTCAGCTCAAAATACCCCATAGATTTTTTTTTTTATTAATTCTTTTAACTGCCTATTTTGGGGCATCATTAAATATGCGCCGATTCAGGCTGCGGCCACTTTAAATTATCGTGCTCCCCGCCCCCAGGCTCGCGACTGCCTTAAACAGCATAAACAAAGTTCACACAGCTAATATAACCCTCAAAATGGATCTTTACAAAGTGTTCGTCATGCAGAATGTCTAATCGCGTAAGTATGGTATTTATTTGGATGTTTACATTTGATTCTGAATGAGTTTGAGGCTGTGCTCCGTGGCTAAAGCTAACATTACACACTGTTGGAGAGATTTATAAAGAATGAAGTTGTGTTTATGAATTATACAGACAAGTGTTTAAAAAAGAAAAATAACGACAGTCTTGTCTCCATGAATACAGTAAGAAACGATGGTAACTTTAACCACATTTACATTAGCAACATGCTAACGAAACATTTAGAAAGACAATTTATAAACATCACTAAAAATATCATGGATCATGTCAGTTATTATTGCTCCATCTGCCATTTTCCGCTATTGTCCTTGCTTGCTTACCTAGTCTGATGATTCAGCTGTGCACAGATCCAGACGTTAATACTGCCTTCTCTTGTCTTATGCCTTGAACATGAGCTGGCATATGCAAATATTGGGGGTGTACATATTAATGATCCCGACTGTTACGTAACAGTCGGTGTTATGTTGAGAATCGCCTGTTCTTCGGAGGTCTTTTAAACAAATGAGATTTATATAAGGAGGAGGAAACAATAGTGTTTGAGACTCACTGTATGTCATTTCCATGTACTGAACTCTTGTTATTCAACTATGCCAAGGTAAATTCAATTTATTTATTCTAGGGCACCTTTAAAACAATGATTTGGTAATCCTCTTGTAGCACCGTCCTCTTTTGTGCTAAAAAATAAGTCTCCTGATGATTCTCTCTCAAGTGGTTCCATTGTTGTCAGCATTAAGTCTGAGAATGATTCAGTGGGCTATATAACACTTAATTGTCAAGAAAATACTTCTCTTTCGTTTTATTAAGTAACTTTTAGGAGGGTTTCCTGAATAATTTTGACGTGCTTCTTTGGTAATTGATTAAGCAGACTTGCTGGAACATTACATCTCTAAAGAACCCTAACACGTCTTCTAAGCAATTGCTGACTTTCAGAAGTTTCAGAGGGAGTGTACTCATTTATACTGTAGTTGTTTATAGTTTCTGAGCAATGTACTTTTTAGAAAATTAATAATAATTAATTTTATTCATAAAATTAGGCACAAAATTGTGTCCTTTTTGAGCTTGTAAACACTCAGAAATTGGAATTATTGGAAGACAAAGTACCTGCAGTTTCATAACCCATCTCTGCATCCTCTGTGTCCATCTCTTCTTCCTCTGGGTGCTTGGAGGACATCTTTGATTTTAAATTTTCATCTTCTTCATCCTCATCATCTTCCTCATCCTCATCATCTTCCTCATCCTCATCATCTTCCTCTGAGCAGAGACCAGAGTCTGGACCTGAGGTTTTTTTTGCAGGCTCCCCTTTTTCCATCTCCTCATCATCTTCTTCAGTTTCCTCTCCTTCACTCTTTTCCAGTTCATCATCACTATCAGCAAATGCAGGCATCTCTGCAAGCTCCTCAACTTTCTGTTTCTTCACAGGAGGACCTGCCACCTCCATTGATTTCTTATCTTGTTTTTTCAGTGTTGCCACCCCCTGTTCTTTTTCCTCACCCTCTTCTTCTTCTTCTTCATCATCCTCCTCTTCATCACTCTCTTTCTCCTCTTCATCACCCTCTTCCTCATCTTCATCACTCTCTTCCTCATCATCACCTTCATCGTCATCATCATCATCTTCCTCGTCTTGATCAGCAAAGACAGCTCTCCTCCTCTCTCTCTGTGATTTTTCATCCCATTCAAGGCTTTCCATAGGGTTCTGCTTCCTATTGATTCATTCAAATGCATGCATACAAAAATGTTTTTTCATCAAACTTTGTTGTCAATTCTACAATCATCACATCACAATCCCTGTTTGCATTTCAATAACATAATCCGAGTTATTAAACAAATCTTACCCATTTTCCTGCACCTCCTCCGTTGTCAGTGCAGCAGTTCCTGTGAACAGTGACACTTTGCTGGCAGCCATTTTTGCATCCAAAGTGGCTTGCGTTCCAATAAGAGACTGAACGAGTTCAGTGGTGGGCCGTACCTCCTCCTGGGACAAACATTTCTCACACCATTAAAACACTTAATATCCATCAGATCACAAATCGTCTTTAAAACCTCAAGGTCATATTCGCTGATGGAACAAAATTGAGTGTAAAAAGTGTTATTACTTGGTGTAATAAGCTGTGACTGCCCTGTAAACTGCAGAGATTATTGCGTCTGGTATTAAATCAACTGTAGGTAATGCTGTCATGGGGGACGTGCTGAGACTGAAATCTGACCTGCTGCTGTTTGGCATGTCCAGAGGGCATATCGATGTAGACTGCATCCTTATCATAGACCAATCCACCTACGCCGGCCATGGGGGCATACAATAATCGTTCCTTTACATTCAGCGCTCTCTTCTTAATCACCTCTGGAAGAGGGCAAGGGTCTGGCAGGAAGCTAACATCCGCCACAGAGAAGTCCCCCACACCTGTAGAGGGAGTTATATGACATTTACCAGTAGTTCTCAACCTCATAATCATGCATAGTTAGCAGAGCAAAATACACACTTCTGTTTGGGATCTGTGAGGATTTTTTGAGGAACAGAAAGTTCAAAAGTAAATTTAAAATAGAAATCTTTTGTAACAATGTAAAAGTTTTACTGTCACTTTTGATCAATTTAAATGTGTCATTGATGAATCAAAGAATTAATTTCTTTCAAATAAAAATCTTTCTACTCTAAACTTTTGAATGGTAGTGTAGGTGTATCAACTTTTAAAAGAGAGTAGACAAAAATGGGTTTCCATAGTCTTTATTTTGCTGCTGACATCAAAGGCTGAGTGTCCAATCAAACTTATGGTGCAAATTCATCTGTCAGTTGCTTAAAGCTAAATTAACCAGATGCCAACATGGACAGGTTGTGTGACTTTCCCATATCCTTAAAAACCATGAACAAAACTATGTGAAGTTAACAGAAATATGACCCAAATTAAATTAAATGCAGGTTCACTTGCAGCAAACTGTTTCGCTGACCACAGTGTGCTTTGTGCAGCAAATTATTGGCTAACAAGAGCATAAAATAGACCAAATTCTATTTTGTAAAAAGAAAATACTAGGTTGCTACATGTATATCTGATTCTTGAAGCAAAACCTGTTTAAAAAAAAACAAAACAAAAAAAACATCTGAATATCTGTAAAGAATATTGCAAACATTATTGATAACTCACCAGGAATGTGGACCTGACATTTATTCTTCAAAAATGTCCCACGCAGGTAGCCGTACAGAGAGACGGTTCTGTCACATTTGGGATTTAGTCTTATCGCCTCAGGATCAGTAAGATCCTCCATACTGTCCGGAAAAACAAACAAACAAATCATTGCCTGATTATAAAAGGCAGCATATGCTTAGAAAGATCATGAACTGAAGAAGTGTTGAAAGAACTGAAGAAAGAAATGTTTCCTTCGGGTCACTCACCGGTCAGCCAACACATAGGGGTGAGAAGTCTGCCAGACAAGAGGCCTGAACTTCATGACTGAGATGAACCGCCCAAGATTCTTTATTTCCTGTATTTGGTACTCTCCATACACCATTCCAGACAGGTAAAAGAGCTTGGCACCCTGCAAGACTTTTATGTTTAGACACTAAACAGTTCACTGTAAAGATATGTCAGTTATATGCCGGGTTGTTGACGTACCTGGAAAACTTCGGTCCAGAATCTGTGCTTGAGGCGTTTTTTTGTTTTTCGTAATGTCTTGTTGTTCTTGAAAGTGTCCAAATGTGTGAGGACCCCCATGATCCGAGGGAAGCCATGAACTTGGCAAATATTCAGGAACTCAAAGGTCTCCATTTCAAAGCCAAAACTTGCATCTATCAGCATCAGAACCTAACAAAGTCAAAATATCAGTGCTGCTTTACTGAAAAACATAATATTAATACAACTAAGTAATAATACTGTCTATGAAACCTTTTTATTTTAAAAATAAAAATGTGGCTACTAGTTAATTCAGTTAGTACATGTACACTACCTTTAAAAAAAAAAAAAAAAAAAAAAAAAAAAAAACTTTTATTCATCAAAGATGCATTAAATTAGTCAAAAGTTACAGTAAAGACATTTGTATTACAAATGATTGCTATTTAAAACAAATGCTGTTCTTTTGAACTTTCTGTTCAACAAAGAATCATGAAAAAAGTAACATGGTATTTACAAAAATATTAAGCAGCACAGCTGTTTTCAATATTGATAAATGCTTCTTGAGCAGCAAATCAGCATATTAGAATGACTTCTGAAGGATCATGTGACAATAAAGACTGGAGTAAAAATTGGAGAAAATTTAGTTCTGCAATCACAGAAATAAATCCTATTTTAAATTATATTGAAATAGAAAACAGTCATTTTAAACTGTAATAATATTTCACAATATTACTGTTTTTATGGTGTTTATATCAAATAAATCATGCTTTGGAGAGCATAAGAGACTTCTATCGAAAAACTTTTAAAAAATCATCAAAATTTTGAACAGGAAAGTAGGGGGGCACAACACATTCGCAAGGCAAAACAATGCATGTTTTTTTTCTCATAGTAAGTTATCATTTAACTTATGAATTGCTTTCATAAGTCAGCTTTACTGATGATGCAGGCCTGCACTCACCAAGTCAGCAACCTTTGCCAAATCAATCATGGTGTTGATGTCATTGTTGCACTCAATGAAGGTCAGGCGACGTTTCTTTCCTACAAACATTTACAAGAAAAAAAAAGTCACCTCACAGCTTATTGATTCTGTCTGACAAAGTCAGTACACTGTTGCTGCCAATAATATGTCAATCTTACCAAAAATGTGACATTACTTTTGACATGTGACACCCAAGGCAGATGTTAATACCAGGAGTAAATGGGAGCTATTCTACACGTTTATATATATATATATATATATATATATATATATATATATATATATATATATATATATATATATAGTACAGTCCAAAAGTTTGGAACCACTACGATTTTTAATGTTTTTAAAAGAAGTTTCGTCTGCTCACCAAGGCTACATTTATTTAATTAAAAATACAGTAAAAAACAGTAATATTGTGAAATATTATTACAATTTAAAATAACTGTTTTCTATTTGAATATATTTCACAAAGTAATTTATTCCTGTGATGGCAAAGCTGAATTTTCAGCATCATTACTCCAGTCTTCAGTGTCACATGATCCTTCAGAAATCATTCTAATATGCTGATCTGCTGCTCAAGAAACATTTAATGTGTACAATTGTACAAAATCTTTGTGTACAATATTTTTTTTCAGGATTATTTGATGAATAGAAAGTTCAAAAGAACAGTGTTTATCTGAAATCTAATCTTTTGTAACATTATAAATGTCTTTACTGCCACTTTTGATTGATTTAATGCATCCTTGCTGAATAAAAGTATTCATTTCTTTAATTTCTTTTCAAAAAAATACAAATAAAAATTCTTACTGACCCCAAACTTTTGAACGGTAGTGTATAATGCTACAGAAGCTTTGTATTTCAGATAAATGCTGTTCTTTTGAACTTTCTATTCATCAAGGAATCCTGAAAAAAAAAGTACACAACTGTTTTCAACATTGAAAATAATCATAAATGTTTATTGAGCAGCAAATCAGCATATTAGAATGATTTCTGAAGGATCATGTGACACTGAAGACTGGAGTAACGATGCTGAAAATTCAGCTTTGCATCACAGGAATAAATTACTTTGTCAAATATATTTAAATAGTACACAGTTATTTTAAATTGTAATAATATTTCACAATATTACTGTTTTTACTGTATTTTTAATTAAATAAATGTACCCTTGGTGAGCAGACGAAACTTCTTTTAAAAACATTAAAAATCTTAGTGGTTCCAAACTTTTGGACTGTACTGTATATATGTATATGTATGTATGTATGTATGTATGTATGTATTACAAAACTGACCAGATACTATAGTCACAGGTCCACAGATGTCAGAAAGCTTTTGCCGTGTGAAGCTTTTAATCAAGCATCGAATGAGGGTGCTTTTGCCCACTTTTGGAGGTCCCATCACCACTATAACAATAGGCGGGGGCTCCAGGGGGGTCCGGTCTACCAGGGGAATGTGATGTTTCTTTGTTTTAATATCCTGAGTTCTACAAAACAATGTTAAAAGAGATTAAAAGCAATGAAAGGACAACTAATTTTACTTCAATTATAAAAAAAGTGAAAGTTATTGGAATAAAGGGAATGGCATGGGAATAATCTGAAACTATTATACTCATTAATAATGTTGAATGAAGCTTTCTGAGCACTGACCTATGGAAGGTCTTTGCCATGCGAACAGCTGACTTAACACTGAACGCTCGTGGGTTCCTCTTGCGCTCATCCTGCTCTTGTTCAGTGCCATGCAGCTTCTTTCTGTTCTTCTTCTGTGCTTTGGGCCCACTGTGCTTATGCTGGTGCCGCTTATGTTCTTGCTTCTCCATCTTTGCTCTTCGGGAAATAAGACAGGTTATCAGCAACGATCTTTATTTGACTTCGTAGAATGATGTAGATGTCTCCCATCTTGGTATTGACTAGGCTAAACCCTGCTTAACTTTAATGGGAAGCAAGGCAAGAGCTGCAGTGTGACAGCTGCTGTTTTTACATTGCATATTGATATTCTCCTGCATCAATTTAAAATCTGACAAGTCAAAAAGCAAACCACACCTATTGAACATCCAGCATTAATATGACATTACCTGCTCCTAAGCATTCCAATAACAATTAATAGTTGTGAATATTACACTGGCTTTAAAGACAGAATAAATTACACAATGTGTTTCTACAGCCACACGCACTGGTAACCTTCAAACAACTAGCAATTACAAAAAAGACAATGCATGAACAATGTACAGAATACGACTTGGGCTAACTGATTATCTATTGTATTTTAATTTCAGGTATTTTACGCTGGAACAATTGAGGAATAAATACGTTTGTCTTTAAATCAACATCAATGCAGTCACTTTTAGGCATGGGAAATATAGGCTCACCTTTTTGTGTTTACAGTTTATTTCAATCCGCTCCACATATGATCTCAGAATTCAAAACGATAACTCATGTTTTCACATCAAGCGCACAACGTGAATCCCTCCACTGTTTACACGTGTGCTGCACTTCCGGTTAGAGGCGGAAGTGGTTACGTTCGACAGAGTCTGTCGTGTTAAACAGGACCCTGGAAAGAACGATCTTGTCACACGTTCCGCATACAAAAGACTTTTCCTGAATGCTGATGTTATGGTGCTGGTAAAACTGAACGTTAGAACAAGTTGTTTAGCAAACCATAAACTCGTTAAATGTGCATGCGGTCTTTGAGGTCAAATGGAAATGTCGAATAGGTGGGAAATGTCTTAAATGAAGTCAAGAGATATTATTATTTGTTTCTCAATTTTTTGAGTGAATTACTGGACTTTAATGAATTGATATTTTTAGCGAATGAAAGACTTTTTTTTGTTGAAGAGAATCAAATATACTACTAAATGTTAAAGGTGAAATATGTAAGAATTTTGCAGTTAAATATCCAAAAAAAACACTAGGCCAGTGTTATATATTTTATTCACTTGAGTACTTACAACATCCCAAATGTTTGCAACTATTTGTAAATCTTTGAGAAAATTGCAATTTTAACCAAGGCTACGGGACGTGTGAGGAGTCGTCTGTCAATTGCGTCATACCCGCGTTACCCTCGGTTTCCGGTTTTATTTTGTAGAAACCATGGAAACACCAAAGACGCTTTAATATATTACATGTTTTAATAGACAAGGGAACGACTGTTTTGATATATTTATAGACAGAAAACTACTTATTGTTATAGCTCAACACGTTTAGTCTTATTGTTTAAATCTAATTTTCTTGATTTTTTGCGAGTACCATGCTTTACTATGCCTCAGAGAAAAACACTATGTTGTGAAGTAGCTAACATAGCATAATCAGATGCAGCTTTATTTGTAGTAACAGTAATACAGAATTTTCTCCATCATATAATATATTTTAAAATTAAGTCCATGCTATTTATCAACACAAGCCATCCAGCATTTAATATGATATTCTAAAATCGATCTATCTGAAGTGTGCAACAGTGTCTCACAGAAGCCACCGAGTGAACGCACAGAGTAACGTTATAACATAATTTTCAACACACTCAAATGTATCTAATATAATAAACAGAGCTGCATTACTTCATACTCATGACTGGAAAAGCGGAAGCGGCGCCAGTGACTGCGGCATTATAAAAGTTCTGCTGCTCGTGAGGCGTGTGTTGCACACCAACAGCCTCGACAGCGACCTCGTTCAGCTCCCACAACACTCGGTCCTCTTCTGCTTTATACTACAGTAACATTAATAATCACATCCATGAGCATGATTTCTGCCCGAGTCCTATCCTGATTATTTTCCACCGGCTGTGATGTGAAGACCACATGTCCCAAGATTCCGCACTCAAATTTGGCATCATCAAACTACACCTTTGTTTTGAATAGGCCTCTAGCGACCTCTAGCAGACAGAAAATGTTACATATTGTACCTTTAAGTAGTCACCCTGTATGTTATCAATGTAATACGTCTGAGCATATTAGGCCTTCATTGGAGTCGAATCTAACCTTGTGACTTTTGATTCCCAATGCTTCGGAATCAATGAATTGACCCTTTTTGATGAAATATACAAAACAGTAAATAAAATTAAATGTGTAAGCAATCCAAAGACAAGAATTCATACATTTTAACATTTTATTTCAAATAAATATCCAATATTTTACAATGTGACAGTATAGGTTGTGTGACCTTCATTAAATGTAGAAATAAATATCCCAACTGCACTGTAATACCTTAAAAAGAGCATAAAGAATAAATAAGTTACTTTTATGGTGCAACCGTAGGCTACTGTTTCCAATCTACTCCTTGGTAGAAAAATTTAAATAAATAAAGTCCATTAAATAACTGTCCAATGTGGATATCTGATATTGCTCTGTAACCGGCACTTGCACAATACCATGCTAATACAGTTCAAAAGAAAGAATCCTTCCCCTCAAGTTAAACCCATGTTAAAACAGTGTTTGTCTCCTTTAGGTTATGGAAGTTTGCTAGATTACTGTAGATCCATCTGGCCATTGAAGTTCCACCAGGCCGGCTCCATTTCCCCAAGAACATCCTCCAGATACTGAGAGGACAGATCTGGAAGTGGGGCCACAGGCTGCTCCTCAGCAACCCTGTCCCATGGGCTTCCACAGTCGGTGTCTGGCACAGATGGAGAGCAATTTTCCAGTCCCATGTCCCAAAATGCTGAATCAGGAGAGGCAGGAGAAGTTGGAAGTGACTCAAGGCCACTAACACACCCAACTTTGGCACTTCCATGTGGATAAGGAGGTGGTGGGTAGAGGAAGAAATGACTCTCATCCTTGTAGGAATCCCCAAAACTCTGTGCTGGTAGACTCCATGTAGACTCAGGAGAGGTCTGTGTGCTTCCTCCAGAGCTCCAGCTGTCTGTCACAGCTTGCAGATCAGAGGGAAGAGAGGGAGAACAAGAGCTGGTTCCCATCAACCTGTTTTGCCGAGGCTTAATGGCAGGTGTGCTATAGTCACTTGGAGGGAAAGTAAAGTGCTGAGGAGACATTTGAGACATCTGAATGTTGAAGGACGCCTCTTGAATGCCTCTCTGTTGGCCACTGACCCCAACGCTAGCCATGTGAGGGGGTAGGAAAGGGCTGGGCAGAGGAGAGGTGCTGTCTAGCTGAGGTGAGTTCTGAGTAGCTCTGTTCTTTAGGGTTCTGGCTCTCTTGTTCTGGAACCACACCTGTAAAAAACAACATTTATGTTAGAATGTTGATATATTATACATTTTTTAATACTTTTTAAAGTTTTTGAAAACTTTAAATTGTTATTTTGTTATTTACATACCTGAATACGTGACTCGGGTAGGCCGGTGGCTTGAGATAGACTTTCCCTGACACTAATACCAGGGTAGGGGTCCACACTGAAAGCCATTTTAAGTAGTTCCAAGTGCTCTTTGGTGAAACAGGTTCTCTTCCTGCGGCCTGCAATTTTACTGGCCTGTGAGTTTCCATCCTGAGCTGTAAGAGTAAAAAGATGTATGTTATTATAAAGGCACAAAATAAATAATTATTCCAGAGGAAAAAAATCTTAAAATCTTAAAAATAAATGAATAAAAACAATAATACTTACAAATGCAGTCAGTCCACATGTCTTTCAAGGATGTTTTGATTATCACTTGTAGAATGTAATTCTGTAAGGACTGAGTAGGTCAAGCTGAATGCTTTCTTACTGCTCCCTGTGCTACTGACCAAGAACTGAGAGTTACCACTTTTTATACCTGCCCACTTTGGTCCAGAGGGGGCGGTCCTAACACTTGTACACTTTAAAATTTAAGTGGGCTCTATGATCTCTAATGGGCAAGTCACACCTTCATACATGCCACACCTTAATTTACACTTCATTCATCCATCCTCTTTTATTGTTCATCACAGATACTTGACAAATTTGCAAGTATGTCAAGACATTTGTAAAACTGTTTATGGAAATATTACTTATGATATAATACTGCTTACTACTTAAAAAAGAAATATATTTGCAGATAAACTGCCATATTTTTATAGTAATATTACATGCTTTTAAATTTCTTTTTTGTAAATAAATAATGTAATTATACATTCAGCATGGATTTACATTTTACTTTACAGTTTTACAAATATGTATATACTAATTTACATGTACTTATATGTATAGACTAATTATATTTATATACTATTTAGTTTATACATTTGTTAAGTAAATCGCATAAAAATGGTAATATATAATTTATGTAAATTAGTATATACATGTACTTTATATGTATACACTAATTTACATTTATAAACATTTATCCATTTTATTATTTGTAAATATTATTATTTTAGTTATACATTATAGTAATATATTGTTACAGGATATACATAAAAATAATATAAAAGTAAATGTTCTTATGTGTTTATTTTATAATCATTACACACACACAGTTATATATATAATTCAAATGCAGATCATGAGCTATTTTTAAGTACCATTAAAGTTTAATGTAAAACCACAGTGATGTTTTACTGAATCATGTAATATTCTAAAGAAGGCTTAAAGCATTGTTTCATTATTTAATATTGATATAAATATTTATGATCATCCCACAATGTTTTCATCACTCTTTACTTAAAGTTTGTATTAAATGACCCTAGAAAGTATCAAGTGTAGGACTAAAACATGATTCTGTGTTGAAACATAAAGAAGTCACATACTGTATTTGTTTTAGATCAAATAAACATAAATAGTGGGTTTTCATATCATACAAGAGAAAGATTTTAATCTGCACTCAAATTTCAACATTTTGTGCTAATCAAATTTGAAAAGATTATGACTTCTGTCATAGGTGTGAATAGGTTTGATGAATCTGTTTACACCTCTTTGATTGATATGCCCCAATCAATCTATACAATGGCTCCTATAGAGCTAATTCATACCCTTTAACAGCTGTGAATATGCCTTTATTAATATGAATAGACCCCAGTCATAGATGCTTAGGTCTATATGATTTTTTGTTGTTGTTGACAATTATAAAAGTGTGATTAATTAAACACCTATATCCCAAGCTACTTAGGCTATAAAAAACATGTCAAAAAGCATGCACTGAAATGCTCTTATTGAAACAATGAATACAATAACAACATTTATGTAGCTCCTACCTGACAATCCCTGGCTATACTTATTTCAGGAAAGTCTATTTAGTATCTTTTATAAATCTCTCAAAATTCATGTTCCTGATTAAAATCTTTTATATGCTTCAAGATAAATGTAAAATAATACTACTAATAATAAATAAACACAACCAACAATTCTATCATGCATGCAGACTGTTTGACTCTACTTGAATACAGATCAATGTCAGAAATTATTGTTTAAATAAACTGCTATATTAAATCACTACTAAACATATAATATGCTTGTGCCTAGAGTAGAATATTAAGACATATATTTGAAATAAATTAAATTCCATAATATTTTCAATATTCATTTCATTTTTGTCACTTTTGGTGACCTTATTGCCCCAAGGCCTGGTAAATTTCTCTTTGGTCATCATTATATTATAGCTTATAGCTTATGGCCTACAAACAACAAACATTCAATACAGTAATACCACAAATCTGAATTTTGTAGTAAGTGGGCTGTATGATCTCTAATGGGCAAGTCACACCTTCATACATGCCACACCTTAATTTACACTCCATTCATCCATCCTCTTTTGTTGTTCCTAACACTTGATCAATTTGCGAACATGTCAAGACAATTTGTAAAACTATTTATAGAAACATTACTTACAAGTATTACCGCTTACTACATTTAAAATACAATATTTGCAGGTTCATTACCATATTTTTTTCAGCATATTACATACATTTTCTTTTCTTTTTTGTAAATGAATCACTGATTATATGCAGCTTACAAATAGTTTATGATCACTTTATTGAATTTAAAATAGTAAAAATACACAATAGTAGACATTTTATTCAATGCCAGGAATATTTTTATAGAATAGGATATTATAAAATATATCTGAAATATATCAGAGTAACATTTTAAATATTTAGGTAATTTTTGTCCCAGTTATTTTTTCTGACCCTTCATCATTTACTCTCTCGGCCTACCTATGGCCTGTAATGACAAACAGCATAAATTACATAAAGTTCTTCTTTTAGGAGCCAAAAGTTGCAGTATTTTTCTGAAAAGGACCATGATTGTCTGATTTGTCGATTCACATCATTGTTATTTAGCTATTTACATAAAAACAACAACAGCAGCTTGAAAATGTTTCTTTGATTTGTGTAAAAAAAATCATGTTTTTATGTAATTTATATTGTAGAACAAAATGTAAAAGACTTGTATTAGGCTAACTAAAACTGTATTAACATTCTTTATAATAATATGTTGTATGAGCATTTGTTACATAAATGTTACATAACTACCATGAAAAAGTAGGCTATATCTAATTCCTCAAATGTGAATTGTAAAGCCTGCAGATGCATTATAAGAACAATTAACATCACTGTTGTAGGCCTACTTATTTACTTATAAAGAACTTACAATAAAACAACAGCTTGAAAATGTTTGTTTGGTGTAAAAAATTAGCCTGTGTTAGTGTGAAAGCCTTATCAATTTTTGAATTAACATTCATTGAAGTAATAATTTTACTTAGTCTACTATTGAAATTATGTTTACCCTGATATATGCGTGTTTTATGATCATTTGTTTCATAAATGTTAGATGACTACCCTGGTTGTAATGTATTATTATCATTATCATCATCTCACTAGCACAATATACATACATACATATATTTGCGGATCTCAGTGCGCCAGTATTTATAACCTAGTAAACACTATTTTAACTCTATCAGAGTGAATGATATTGTAGGTCAAGATGGCGCTCCATGATCTAGAGTGAGTCATGGCGTCCCTGGAGTCTACAAAACAGCAGTATGCACGGCCACTTTTATAGATGGACACAACTGCATCTGAAACAGAGCGAAAACTACACGGACTTTAATTTAAACAACACGTTCTATTCCTTAATTAACCAAAGGAAAATTGTATTCCATTTAGAGAACTGGCTTTGGGGTTTAAAAAGAAATATATGTTTGTAAAGACGACCTAATGAGTGTTTCAGGTAATCCATATTCATCCGCTCTGAGTTCCTGCCTCACGCGCATTGAAGGCAGCGGAACCCGGATGGAACTGTCATGGCTGCCGTCACCGACCTGCCAGTCTAAAGAGAAAAGAGAGGTAAATTTCTCTAAACAGCGTCTATTTGAAACAGCGCTTTTAATTAAGACATAGTGACATTAATTTCTAATACAACTGTGACTTTTTTGAGTAGTGCGCTTTTGCGTTGACTTCTTTGTTTTTTAATCGTTGATTACATCCAGCGTGGGTGGGGGCGAGTTGCTTTATTTTTGTTGATGTGGATAAATAACATGGCTTATGAGTGAATTACTTTGAGCGACGTTTGTAGATGTGTTCGCTAAGAGAGAAGCGGGATAGTCGGTCTGCATCCAGAAATGCACGGCCATAATTGTCGTGTTGAGTCGATTGACATGGCACTTCCTTTAGTTGGCTGTGCATTGTGCGTGTCCGCGTTGCACAAAGTTGGTGAATGTCAACTTAATTCAAATAACTTTATTCATTCGCAGATGCATGGCTTTGTTGTTGGGTGTTGCTGGTTTTGTATTATGTTTTTAAAAAGTTTGTTTGCGCATCTGTAGGAAGATTGTGAAGTAATGAAATTCTGATGAAAACTTTGGCTAATATAGCAAATGTGGAAAATGAGTAAAGATAAATCAACGCTGTCTGTTACAGATGTGCACGGTCGGATATGCGGATGAGATTACGATCATGCAGATGGAGTTTAAGCTACAAATGAAAAAATGTTCCATGCATCACTTCACATCTTGTTTGTAAAATAGTTTATGGAGGTTATCATACAAACATTAATCCATTTAATACCAGTGTTCTTCCAGCTCGTTAGATGGCACAGTAAAATGAACTGCTTGCATTTTCTACAGTTTTGAAGTTAGTGATGCTGGTCACTCACAGTTATAGCTATTGGGAGTCAGATTGCTTAGTAAGACCCAATAGTTGACAAAGGATTTATTAATTTATTTATTTTACTATCAAGATATTCTGCAGAAAAGAGGAATAATAATAGAATAAATTCATTTTTACTTGGTTTCGTTTTTGTAACAATGATTTGAAATCTAAAATTGAATTTATTTAAAATAAGTCTCTGGCTTTTCCCACTGTTCACAAACTTGACTACTGGCATGTTTCTGCTACATGTATTACGATCCTAGTTTGTGTGCCAGAACAATTTTAAAAGTACATTAATAATAGACTATTTTGTCTTACATATCTTAGTTCTTTGTGTATTTTACATGCTTGCTTTTGTCTTTTATGTTAAACTTTGACACAGATGCTAATTTTTCAGAGGTGTAAACTAGAATTAAACTGCTGTAGTCATAAGACAATTTACACCAGTCATGTAAAAATGATTCCATGAAATCAAAACAGTCTGCATTTTAATATTTGACAACTATGTGTATAATACATCAACAACTTTTTTGACCACATGTTACAAGTGAGATTAAATTGGTTTATGGCAGATTTCAGATTGTACTAATTGCTGTAGAACTGTTGGATCCCAAAATCTCTCTCTCTCTCTCTCTCTCTCTCTCTCTCTCTCTATATATATATATATATATATATATATATATATATATATATATATATATATATATATATATATATATATATATATTATATACAATTTGATTTGATAGATAGTGACAGAGTTCTAAATTATTAAGTTTCAACAGGCTACAATGTACTTAGTTAAATTTGCATTTCTCAGGGTTAGACACTTGGCATTCTTCACAGAACACATTTCAGATAGTATTGTGTATTAAACGGTGTTACAGCAGCTGTTGTTGTATGACCTACACTACATCACTTTTGTGAACCACAAATGAATGGGAAGTGCTATATTCTGCACAGCAAATGGTGTACTGCTCATTTTGGAAAATGTAGTGGATCGTCCATATATTTTATACATACAGAAAATTTGCATGCCATGCACTGTATACACGTTATAAACTGCTGCAGTAGTATGATAGTATGCTGTTCTGAACATCTTTTAAACAGATAAAAATTGTGATGTGTAGGTCCACATGGAAATCTCTGCAGATTTTTACAGAATTTGAACAACCAATAATCACAAAATTCTTCAGATCCTATGCCCCTTATCAGTTTATTTATCAGATATTGTGATTATACTTTGTTGATTATAAATCTGAGTATTATTTTATTTATTTTTTATTTTTTTACAATGTTTAAATCCATTCTGGTGAATATTCTCAAAATTGGCACAGAAAATGACAACTAACTCCATTTGGGCTCATAATTATTACATTTTTGCAACATTCATAATTACAAGTTTTTCACACTGCTTACTGCTGTAGTATATTATTTACTGTAAAGGGCTATAATGTGACATCCAGTTTTTCCGGATGTATGCAACTGAGGTGAATGGCATTAAAATGTTTTCTGTTCTGCTTTCTTGAAGCAAACTTTAAGACAACAAGCATGAAAGGCAAGAAGATGTTGCATGTCATTTTTAAACAAATATTAGTATTGTAGACTGCGCTGGAGAAAATATGTAGCCTATAGTAACTTAATTTTTTTTTTTCACAAAATGACTTAAATTAATTTGTGTAATACTTATATACTCAACATGTTGCATATGTTTTTTTAAAGCATAAATTAAAGCATAGTAGCTCTTATAAAATGTATTTAATAGAGGTCTTTTTCCTTAAATGCTGTAATACATTAACTGTACAGTAGTGTTATTCACATATTACAATATAATAATGCTTGTTTGTTTTTGTTTCAAATATTGTAGGAGCCTTTATTCTAAAGCATGGAGGTTGACCTGACAGCATCAGATGATCCCCCTGAAAGCCATGACCAGAGCCAGGATGATGATACCTTACTGGACCACACTTTGCCTCTTGAGTTGGCGCATCAGCTTCCAGAGACAGCCCCTTGCAACGAGCATTGTGACCAAGATGAAACACCCCCTGAGGAGTCAGTCACTGATAATCTTCACAGCAAAGCTTCTGGAAAGACTCCATGTAAGATGCAGCAGGGTGCAATCTTCTCTGGAAAAATACTGAGTTTTTGTTGCTCTGAATGCAAAGACGACACCACTTACAGCCCCAACGACTTGCTGAAACATTTTCAAGGATCTCACAAGGGAACCCTTCCAACTTATCCTTGTGATCTGTGCTCGTTTGTCACCAATGAATTCTCATCTCTTCAGCGTCATCGCATCGGACATCGAAACACTTTGGTCACGTGCGAGATTTGCAACGATGGGGTGCAGTATTCACTTCTTTTGCTCACCAGGCACTTTACCAACTGCCACAGCCGTAATGGACAGTTTCGCTGTAAAAAGTGTGAGTTCTCCACCAGAGATGCAGGAACCTTTGTTCAGCACACCCATCATCACAACGAACGTAATCACAAATGTGTGAAATGTCCGCATGGTAGCCCCACGCAAGGAGAGCTTCAGAAGCATACCTTGGTGCATTCTGGGACTTTTCCTTTCTCTTGTCAGATTTGTGGATATAGCGCAGCTCGCAAAGAGTACCTGAACAAACATCTTACAGTGGCTCATGGTGAGGAGATGAACAAGAGGAGAGCAAATGAGGACAATTCTGGAATCAATTCACCTGGACTAAAAATCCTGCTTAAGAAGTCTCCTCCTGTTGGAGGATCTAGAGAACCGCAGTGGATGTCAAAACTTAACTCACTCCCTGGTGTAGGTCTGCTCGATCATAACGGCAGGTTGTTTAATCCTGAAAAAACCTTGGAGGAGACCCAGCAGTTTCTTGAAAGAGCTGTTGGGGTTAAAAAAGAAAATAATAAATGGACAAAGTCTCCCGTACAAACCGAGCCACAAACTTTGCACCTTATTCCGTCAACAACGCCACAACCAAAGTTACAAGAGCATGAGATTAGTCCAGGAAGTCCAGGACTTCTGAATTCAACCAACAGCAATGGACTGACTGTTCTTATGGTGAAAAATAAAATATCTATTCCACCAAACTGTACCACTAAAGTCATGGGCTTTAAGATAGTAGATGGTAAAAAACATTTAGTTCTAAAAGTCATACCGACAAAACCAGAAGACTCCACTGAAAATGAGCTTTCTGATTCACACCTCGGTGAAGATGAAGATAAAACAACCAGCAGCCCCTGCTCTTCATCCTCACCAATCATAGGATCTCTCCTCAGTTTAGAGTCTGGAGAATCAAATGAGCCATCTTCAATAAAAGAAGAGTCACCAGAAGTTGAAAATCACATTGGCAACCATCTCCCCCTGACAGATGAGCACAAAGTTAGCTTTATGATTGCAAGTAAGGCAAGGCAGGTTACAAATGAGGATACAGAAGTCTCACATGGTGTTAAAGTACTGTCTACAGCATCAAAAGATGCTGCGCTTTCCCTGAGTCAGAGCCGCCAATCGAATGGGAGGTCATCGCCTCATCTTCATGACGTATCTTTCCTCTGTTCAAGTGAAAAAAGCTACATTGATAATATCCAAACAGCAAATCCAGCCGCTTCACCTCATGTTTCAAAATCAGAGCTTCCCTCTGCTTATTCTGAGAGCACACTCTCTAATTTGCAAATTGCTCAAGTAGACTCATCTGAATATGAGGCTACAGCATTAGCTACAGTTATGGATCAACATTCAGGATTACAGTCACCTGGTGATGCAACCACACATCCTTCCTGTGACTCTTCCGATTCAAAATCTGACCCTGAAATGTCTGTAGATGACAAGTTCACACACGTTGATATCCTGGAATCTAAACTTCCAACTGCAGATGCAACATTTTCTGTGCTGTCAGAAGAATCTCTTATCCAGGAACCTCGATTCAGTTCAGTGGCTGCAGAAGGGCAGGATTCTGACAAAGTTGAGACATCTTTTTGTGAGATGACTGACATTAAGACCTCTAACGCAAAAGTTGGAGAGAGCTCTCAGTTTTACCCAAATGCTCCTTCTGACTCAAGTCAGACTAAAGCTTCAGACAGTGTAGTTGTAAAGTTCTCTGAAGTAACTAAAAACAAAACAACTGAGGCAAACTCAGAAAATGAAACTAGTAAAGGTGCATCACCTGATGCCAAAGATTGTAACACAGAGGTTGAAAATAACTTTCTCAATTCCCCAAGTCAAGAGGTCTTTAGTTTCCACAATTATTCTAAAGATTCCTTCGGGAGCTCTCCTGATTCATTGCAGCCTGAGGAAGACTCACTGGAAGGGCTGGAGGAAGAAGAGTGTGAGGAAGATTTTGGTGACTGGAGCTTAACTCTGCCGGCATCGCCTCCTCTTCCAGCTGAAGAAGATAGCAAGGCAGTGGCTAATGTGAGTGATCCGCTCTCTGAAAGTGGAGAGAGAGCATTAGAGCGAGTGTCGGATAGCGATATCGAGGTAGATGAGTGCATAGCTACTGTTGATGATTCACTCATTCCTGTGCTTCCAGAAAAAGGAGTAGAAATGGCTTGTTCATCAGCATCAGAGAAGAAACCAGAAGGCATCACATTTGCAAGTGAGAACACTGCGGCAAACTTGACTAGTGCAGCTGTTTTGGGCAAGATACTTGAAAAGCACTCGGATGCTATTATCAGCCAGCAGCTTGAGAAAGAAAGAATGAGGACTTCAGCTACAGGACAAGAAACTGTTAGGCCGACCAAAACCACACTTCGGATTTTGCAAACACCTGAAGGAAAACAGCAGATGTTCCTTCAGACTACAGACACTCCATATGCTGTGCCAGTTCAGCTGAAAAGTGGGGCTGGGTTCAAGCTGATTACTAAGTCCAGTTCTCCCAACATTAATGTGTCC
Organism: Megalobrama amblycephala; assembly: GCF_018812025.1. NCBI lineage: Eukaryota > Metazoa > Chordata > Actinopteri > Cypriniformes > Xenocyprididae > Megalobrama > Megalobrama amblycephala. The sequence continues at coordinate 22,072,241 of NC_063063.1, forward strand.
TATGTGAAACCTGGGATTGAGACGGCCAGCAAGACAAAGGGAGTAGCTCTGACTTTAAACGGAGGCAGAATTGGCATGTCTGCGCAAAGTTCAGGTCTGGAAACTAAAGGTCAAACGTCTATCCAAATGGCACCGAGCGGCAGTGGAAATCGCTACTTTGTCAATGCTGCAGCTCTTAAAGCATCTCTTCTCTTGTCAGGTGCTGTCAAGTCCTCATCCGGAGAACAGGCGACCAACGTGCCACAGACTTGTTATTTAGTTCAGAGACCAGTCCCCGTTACCCCAGTTAGTAGCGAGTCAAATGGCCCAAGTTCTAAGACTGTGCTTGCAACTCGTCCTGTATTGGCCATGCCTGTGAATTCAGCAGATAAAACCAGTCCCTTGCAGTCTGGGAGACAAGCTTACCTGGTTAGATACATTTCTCCAGCTAAGTCAGGTATACTTTTAAACAATTCAGATGGGAAAGCTTTGAACCAGGGCAACCAAGTCAATGAGGCTGGCAAAAACAGGGTATTCCTTAAGATAGTTAGAGGTCCCAACGGCACCAGATTTCTCTCCACCACTCCATACACCACATCCAAAAAGTCAGTATACCTTGCCACAAGCTCTTTACAGTCACCTTGCTTGTTAATGTCTTCAAATAAATCTTTAACCAGTGTGTCTGCAGGTCTGAAAACCTCTACTAATTCCCAAGGTCTCACTCATAAACTCGTCCCAGCATCCCAGCTTAAACATATTCTACCCCAATCCAGTGTTCAAATCAAAAGCAGGGCTGATCATGATGTAGCATTACAGAAGTTGCCACTTGTTCCCAGTCCCATCCGTCCACGAAGCCAAAGGAAACGGAGCCGAAGGGCTTTGTTTGAGGAAATGCTGGAGCGCTCCTCCAAAACGAGGAGAATCTCAAGCAAGTCGACTGAGAAAGATGCTACCTCAATTTGGGAGCCTGTTGCGAAAGATGCAGTGAGAACGCTAAAGCTCTGTCCCTTTAGTCCACTTCAAGAAATCAAATGTCCCCGCCGAAACCAGCCTGTGGTTGTGCTGAACCACCCAGATGCAGACATTCCTGAAGTTGCTAGCATCATGAGGTCAGTGAACAAATACAAAGGTGAAGTTCTCAAGGTGGCACTGTCCCAAAGTACAGTTAAAGCCCTCTCTGAGTCTCCAAATACACTTTCAAAGCAGAATGCTTTCAATGGAAATGGGAGCGAAAGATCAAGGCCAGTTGGAGGCACTGTTCAAGAGAGATTCATACTGAAACTAAAGTTAAAAAAGACTAGCAGAAATAAGTATGAGGTGGTGAGGTCCTCATCCGCCGGTTCAGAGCAGCAGTCAACATTTTGTTGCTGGTTTTGTGGCCGAGTTTTCAACAACCAAGAGGACTGGATCGGCCATGGTCAACGGCATCTAATGGAGGCAACACGAGACTGGAATAAGCTGTTCTAATGCAACTACAGAGCCCCTGGATTGGGCCAAATGCCATCCTTCATTGTAGAAAACAGATTTTTTGTAATCTTTTCTTTTTTTAATAGTACAGTAAGATACAGTTAACCTGTTGATATTATTTTTCCATAGATTTTTCTCCAGAAGCTTTTAAAGGGTATAGTGTTATAGAGAAGAGTTTGGTACCTGAAACAAGTTTGTATGTAAATAATTTTCACCCTTGTATATTTAAGTCGAAACCCTTGAGTATGTACAGAATGGAACTGTGAAAACTGGACACACTGTATGTTTATGGTGCAAGCAAGAAGATCACTGGTATAAGATGGTGCTGTCTCTTATAGACCTTTTTTAATGCAGACAATTGAACCAATTTCTCAGGTAATTCCATAGTCTTTGAATGAGTGAATGGTCCAGTTGATAAAGAGGTAATTATCTTTCATTCTGAAGCTGTGTTTGTAGATTGAAACATTATGTACCATTTAAGTACAGTTTAAATTGTCTACATATGTCATGCCTACATCACTGAACCATACTGATTTCACATTAATGTTCTTTGGGGCTTAGATATTGTGAAAAGTTCAAAATACATTGATCTGCAAATTTAAAGAGATGGTTCACCCAAAAATTAAAATTGTCATTTAGTTCCAAACCTTTATGTCTTTTTGTTCTGTGGAACACAAAAGATGGTATTTTGAAACATTTCCTTTGTTTTTTGTTCATACAATGAAAATCAGTGTCGTTTAATGTTGTTTTGGACCCCGTTGGTTTTCATTGCATGGACAAAAACTGAAAAAAAAACAACATTCTTCAGAATGTTCCACAGAAGAAAAAGTCATACAGCTTTGGAACAACACAAGGGTGAGCAAATGGCTATTTTCATTTTGGGATAAACTATTCCATTAAGTATTATTTTAGAATATTGCCTAAAAACAAGCCCAACTGGTTCCTGTGGAAACCATCCTTTTGAAATGATGTGTCCTTTGAGGTGGTTTGCCATTAATACGCTGAATTTGTTCTCATGTTGTTTCTTAGGGTCAGTTTTATGTTTTGCCTGTACCATTCATCTCCCTTCATTACATCAAATCAGACCCGGTGTCCTTCCAGTAGCAATAATGGACTTTATAATAGTTGGAATGTTTTTCTCTGTAAAGATATGCTGAACCTACATCTGTTAGTTATGGCTTTGGTGCTTTTTGTTTGTCCTTTCCCTTATTCGAAATGAAGAAATGCACCTGTAAATGTACTATTATGCTTTACTAAAAAAAGATAAAACGGGATGTATTGAGATGCAAGCCAACAAACCTCAAATAGCCAACCAAACACTAACTGTATTTTCATTTTCTGTGATACTTGAGTGCCTCATTCTGCCTCAAAGTTTTAACAAGAAGGTCTGTTTCATTTCATTTTAAAGTCCACTTTTGTAAGATTATTGTGTGCTTAGCAGAGTTAAAAGATTGACCATTCATTTGCGCTAGACTACATTGATTTTTGTTTTCAACTGATTTGTAAACCATTGAAGTTGAGAATTCCTTTAAACTATTTTTGAGACACTGTTTTCTCATTGATAGCCCCAATATCAAGTCTTTTCAATATGGGTTTCTGTCCCGTATGAACAACTGTTTTTGTTAACATTAAGTATATCCTTTACATTAAAAGAATGCTTTACTAGACATTTGATCCAACTACTGTTTATGTCAACTCAGTTAACACTGACCAGAACTGATACAGTGTACTCAATGGTGCTTTTGAATTGATCTGTCAATCTGCTAATTTTTGAGTTTCTTTTATAGAATTTCTCTTTAATTCTAGATAAACGCCTCACAAGTGCTCTGATCTGCTACGCCGAACTCTCAATGAGAAATCTCTGTAATTGTAAGGACAGATGTATTAATTTGTCTGTGTATATTAATTGTTTTCTGTCCATTGTGCTTGAAAGAAGCTTTGATGGCAGAGAGGTAATAATCCATCCTTGATTTAAGTAGCGAGTGTTAAGTGTATTATAGTTGTCAGGATAAATCAGTGATTTCTCTGTAGCTTTACTTTCCTGTGTTTGGTCATTTTAACTGTTTCTAACACATGAGGACTGTTGTTGGCTTATAGCGTTTTATTTTCAATATTCACTCAGTATGTACGTCACCCTCTCTGTGACATGACAATCACTGTTATACATGTGAAGTAGTGGAATTGTTTATGCAAACCATAACAGTTGGCTAATATTCAGCTCAAATGGCCCAGCTTGAAACAAGTAATGTTATGCCATGAATGAGCAAAAAATATAGTCCTCACTCAGACACCTGTCAACCAAATAATGTTTGTCTTGAGGCAAAAATGTCCTTCCTTTTTGTTGTAAGGCCCATGTCACACAGGTTTTATTGGATTCTGAGAGACAAGTTTATTTTTTTATGCTAAGTGCCTAAAATGTGATGCACCAGGTTGACACTATATTGTACTGTATTTACCTCCTTGCAGTTCCTTCTTTAATAAATGTAAATACCTTTGAAGATGATGGGTTTTTTATGACTGAAAAAAATGTTTTCAGTTGTATTGCCTCTGGGGTTGCCTATTTATATTTTGGTATTTATGTGACTCTTAATCTTGAAAATGGAGGTGTGAGGAAGCACTCACCTCTAGGTGGCAGTATTGCATTAAGTTAGTAATTTAGTACTGCCATTATAATATAATTCAGAGGGTGTTTTACCAGCACATTGGCACAATTTTAACTTCATTGGTATTCAACAGTATGATGCAAACACAGGAGTATCTTTATTCTGGTAAGAAACATTCTCAACTCCACTTACTCTTGTGCCTTCTCATTCAAAATACAGCAAATGTATGTTGACCAAAGCATTATTTGCTGTGATGTCTAATAGTATTAATCTAATAGTATAAATCATTCACTTAATTTTCAAATATATAACCAAGTTGTAGATGCATGACAGATTAAGCATTTAAGATAACTATGCTAAATCTGTGAGCTGTGTGTATTGTAACAAAACCACTCCTTATATGGACAGCAGCTTGTAACTTTGCACAATTAACTTTGATTGTGTCTTTAAGTGTTCTAAATTCACTCATCACTTTCATATTCTCTTAAAGGGGTAGTTCACCCAAAAATGAAAATTCTGTCATCATTTACTCACCCTCAAGTTGTTCCAAACCTGTATAAATTTCTTTGTTCTGTAGTACACAAAGGAAGATATTTGGAAGAATGTTTGTAACCAAGCAGATCTCGCCCTCCAGTGGCTACCATAGTAGGAATATAAATACTATGGTAGTCAATGGGGGCGAGATCTGCTTGGTTACAAACATTCTTCCAAATATCTTCCTTTGATTACAGGTTTGGAACAACTTGAGGGGGAGTAAATGATAGCAGAATTTTCATTTTTGGGTGAACTATCCTTTTAACAACTACATATTAGTAACTCATCCCTAAACTAAAAATTTGTATGTCAATTCGTTAGTTTGTGTGTAATCAAATTCAACACGAGGACCAAGTTGTCACAATGGGAACCTGCCATTACACCACCTAATAAAGGCTTTTCAGCATAATGTAAAAAGTAAAACTATTATGAAGCACAAAAATGATTAAAAAAATCAAAATGCTAAAGATAACCTTCTAAAACATCACAATATTGTTTGGGCCAACAAATATTGTAATTTTATAAATATAAAAGTTGCCTTCATTAATACTTGCCTGAATGTGTGGTTTTGTGTTCTCTTGTACAAAGATTTTTTTTTTAAATAAATTCTAATATGGTTCTGAAACCAACACAAAACCACAGCTAGAGAAAACATGCATCACTGGGCTTTTGACTCAAAACTTGAGATAAACTGTGACAACTAGCCCCAGTCTCTCCTATAACCTGGGCTATTTTGTGCAATCTTTGTGGATCTTGTACTACGAAGAGTCATACAACCCTCTCTATCCGGTAAAGCTAGTGTTGATGTTGCATATCAAATTAAACAAGAGAATCTATATAGGCTATGTATACAGTACATGACACTCCAAATGAATGCATTTATTATACTATTTAAGATGCCGTCCCATACACGCTCTAATTTACTAGGCCTGGTTCGACTTTCACCTTCATTTTCATTAAGGCTCTGTCATCATAATAAGGGCAAAATCTCTACCCAGGCTATGATTTGCCGTGAGTCATTATCCTATGTCACGATGAGGATATTTGAGATGCGCAAATGGGGCGTTCTATCAGGAGAGACTTATAGCCTCATGAGCGGATCACATGTCACCCACAATCAAAAGAATCCCAGATCTGAGACTGACTGTTTAGTCTGGGATCAACTGAATGATTGTATGTGCTGGCATTCAGTGCTGGGCTTCAGAAAACCTGTGGACCATCACTGAGCAGGAAAGTGAGAGACAGGTCGGCTCGCTTTGACAGGATTTAAATAGGTCAGGCTTGTACCAGAGCTGTCTGCAGACTGCCTCTGACTTCCTGCCATTGAAGTGGTTCAGGCCATGGAATGGCCTGCGGGAAGGAAGGATGGCAGCCCATTCAATGAGAAATGAAGCATTAACACACAAAGATAAGAAAAGCAAGGAAAAAGAGAACAGACTTCACTGATTAAGCTATTGTTATACAGTCACCATTTTGTTTCACTGCTCGATGAAACAAATAAAGACAAATTCTGCTGTATTTAAACTTCCATTTAAACAAATTAACTAGGATATTTAGTAAGTGACTGCAGAAGTAATACCCCATTTGCCATTTTTCAATGTTGAAGAAAATGTTAAGATGGAAAAATCTCACAAATACTGCAGTTCAGATGAAGTCAAGATTAATAAGAACCCAACTAATCAATAAATGTTCAATAACTAAATAAATTAATAACTGGTGATGTGATACATTTGACATCATATAGTCAAGAATTCCAAAATGTTTAAAAAAAGAACCACCCTTACATTTTTAACAAAGGAAGCTATTTATAAGATACCTGTCCACTTCTCCAGCTCACCACACTGTTCTATTCCTATCCTGTGCCATCCCCCGCCTATGGATCTATTTATCCTCCTTCCTCTTCGGTACATCATTTTCACTGCTTCCTCCTACTCTCTCTTTCTCTGATAGTTTGTCATCTGACTTTCAGTTGTACGATCTGTCCATTACCACTCAAACCAAAACCAGAACATCAGAGTAACCGCATGCCCGCATCTATATAAGGCACAAAATAAATAGGTCACGCAGTCCCATGAAACTCTAAATAAGTAATGTCAAAGGGTGAAGTAATTGTAATGTTTTTAGTGGTACTCAAATACTATGCGATTCTGAGTGTAGACAGTCATATAACCACTAAGCAGTGGATTGGAAATTGTGAAAAGGCTTATCAAAAAAGAAAGAGAGAAAAAAAAGTAGGGCAAGACTTAATTTAGTTAATCAGGAATTGATTGGATATTAGAAAGTGGAAGCTGCAAACTAGATGGAGGTAGATCTGAATGCAAGTTTGCAAACAGTTGTGGAGTGACAGAATGCTTGAGGGGAGGGACTGAAACTTGTGGCCATTGGGGGGGATATACTATGAAAAAGTGCGAAATTAAATACATTTTTTAACGTATATAATCTGAATAATCTATAATAAACAAGGGGCATAGGAATGATCTGAATAGTTGGGTTGGGGGCGCTGCATGACTTAAATCCCAGACAGCAACATACTGTTGCCCAGATCTGGCCCACATCTGGTACATGTGGATTACACGCGGATCAGATGTGGACCGGATCTGGGCCGACACTATGTTGCTGTCAGGGATCTCATTAGCCGCTTTTCCACTGTCGGGCCAGTGCGAGCCAAGGCTAACAGCGTGCCGGGCTGGGCCTATGGCCACAGACATTAGGCACCGAGGCCAAAATCAAGTTGCGTTTCCACTGTCGGTCCGCTAGCTCCGCAGCACTGATCTAAAAACCGCCCTTAAACACACCTCCCTTGATCAAACGTCACACAACCCAACCCATTTCAGCGTGTAGACCATCACCTGACTATGATTAGCTCCGCCTTTCACCTGGACCGCGCCTCAAGCCCCAGCTGGCCCGCTTTGGACCAAGGTTTTCAGCGGGCCAAAAAACCCGTGCCTTTGGCACCGAGGAAGCACGATCAAGCCCCGGAAGTGGCAGTGGAAACGCGACCGGCCCTGGCACGCACTAGCACGCCCGGCAGTGGAAACGCGGCTATTGAGCAGTTTTAAAAGGCTTCCTATGAATATTTCAAAGCACAACATAACATTTAAGAAACGTCAGTTAATCAAGCATTTTTTTTTTGTGCAAACAATTTTTGCAGCTATGTCATACATTAAAATGCATATTTTGGACATCAAACAGAACTTACAGAACTATGGGCTGGTGGTGGAACTTGATTGGTCATTCAGGGTTTCTGTGAAAAAAGACTAAAAATCATAAGGTCCGGCATTAGGAATACATTAAACATTTCTTAAAGGGATAGTTCACTCAAAAATGACAATTTTGTCATTACTTACTCACCCTCAAGCTGTTCCAAACCCGTACGAGTTTCTTTCTTCTGGTGAACAAAAAAGAAGATATTTTAAAGAATGTTGGTAACCGGACAGATGACATCACCCATTTTCCATAGTAGGAAAAAAAAATTAAGTCAATGGGTGCCATCAACTGTATGATTACCAAGATTCTTTAAAACATCTTTTTTTTACAGAAGAATGAAACTCATACAGTTTTGGAACAACATGAGGTGAGTAAATGACAGAATTTTAATTTTTGGGTGAACTATCCCTGTAAATGTTAAATGTTTTTATCTATTTAACAACATTGAAGGGTTAGTTCACCCAAAAATGAAAATAAATGTCATTTATTACTCACCCTCATGTCGTTCTACACCCGTAAGGCCTTCATTCATCTTCATTCAAAAAACAAAATAATGACTTTTCAACAATATAGTGATGGGCCGATTTCAAAACACTGCTTCGGAGCTCGAATCAGTAACTCGGTTCTCCTATCAAACGGCTAAACTGCTGAAATCACGTGACTTTGTCTCTGAGTCACTGATTCGATTCGCAAAGCTCCAAAGCAGTGTTTTGAAATCGGCCAATCACTATATTGTTGAAAAGTCGTTATTTTGTTTTTTTGGCGCACAAAAATATTCTCGTCGCTTTATAATATTGAGGTAGAACTACTGAACTCGCATGAACTGTTTTAAATATGTTTTTAGTACCTTTATGGATCTTGAGAGAGGAAATATCATTTCTGTGAATGCAGACCGCACTGAGCCATTGGATTTAATCAAACATATCTTAATTTGTGTTCTTACAGGTGTGGAAAGACATGAGGGTGAGTAATAAATGACATTATTTTAATTTTTGGGTGAACTAACCCTTTAACTTGTAATAGTCAAAGTATTTGCTCACAGATTGCAGCTGCTCAGATACATTTGAAACGGTGAATGGTGAGTACAAGTCTGTGGGGTTAGCATTTGCACATTAGTCCCATCAACTGCCAAAGCAAGCAGCCATTGGTTTATGTGTTTTTCATCAAAAAGTGGGGTTATAAGTAATTTCGGGGGGTGACCAGCCTGACCAGCTAAGGCCACCCTTCTAAAACCAGCCTGCTAAACCAGATATGACCATGCTAGAAGACCATCTTCAGACCAGCCTACCAGCTTAGGATGGTTCTAGCTGTTTATTATTATTATTATAGTATAGATATGTTTGTAAAACAGAATCTTTTAGTTCAATTTAACTATTGTCACAGTGCACATTTTTCGTCCTTGCTATCATTATGAAATCAAAGAATCCTTGAACAATGAACAATTTGTTAGTAATTTTGTCTTAGGACCAAATACAGACTCAAACCCATCAGCTCAGGCAAGTCATCCCATGACTCTAGCCCAAATAACTCCCTGACCTGAGCCTGTCAAGTCTATATTCTGTCGGACAGTGTTGAAATCCACCAGCAGATGGAAGTGAGGAGCAGCTCCCCTGCAGTTCTGACGCGATTGGAAGCGAAGGCGCTCATCTCCACAGAACATTTTAACGACAACACCCAATGGGTTACTCAGTGAACACGACATTGCTTATACGCATTTAGCCGTGTGAATTAGTTGTGTGGCTTGAATGCATTTTGCTGTTTGTCTTCCACTTCAACAAATGACCTCTTTGCCCCTTGCATTTGCATTCTTCTTGATCTGAATTCTAACGTAGACTTAAGGCCTCTTCAATTAAATATAAAGGGCTTTTTTGTGTTTCTACTAGTCAGGACCTCAAGAAGCCTTGTGGGCAACTAAGTGTTGTAGCAAAATGTTCAGTATAAAACATTGAAGTTCCCAAGCATGTACCAGTGGTAATCTCTCACAGCTGTTGAGTTGGAGGCTAAAAACTCCTATAGAGGTTCAGTAAGGATAAGCTGGCAGTTCTTCATCATCTCTTGGTTCCTACAGTTCCGAGCTGATGTCAGAGACCTTGACAACAGAATGCGTGAGCAGGGATCAGCTGCAGAACGGGGAGGACTGATGAATAAACAATCGTCCAGGCCCTGCAGCTCTGAAGACTGTCAGCAAGAGCTGAGACACAGCCACGATAAGCACACGCCCGACTCAAGGCAAAGGCGATGCCTTTTCTTCCTGCTGAATTCAGGGATGATTTTGACAAAGCGCACTGGCCTTCACACAACACTGCGAATGGGCGGAATGAGAAATAGATCTAGTTAGGGAAGCACTCAGGCAACTTTGGGCATTATGCATTGCATTTTCGCACAATACTTTGAAGCCTCTAGAAAGAGAGAGAGAGAACAGGAACACAGCATCAGGTGATAAAATACATTTATTGGAAATTGTGACGTAAAAAAAAAAAGAAAAAAAAGGCTTTGGGTCAGGTCAGAGCACAAATCACATGTACTCAAAAAAAAAAAAAAATCACTGCAGTTCTTTCATATGCTATAAATGACAGGTGAGTCATGTGGGTGAAGATAAAGCACAACACATGGCAAATCAGGCAGCTAGACAAAATTAATTTCCTCCAGGGATTCAAGGGAAGGCTTAATAGTATTCATTTGCTACACATCTGCAGAAGCATGGGTTGGCTGGTGAGGGGCATTTCAAGTTAAAAAATTATTTTATTATTATTATTATTTGGTGACACACTCTGGGGGACAATAGCCAATATTAATTCCATGCAAATTTATATCTTGTGTGGTTGTACTTGTGAAAAATGTAACATGATCCCTGAGCTCACAAAGAAACACGACAAAGAATTTTCCAGATGTTCCACAAGACACTTCTGTTGGCATTCTGACTAAATAATGGCACACAGTATTAAAAACAAAATGAGACAAATATGACCACATGGTATTGAAATATATATATTACCCCTTAAATGTGCACAGAAACAAGTAGCTATTTGCTAATTTCTGTGGTCATGTGTTTGCCTTAATTTAAATCAAAAATAAAATAGAATATGCTCACCAAATCACATATTAAATTTAATGAAAAGACAAAGTTGCATCTGCGCCAACTTATATATTATAAATCAGGTGTTGCTTCAAAATGAAAAAATGAATAAATAAATAAATCAAGAATAATTAACATTCAATAACCAAATTACATATCAAGTTCAATGAAACCAAGAAAGCCAAAACTAATGATCATCAGTTTTACTGGGAAAAAAAATCTAATTTACATAATCACTCTTTAGTGACTTTTTAGTTGCATTTTGTAAATTTGATTCATTTCTTGAATTAAAATTCAGTAAAACATTTAAATATTGCACGCCTAATGTTTCAATGAACTTATTATATTACTTACTATATGATAATCAGGGCTTGACATTAAGGTTTTTTGCTCACCAGCCACTGTGACTAGTGGCTTTCCAAAGTTATCAGCCACTCAGCATTTAAACTGGCCACAATTTTGACATTGATACCATGGGGAAAAACTGCCATATAGATATTTTTAACATTATCTTATAATTTGGCAGCAGGTATATTAGGCTGCTGTCACTTGAAGACCTGATGCTTGGATCCATTATACTGTTACACATGCGATTTCTTTCTCAACTGTTTATGTTAAAGCATAACTGATGTGAATATTTGCATTTTGACATTATTTTGTATGTATTTCACTGTTTAAGCACAATAAGCAGTGAAAAATAACTCACTTTAGTACTGAGGCGGCTTTATGTGAGAGCAATTTGGGTGCAAGTACAAAATCTGCAGGAATGAGTAAAATTATGCACAATACGTGCAATCCCACGCCAAAATTCAAGCGCTGTAACATCAACGATATTCATCTGGAGAAAATGAAATGAGTGAGCAAGGGTAGGCTGAAAATGAGTATTGGAAGTGTTTCAGATATTTTTCATTTGTATTGGAAAAAAAAAAAAATTAGATGTTTTCAACAACAATACATTGCACTTAGTTTATTATTTCAGAAGACTTTTACAATTGAAAATTGTATGTGTGTGTGTGTATATATATATATATATATATATATATATATATATATATATATATATAAATTCAACCCACGCCACTGCTGAAATCCACCCAGATTTGGCGGGTTGGTGGGTGTTAATGTCAAGCCCTGCCGATAATAACTTACAATATGAGTTGCCGCAGATTTTTTTTTTTTTCTTAATGGAAGCTCATCGGTCAAATGAGCAGTGGGTAAATTATGTTCAAATCAGACAATTTTTATGAGAAAGTGAGTTGGCACAGTGATATAAGCTGTTAATGAGTCTCGTATCTTCTAACGTAGAAAGTGAAGCCCTCGATATTTGGCTCAGAATAAATACCATGAGTGTTTCCAGTAAGCTAAGATGCTTTCCTGTCAATCACATGAATGTATGTAGCTCATTAGATGTGTAAATGATTGCTTCCTAGATTATAGTGAACATGCTTTAGTGCAACGTAAGACTTTTGATCAATGCAAAACTGACGGGTTCTGTAAGGCCATTGACTTGAACTGATTGCACCTCAGTGCCAGTAACTAAATACTGTATATGTGCATACATCACATGTGCAGTTCAAAATGCATTCTGACTGGGTACCTCTCTTCATTATTTGTCACCATGGAAACACAGGGAGACTATTTGTTTGCTGTTTTTATGTCTGTAGAAGAAAAAAAATGACAGCTTCGTTTTGACAACCACACACCATTATCCACATATCACAGATTGCTTGGTACTTTGGGGTAGATCTCAGTTTTAAAAGTCTTATTTTAATTATTGTACTATTTGGCACATATAACTCGCATACTATATGCTCATTGATTAATCTTAATTTCCTTAGTGATAATTCACAGTTTTCTTTAAAAGTGAAAATCTAATTAAGTGCTGGTGTTTTTTACACTTGGCAATCATTTAGAGTTTTTTACTATAATACAAAATGGAAATGTGGGAGATTTTGTCTCTAAAAGAGAGGACTCATCTTGCACGAATGGAAATCTTGCTATCTGGTATATACACACAAGCATGTCGTCACATGCAAATAGACACAAACACATGCACTCGCTTCTTTCTTACCTGCTAAACACACACACACACACACACACACACACATCCACAACAACATAATTGCACATTATGTTACCATACCCAAAAACACATGTACAAAAATCAGTTTGATTATAAAATACCATCCAAATTAAAATGTATGGCATGTGATCTTTGCTGCCATATCAAAATGGCAAGAGAACCAACCGAATGGAGCAGGGATGAGACATGAAATGAAGTCTGAGAAGAGGTAAGCAGAGGTTCAAACCTCTTTAAAGGGGAAGAGAAGGTATATGGGGTGGGTGAGAAAGGGAAGTCACAGCAGAGGGACTACACAGTAGCTTAGCTCAGAGAAGAGAGGGCCTTTGGGTAACAGCCCTGGGACTACACAGTAGTTTAGCTCAGGCGAGAGAAACAGGTTTGCACATCATTCACAAGCCTACACGGTTGTCTCGTTTTTCCAAGGTCCAGTCCTAATGTTACCTGTGGAATCAGAGGTAAGTAGGTAGTCCTCCTGCTGACTACTGTTCCGACTCAGTGTCCCTCTCCGGCTGAGGGTGCCTTTCCTGCCAAGCGTGGCCTGGGAGCACGACAGAGGTGCCCGCGGAGGTGTTATATCCAAGTGCAGCATGGCTTCGTCCTGTTTATCTGCCATTTTTGCGCAACTGTACATCAGCGGACCCATGTCAGGATCCTCCACCTGGCAAGGGCTGACAAACGGTTCAGCTTTAGGGCAGCATATGCTCGAGAACGGGTCTGCTTTGGCACAGCACATGTGTCTGTGGCAGGAGAGCTGACTGTCCAAGTGCCCGCTATGGCAGGAGAGGCTATCGTGAAGGCTGTGCGAGGCCAGACTCTCGAGGTGAGGACTAGGACTGGGGCAGCGTAGCTGGTTGTCCGGATGGGGGCTGTGACAAGAGAGTTGAGTATCCAAGTGCGACGTGTGGCAGGTGAGAGGGTTGTCCAGGTGTACGCTGTGGGGGCTGTCCAAATGGGAGCTGTGCACGCTGCCATCCATGCTGGTGGAGGTCATGTGGTAAGAATAGTCCCTGAGGCAGGGCCGAGGTCGGTTGAAGGAGCGAGTTTTAGACCTGTCTTTTAGGCAGCTTTGCAGGGGAAGGGTTGGCCGGGGCAGTTCATCAGGGAGGGACTGCGGACGGGTCACATTCCCGAGCAAGGAGGAAGGACTGTGAAGTGTGGCGCAGCAGGTGCTCGTGTGGTTTTGGGTGGAAGGCAGAGTACCCAACTTGCAGTGCGGCGATGGGGAGTGGAGGTGCGGGGAGAGCAGAGGTTTTCCCAGGCAGGACGAGTCGACCTGGCAGTGGATTTGGTTCTGCCCGTGGGATGGGGTATGGCTGTGACTTTGGGTGGCGGGGACAGCGTTCCCCGCCGCTTCCCCATTGACTTCCACCTTTGGTTTGTTGGGGCAACAGGCCCACCACCGGTGCCACACGTCATCACGTTTTGCACAGTGCTGAATCAGCAGAAAAAGCCCCAATGTGACTGAAAATGCTCCGTACAGGCAGCTGAAGATCATGTCTAGAAAATGGCCCTGTGATACAGCCAGTGCTCCAAAAACCCAGGTGGCCAGGAAGAGAAAGAGCGTAAAGGCAGTGGCCCTCAGCTGAGCTTTGAAAGAGTGCTCGTTGGCCAACATAGAGGCTGTGATGGCCGTGCAGCCTGTGTGATCACCGTGCTCACCTGGCTCTCCACTGACGGCGTGGCAGTGGCCGATTTCAGCCGCGGCTAGACGCTGCTGCTCTTCGGTCATGGCCTTGAGCTCGTACTTGCGCTCCGGGTGCCGCTTTAGCTGCACGAATGTGCACAGAAAGTAGATGCACATTACCAAGACCAAGAAGGCAGTGGGTCCGTAGAAGCCCCCCAGACTGGGTTCCCAGGCCATCCAACAGCTGCAGCACAGACAGTGACAATGATTTAACTGACAGTGTCGTTACCACCCACATCTAATTACAGACCTCATGGTAATTTGTAGCATTAATCAAGACATCTCCCGGAATCAGTGACATTTGTGATTTTTACTGGCATACAAAAAATGGAGTAAACATATTAAAATTGACAGCTAATTGGGCACTACCAGTAAATATGATACTTACTAAGGAGCGTCATCTCTGCTGCCGTAGTTTTCCAAGCTAACAGCCGCTGTAACGCCCACTATGATTAGGGGTACCCCACCACTGACCAGATAAAACCTGACAAAGAGGTCAAAGAGGTGAAACAGATTTTCATTTTTATAAGGAATTTCATATCTGATGAAAATGATACTTGTCTAGGGATGGCAGTTGTAAAGCATCTAATTTTGGTTCCCTAATGGTTTGTTTTTTTGTCCTTTTTGAGGAAAAATGATTATATATGTTTGATCTATCTATCTATCTATCTACAAACTATACTACTAACTTTCTATTCAGGCCTCCTCAAGCCAACATCAAAGTTTGTTCACAAACTTTACTCCTCTAGTTTAACATCAATAATGAATCATTATTAATTATAAAATCCCTTTTATTTGACTGAACATTAAGATCAAACCACATTCTTAAAAGAAAAAAAATACACACTACTGTTCAAAAGACTGGGGTCAGTAGAATTTTTAAAAAGAAACAAATACTTTCATGCAGAAAGGAATTTCTAGTTAAAATAAACGCTGTTCTTTTGAGTCCTGAATAACAAATGTTTCAGTTTTCACAAAAATATTAAGCAGCACAACTGTGTTCAACATTGATAATAATAAGAAACGTTTCTTGAGCACCAAATCAGCATATTTGAATAATTTCTGAAGGATTATGTGACTAAACACTGGAGTAATGGCTTTGCCATAACAGGAATGCATTTTAAGATTTATTAAAATAGAAAATGGTTATTTTAAATTGTAATAATATATCACAATATTACAGTTTTTATTGTAATTTTGATTTTAAAAAAATGCAGCCTGTGAAAACATTAGAGATATGACATACTAAATACTCCTGAATGTTTTGAAAAATAAACTCAGTTCTTAAAGGTGCTCTAAGCGATGTCACGTGTTTTTAGGCCAAAACATTTTTTGTCACATACAGCAAACATCTCCTCACTATCTGCTAGCTGCCTGTCCCCTGAACACACTGTAAAAAAACACGGTCTCTGTAGTCGCCACCAGCTCCAAAAACGGCAACAAAAACTACCTGGTGCAGCCTGGACCATGAAACATAATAAACATGCTCCAGCCAATAACCGACAAGAATGATTTTAAATGCGCGTTCATGACTGTTTCAGGAAGCACGGAGGGGAGGAGGAGGAGGAGGAGGAGGGAGGGTCTAGCTAGCCTCTGTTTTGTTTGACAACACTTCGAACTTCAACAGGAAGTTACTCCACCCAGGATCGCTTAGAGCACCTTTAACTAGAATTCTCAATCATTAGTCAATTCAAGGGCATTCATTCCCCGTACCTGAAAATGGTGGCTTTAGGGCGTGGTTGTGTGGGAGGGTCCCTGTCCTGAGGTATGGGCGGAGCCTTGGACACCTCCTTGCAGATATTCCTGGCAGTGAAGAGCAGCCAAAGCATGCTAGAGAGGGAGGAGTAGTGCAAGATAATGCCAACCTGTCAACGGACAAGATGAAACATTAAACATTGAAAGCTCACTCACAGAGAGCAGACTGGCACAGAAAACCTAAACAGAAGTGTGTGTGTGTGTAGCCGCCTTGGTGTGTGAGGAAGGATGCACTGAGGGGGAGTTTGAGGTAATCCTCCTCAGACAGTGAGGTCATGCTGTTGTCCTCTTTGCTCCAATGCACTTACTGCATCCAAGAAACCTACCCATCCGTTCATATATGAAATGCATTATGTTTATATGGGGCACTGGATGTAAATTATTATGTGCTGTGAGTATCTGTCATGTTTTTTCAATAAATTGTGTAAATGTATAAAAAAAAAAAAGTGAATGTGAAATTCCCTTTTTGTTTACATTTAGGAAAATGTAAATACTGTCACGTAAATATATTAAATACTTTTTAATATTAAACTAAATATTTATATTATGCAAATGATTCCTAAGCAATGTGAATGGAATGATCTAGCAGGAATGCTTCCAGAAACCAGACAGGTGTACTCAATATGAAGAACACTTTTTCCAAACTCTTAAACAGTTTTCTTTTTCAACATACAGCTTGACACAGCGGTTAAGCACCAAAACACTTCATACAGGTCTCAAAATCAACTCAATCTACCATAAAAGCAGACACTCACACCTAAAACACTTCAGCCTTAAAACACTTAAACCTAGTAGAAGTACAAGACTATTTCAGGCACACTACTGTTCAAAAGTCTTGGAAGATTTTTTTAAATGTTTTTGAAAGAAGTCTCTTATGCTCACCAAGGCTGCGTTTATTTGATTACAAAATAGAGTAAAAACTGTAATATTATGAAATATAACTATTTTAATTAACTGTTTTACTCTATTCAGCAGCCATTATTCCAGTCTTTAGTGTCACACGATCCTTTAGAAATCATTCTATTATGCTGATTTGGTGCTGAAGAAACAAACAGTGCTGGTAGTATTTCTGTGGAAACCATGATAATAAGATTTTTTTGACAAACAGAAAGTCTAAAAGAACAGCATTTATTTGAAATAGAAATCTTTTGTAACATATACTGTAAATGTCTTTACTGTCACTTTTGATCAATTTAATGTATACTTGCTAAATAAAAGTATACATTTATTT
This sequence comes from Megalobrama amblycephala, assembly GCF_018812025.1. NCBI lineage: Eukaryota > Metazoa > Chordata > Actinopteri > Cypriniformes > Xenocyprididae > Megalobrama > Megalobrama amblycephala. The sequence goes on from NC_063063.1 coordinate 22,089,860, forward strand.
AAAAAAAACACTATATAAATGGCAGTGTATCATGTATTTCAGATTTTTTACAATCTAGCACTGGATCATATATGGAATAAACCTCAAATGTTCGACAAATGTTGTAAATGTTTCCTTTAACATTAATCATTATTCATATTTTGTGAAATGGGAACATTTGATCACTGAAATACAACAAAATTTGGCTTGGATAAGCGAATTTTTCTGCATCTGTCATGACTCCTGTTTATCAGACAAAGATGACATGCACTTTATGGCGTGCCCTCCGCATCCTTCCCTCTGATGCCCACCACCTTCTCTTGGCCCATGTCTGCTTCTTTGAGAAGGCAAGAATCTACATTTATCCATAAAATACATCCATACACAATTAGCACGATATGAACACAATGCTAGTCAAATCAGCAACATTTGGCCACAAGTGCTCATCTACATCACACTGTTTGTCCATCTCTGGCTATTCACCTGGGGGGGAAATGCATGGCAGTGTCCCATTCAACTGGCCAAACGTTGGCATATTTCACATCATTTGCTCTCTGTCTTCACCTGGCACAAGTCTTCCTTTGACATCATCCAGCAATGAAACACTACATTTTGTATTGTGTGACTCAATTACAGGTTCCTCCAATCAAACTTCCTCTGTCAGCCATGATTACATACATTACTGATCATGAAATTTAGAATTTAAAGGGTTAGTTCACCCAAAAATGAAAATTCTGTCATTTATTACTCACCCTCATGTCATTCCACAGTCCTTCGTTCATCTTCGGAACACAAATTAAGATATTTTTGAAGAAATCCTTGATTTTTTATCCCCTATAGACAGCAATTTAACCACCATTTTCAAGGTCCAGAAAGGTATTAAAGACATTGTTAAAATGCTGGCTCAGTATTCAACCGCCTTCAGTATTCACATTATGAAGAAAGTGTAAACTGGCATTGTGTCAGTTACTCTTTCGTAAGTTGAATAGGGAAGGTGTAGGATGTAGCGTAAGCTTTTTGAACTTCAAGAGTTTTACACTTTCTTCGTACCTTGAATACGGAAGGCAGTCTAGCGGAAGCTAGATATTTTACTTCATAACTTGTATAAATATGGATATTTTTTTACACAAACGCATCGCTTCGCTTCAGAAGGCCTTTATTAACCCCCTGGAGCTGTGTGGAGTACACTTTTATGATGGATGGGTGTGGGTGGAAGCACTTTCTTTAGCTCATACTCATTGGTCCCATTCACTGCCATTATAAAGCTTGGATGCGTCAGGATATTTATTAATATTTCTCCGATTATGTTAATCAGAAAGAAGAAAGTCATATACACCTAGGATGGCTTGAGGGTGAGTAAAGCTTGGGCTAATTTTCATTTGAAAGTGAACTAATCCTTTAAATTGCTGTCTATGTGTGATAAATAAAAACCTCTCAGATTTCATCAAAAATATCTTAATTTGTGTTCCAACATGAATGATGGATGGATGGATGGATGGATGGATAGATGGATTTTATATATTTAATCAGATTTGATAAATGTACTGATGAACACTTTATTACCCAGAATGCATCATCTGTATTGAATTTCTGTGAATTGCAATCCAATAAATTTCTCTTCCTGTCATTCCCATTCAAATTCAACTCACAACCCTGATATTTTCATGTTTTTTGATACATTTTACAAATTACATTTTTCACATTTTTAATGTGAAAGAGGAGAAATCTGACAGTCATCACCGCCCTGGTGTATATATATACTGTGAACAGGCCGCATCTCAAACGCATATTCATTATGTGTCCAGTCATAAACCTGATGCTTTTAAACCTAGAGCTTTACTGACAGTGAATCAACTGCTGTCATTAAGTAAAATATGTTTAATAAGCAAGCAGCAAACATAATCAAATTAATCTAACTCACTGATTCTGGCTGGAAATGGTCTGTGATGAAGGAATAAGTGCTACACTTTGAAAGGCTATGGCAATCCTAGAGCCCTGGTGCATTAGCCTCTCAACACTGAGCAGCCCTGCCAAACAAAGCCCTCTGTGCCTTAGTAAATGGCGACCATGCTAATTCAGGAGTCAAAGAGGCCATATGCTAGTGACTCTGAGCTGAGAGCCACAGACACAGGGCATGAATAATGTGGTTCACTCAGGCCAAAGAAACAGGGTAGAGAACTGGGAGACTTACCACTTGACAGATCACAGGGTACTTGATCTGGTTGATGCCTCCTGCAAACACCCCAAACGTCATGGCAGTGTGGAAGAGGAAGTTGAGGAGCATGTGCCATCCTTTCCTGCTGATTCGGATTATGCTACAGAGACACACACACTCATATCAGATGAAGAGACAGTTGCGCCATGAGTAATGCATCAACAGCTAACTACTGAAGGGAACAAGTAACTGCCTTTGAAGCACAATGCTATGACTAAAGAATCTTTTTGACCCCGTCTGCAGATTGTCTTAAAGTAGAGTGGCTTACTAAATTTGGCACCAACCCTCTAAGGTTAGAAGTAGTCCCCTCTCCACAGAGCAAGCATTACTCACTGAAAATAACTGTGACAGTCAGGGGTGATGATACTATAAATATTGGCGGTCTGACTCAGGATCACAGCGCCATCGTTGCAGTCTGTCCCAAAAACAATCCCTACTGTGACCTTCCAGTGTTAGTACTGGTGCTACAAATGACCGCTGTATGTTTTCAGTGGAGGAAAGCTTTAGAATATTTTTGACTGAAGCATATGGTTCAACAATACAAAGAGGCACCATGTAAAACGTAACTTTTTGCTAGTAAACTTCATTGCTGAAATTCGGCTGCAGAAATACACAAATATATTATGACTGTACTATTAGTCATTTTTATTTATCAGTACCAGAAGGCCTATAGATATTTATTGGCCAACGTTTATTATTTAACTGTGGATTCATTTCAAACTCATCTCAGCTCCAAATTATCCTTGTTTATTTATCCATTTATAAGTGTAATTATTCATACTGTGTCCTCCATCAAGCCTTTGAGTTTATACACACATTCCACACACAAACACTATTATATAACAACCAAAGTCTTTTTAAGGACAGTCGAGCAAGCATCCCAAAAATCCTACCTCTATTATAAATCTTGTTTTTCTCATTCAAACAATGTTTTCAAAAGTAATATTGATCCATCTGTCATTCTACACACTGTAAAAAAATTCCCTGTTAAATTTATGGTAAAAAACCTGGCAACTGTGGTTGGCAGAAATTCACCGTAAAAAATATATTGTGACAATGTTTCCAGTTTTACAGGATGCCTGTATATTTTACAACTTATAATCATATATTTTGTAAAATTATATAATGTTAATATACCTACTTAACTACTAAACTAAAATCTGCCTTTTTACCTTAAAATGTACTAATAACCACCACAATAATACAGGTGGCACAATAGAAAGCCACATAATGAATCAAAGTTCAGTTCATTGTAAGCCTGTTATAAAACATGCTCAATACTTCATTAGATGGTGCACAGGATCATACATACAATTTTTTTTTTTTACCATAAATTATATGGTAATTCATAGTTTTTACTTGCAGATAATATAAATTTGACAGCTTTTTACAGCAAAATTACATATAATGCGATGTTAAACCATTTAAAGTTTTTCAGCGTATATGGTAAAGGTAACTTACAGTTTTTACTGTTAGTTTGATCAAATTCAGATTTGGTGAGCATAAGAGACTTCTTTCAAAAGATCTTACTGACCCCAACTTTTGAACTGTAGTGTATATGATATAATATCAGCAAGAATTTCACTATCAGTGCATGCTCAACTCTAATTAACTAATCTTTTTTTTTTTTTTCAGATCTATGCTGTATATTATAATTTATGGTGCAGCTTAATTAAAGTACATACCTGTGGTGTACAATGTATGTCATGATAGAAATCAGGAGGCAGAGCAACATCACTGCAGTGCAGGCGTACACCACTGGGTGCAGATAATCCCCTGGATATGGAGGAAAGGACAGCACCCTCTTTAAATCCTGTCAATAAAATCAGAATAAGTGATTACTTTCTTAAAAAGAACATGTCACACGATAAAAATGCAATAGTCTTTATATTGTACATGTGAATCTCCCTAATGGCGGCAGCCTGCTAATTTGTTTCTATATATTAATGAATAAATAATGTTAGTGTTCATCTTTGGTTGCAGACTTTCATCTGACTCTTCATACCATTTTGTTCATGTAGTGCTTGAAAAAGTTAGTCTCTTGGTAATAAAGTGTGTGATGGTACAGATGCACAACATGAATAAAGTTGCTGGATTTAAGAAACTGACCAGTAAAAAAAAGTTATATCTATTTAAATGTGAAATAAGAGGAAGAAAACGGGGGTGAGTGGGAGGGGGAGACTAGAAGAAAGAAAAACAATAGAAGGGGAGAGCGTTGTCCCTGTGAGTCAAAGACTACGCCCCCACACACATCAATCTCTTTCAGCATGTCTATTTTATCACCCAGCCCGAAGATCTCCTTTGTTGTATGCCTGAAGGGCTCCTTCCCCTCTGGAAAGCAGCACCACAGATGTACATGCATGTCTTTAAACTCCAACAGACTGAATACACTCTACGCTCAACATTAAAACAGCCACTTTCCCTTAGTCTCCATCTTTAAATGTGTGAATCATATGCAGACCTCATTCAATACCTCCTTCAATCTTCTCTGGGAGTACAGCCATTTATATTTAGGTCAAGAGAAATCATCAGATGAATGTTATTATCCACAAGATTGCCCATTTCAAAAATAAAAGACAGCCTTTAACTACAGTAGGACATATAAATTTGACCCACGAAGGTAAAAAGCAACGTGCATATTGAAGTTATCATACAATGAAAAGCAAATGTAACCCTAAAATTTACATGTCCTGCATAGTATATGATTTAGCTTCACTGTATTTTTTGCACTTGGACCCATTATGCCCTGTCTCCAAGAGTGCATGTCTGCTTCAATCCAAGGTGAGATCAGCACAATTGCTGCCCATTAATCAGTTTCCCATAAAGCATCACTCAGCGTCACATTATTGATCCTCTGACCTCCGTTCTTCAGCAAGATACCATACCTTTAATGCCCTAAGACATCAAACCACTGTTGTACTGAAAGTTAATGCTGATTAGTATCAAGTCCTTTAGTGCCCCAAAGCATTTGAGAGAAAGTCATTTCAAACAGTGTGCCCACAAAACATTTATCAAGGCTTTGGGGTACGCTATAGTCATTTCTCTATACGCTATAGAATTTTCTCTAAATAAAGATTTAATCAGTGTCAACTCAATACAGGAAAATCTAGGAATTTCACTGAATGCCTGCATAATATAGGCTTTATTAGTAAAAGCAGTGTTTGTCACCCTTTTAAGATATTTATTTGATATCAGTAGAGCCAGCCAAAGTTCTTGTTGGCACACCAAAGATTTGCTTTAAAGAATTCTCAAAATATCAAGTCAAATTACAATCTGCCATTAGGATTGGGTAAAAATAAACTCCATCTGATGTCATCGGTGATTAGACATAGCATAGGCGACACTGCAGCCGCCCTGCATACACACACACTCCATTGCTCATCCACCCATCCATTGCAGCTTGATGAGATTGTGCCCACTCTTCAAGTTCTGTGACCATCCACCCCTTTCACTGTCAATAAACTGTTTTAGTAAGTTTTCCAGGCAAAAGTTGCTTTAAAACTATATACATTACCGTTCGAAAGTTAAAGAAGTATATTACACTCTTTAAAAATAAAGGTTTTTTATTGGCATTTATGGTTTCATAAAGAACCTTTTCATTCCACACAAGGTTCTTTATACTTGAAAAAGGTTCTTCTGATTAAAAAATGAATGTTCTTAACACTAAAAATAAAATTGTTCTTTTAAGAACTGTTCACTGAAAGGTTTTTATATTGTATTGCTGTGGAAACTCTCTTTTAGAAGACTGCATTTATTTGATCAAAAATACAGTAAAAAAACAAACAGTAATATTGTGAAATATTAGCACATTTTAAAATAACTTTTTTTCTGAATTATTTAAAATAAAAATAATTTGTAAAATTACAAATTGAAAAGGCACAATATATAAGATTTTTGGATTAAAATATCCAAAAACCATTACAACAATATTATATATTTTGTTGACTTGTGTACTTACATTATGCCAAATGTTTCCAAGAATGGTTAAATCCAGAGAAATAAGCAGTTCTGTTTTGTAGAAACAATGGAAATACCAAAGATGCTTTTTAGATATTATGTTTTATTAGACAGGTGAGCGACTTTTTGGATGGATATATTCATTGACAGAAAATTAATAATGTTATATAGCTCAACACAGTATGTCTTATTGTTTAAATCTAATTTTCTTGATTTACAGCGAATACCATGTTTTACCATGCCTAATATCGATCTAGCTTACTGCAGTGTGCATTAAAGGGTTAGTTCACCCAAAAATTATGTCATTAATGACTCACCCTTATGTCGTTCCAAACCCGTAAGACCTCCGTTCATCTTCGGAACACAGTTTAAGATATTTTAGATTTAGTCTGAGTGCTTTCTGTCCCTCCATTGAAAATGTATGTACGGTATACTGTCCATGTCCAGAAAGGTAAAATAAAGTCGTAGTTTTTGTTATTTTTGGACCAAAATGTATTTTCGATGCTTCAAAAACTTCTAACTAACCCACTGATGTCACATGGACTACTTTAATGATGTTTTTATTACCTTTCTGGACATGGACAGTCTACCGTACATACATTTTCAATGGAGGGACAGAAAGCTCTCGGACTAAATCTAAAATATCTTAAACTGTGTTCTGAAGATGAACGGAGGTCTTACGGGTTTGGAACGACATGAGGGTGAGTCATTAATGACATAATTTTCATTTTTGGGTGAACTAACCCTTTAAGTGTCTCATAGTAGTCGCCGAGAAAATGCAGAGTAGCACTATAACAACTTCCAACACACAAATGTGTCTAATATGATAAAACAGTGCTGCTTTACCCCACATACGCTTGACCGGAAGAAGCGGAGACTGTGGCGTAATAAAAGTTCCGCTGCTCTCTGCTCACACAGCACTCTGCCCTGCTCTGATTTATACTACAGTAACATTAATAATCTCATCCATGAACAAGATTTCTGCCTGAGTACCATCCCGATTCTTTTCCACCGTGAAATCAAGGCGTCATCAAGCTACGGCTTTGTTTTGAATAAGCGACCTCTAGTGGCAAAAAATTACATATTGTGCCTTTAATACATCCTAACTGAATAAAATTATTAAATTATAAAAGCACATTTTAATTGACATGGTAATGTAGATCTATTTCTCTCACTTTCTCTCACGCTCTTTCACTCTCTTTCTCGATACTAATTTCTCCACCAATACCAATAACCAATTATTCAGAATGCTAACTGCCGATGCTGATACCCGTTATTTTATAACTGTAAATGGGTTATTGTCGTTCAGCACGATTCAGCACGAGAGATTTTCTTCACACACAGTATGATTCTGACACATATTTCTGCACTCATTTGATTGACAGTTTATTCACTATAGTTTAAAAAAACGGTAATAAAATATGACAAGATCTCAGAGTTGAGATGTTGTCATATGAGTTGAGTTTTTCTAACTGTGTCAGAAAAAAATAATCTTAATTAGTGTCCAAAGTGAACCACTATTTTTGGTTCCAAATTTTAATCAATTTTACTGGTAGTCCACTGTATGAAGAATTTTTGGGTATAATGTCACAGTTTACTTTATTTTGCTATCCTCACTTACATAAATGAACTATAGTGTCCTGCACCCACTAGTAAAAATATATCAAAAATGTATATATATGTATTGAATCATGTGACTGAACCTGCTAAATTCACTTCTCAATCTAAGGCCAGTTGCATAGCCGCTAACTTAAGACTGTCTTAAAAACTAGTCCAACAAACAGTTAATTAGGTCTAATCCGTATTACTTTTTGAATTCAAATTAGACCAATCTATCCTTTTAACATGACTGACTTAAAAAAAGTTATGACCATTCTTGAAGAAAAAAAAAATAGATGACTAACTTGTAAGACTACTCTAAGCAGTTTATGCAACTGGCCACCGGTCTACTCCAATCAGCAAGCAAGTAGAAAAAAGGTCAGTGTATAAAGAGCGAGTGAGATGTCACTTCAGGTCTCAGCCAACGAGCATGCAGAGAGGAAGAGAATCATTAGAAAACTGTACATGAGTCTGGCTCGTGCATCTGGTTCATCACTGACCAGAGAGAAGGATAATACTTAAAGGGATAGTTCACCCAAAAATGAAAATTATCCCATGATTTACTCACCCTCAAGCCATCCTAGGTGTATATGACCATCTTCTTTCAGACGAACACAATCAGAGATAAAAATATCATGAACAATGCATCCATCCACAATAGAAGTAATCCATACAGATCCAGTGGGTTAAGGCGGGCGTACGCGGTGAGTTTTTTGCTGTCGTACAAGCTTTTTCAAACGCGTGGAAATCATTGATGCTCGTATGGTCGTTTCGTGTGTGATGAATTATGAGCCGAGCAGAGTACCTTACGAGCACTTCCCAACCTCCTGATCATTTTTAAACATGTCGAAAAAGTTCGGGAGCTATCGGTTTGAATTCGTGAATTGTGCGGTTGAACAAGCCAATTTGTCTATCTATCTTAAGTTGACCAATTAGGAACTAAGGAAAATAACAGAAGAAGAATTTGGACCATTGAAAAGGAGGATAAACTCACTGAACTCTGGCAGGAACAGCGAGCGCTGTATGATGTGTCAAGCAGTGTGTACCATGATAGGGTCGTCCGAGAGCTATAGTTATCAGATGAAATGTTACCTATAGCTACAGCTATAGCTAGTTATAGTGTATAACGAGGCTTTTTAATTCTCTCTCTCTCTCTCTGTCTTTCTCACACACACAGACCGACACACACAGATTGCGTCGGAAATCGGCAGGTCGTAAAATCGCGTCGTATGTCACTGCATCTGTACGATTTTCAGATAAACTCACACGTGATGTGTGCGTGGACATATGATCTTCCGAACGTCAGAATTCGCACCATGTACGCCCGCCTTTAATAAAGGCTTTTTTAAAGGCATATTTAAAACTATACATTCAAATATCTAGCTTCCGTTAGGGCTGCACGATTAATCGTACGATTTGAAAAAACCCATTGAAATCGCGCTTAAACGATTTGTCTTAGTGCGATTATGAAATTGCATAGCTGCAATTATTTTTTTATGTGTGGCTTGTCAATGAATTATGGCTCCAAATGCTAATCCATCTGAAAACATCTGAAAGTTTGAATCGCTTATAATGTGCATTTGAAAAAAACAACACGCGTTAAACATCTTTCCAGACATGAGAAGCGTTTATTAACATCTTGTCCAACAAAAGAAAACATTTAATAATGTTTTACTCCAAACTCACTTCATAACAACAGTTGAGCATCCCTCTGTCAGATGAAGTGGCTTCTTACACAGAATATGGCAGTCGTGTGTTTATTAATCATGTTTAATCAATCAAAACGTTTCAATCTTCTGTTTATTCAGCTACAGCGATTGTATAGGATTTCCTGGAATGACGCGTGTTCAGCAAGGCATATTTGCAGTTTCTGCCCGAGAGCGCCCTCTGGCTTTCAGATGGAGAAGCATTTACTACTGATCACAGAGCCGTACAACTCTGACAAGCTACGCATGAAATAATCGCAGCCTTTGCCAAATCACGTGCGATAAATTTGTGATAAATAGTGCAGCCCTAGCTTCCAGCGGACGACCAAACACATACTGCGCAAGTCGACTTGCGCCAAATTAGTAACCCCCTGAAGCGATGTATGACGCAGGATGTAGGAGTAGCATAAGCGTAGATGCCTCTCACGGTTCAAAAAAATAGGGCTGGGCAACAAACTCAAGCTCCTCTTCTCTTATATTGAAATCCTCCGGCATTTCTCTTTAAAAATTATCGTTTTAGACTTCTAATTCGTGACCGGGGTTTTGTTTTGCTCCATCCTCTGCGCTCCAGTCATCGCGTCGGGTCAGGGTTTACTGCAAATCAATGCGTATGGCCTTCTGCCGGAAGCTAGTCCCTGTTTGGACGAGCTTGGAGGGGCAAGGATATTTTTAAATATATCTCCGATTGCATTTGTCTGAAAGAAGATGGTCATACACACCACATCATGGGGTAATTTTCATTTTTGGGTGAACTATCCCTTTAATGTAATGAACTTAAAAGTAGAAACTGATACCATTCTGCGCACTGACCCTCTTTCTTCAAGCAGTTTTCAGAGCACATTTTGGTGGCAGAAGTGTAAATGCAATCACAGTATCACAGACTTGCAAAAAGAAAACTAAATATACTATGTGGATGCTATAACTGATAAAACATGACATCTAAAATCAGTTTTAAAATGTGTGCCATTGAGAGACGAATTGTTGGGAGTTTTGAGAGGGTGAGCATATGAAAACTGACAGATCCAATTCTAAAGCAAATGGAGGCAGTGAAACAATGGGAAAGGACCGGCTGCTGTCACTAAGACACCATGCTTTCTCACTCAGGCTGTGTTTGGATTCAATATGATTAGCGAAATAGCTTCAGCCTATGGCTCTTAAATTGATTAGGGTACATTGTACGTTCAGGGGCCAAAGTGATTGACACTTTTCTCACAGAAGTATGAGGAAAGTGATATTTAATGAGGCACTGAATTGATCGATCAATACAACGCCTTCACAAAGCTGAAACTGTTCACTCTCATAAAACTGTTCATACTAATATGATGTTATAAAAATTGCTGTGACTCCTCCATATGTAGGTCTTTGATGCATCTTGAGCATTAAAAGTGTTCTTGGCTTCTCCTTCTGTGTGCCTCAGTGAGCATGCTTATCTTAGAGACAAAACTTGGTCAATCAGTCTGCTCCAGTGCACAGACTCATCTTTCCAACAGAATATGACGGTTTGGGTTTGTTGCAGGCGTTTACAGATGTATTCATAAACATATACCAACTGTGCACACTCACATTTACACACATGTGTACAAATGTTGCAAACATACATGGCCTAATATATAAAATTCACATGCAGATGCATCCAGAAGGCCCATAGGCTTTCATGCACACATTCACACATATTCTCTCTTTCACACTTGGCACAAAACAAAAAGCAGTAAAACACCCATTATATAACAACCATCTTTGTATTCTTTCTACAAATACTGTTTAATATTCAAGATTTCCCTCCCGTATAAACAACTAAAATAAATTACCATATGAAGTATAATTAAACTAACTTTAGAATGCAATTCAATTGTCATCTGCAATGTTGGTGGTAGGGAACTATGATCTTCACTGTAATCCTTGTGGAAAGTATGCACTTGTGTGCTGTTTAAAAAGGCTGCTCTGCACATCCCTTGCACTTTCATGTCCTCTGTAATCTGAAAAAGCTCTTTTGCAAGGTCTAATGGATAATGTGGAGCTCGGGAGAACATACTTTGTATTTTTACACAGCTCTCTGGAAAACTCGATTCTGATTGGTCACCGCAATATTCAGCAGTCAGATATTTTTATATACGGACAATGCTGCATAACTGACCGCTCATCCAGGATATCGGTTTCCTATTTAACTTGTGTTCTGTCTCTCCACAGTTCGCTAATGAAATAATCAATATTTAATGTTCATTTATTTATGTCTATTAATATTTAAATATCTTCAGGGTGGTCATGACCACCTAATTTATAGAAAACAGTAGAAGCTGGGATATTAATTAGAATAAAAATGTCATACCCATAAGGCACTACATAGAGAAAACCGATTAAACAGAAGCAGCACGGGGAAACTTGCTGCTGATTACATTTAAATGCATTTTTAGATCTATAGACATACATTTAGATAGGGACTGTAGGAAAATGCACTGATATTTGGGCCCAAACTACTTTGTTTCAACATTTATTTATTTAATTAATTAATTAAATAAATAAATAAATAAGCATGCACCCTGTATTGCCTATGATTAGTTTCACTGACCAGACAGAAGGATAATGCTTAACGAACCTAAAAGTTTTAATGACACAGAAGGGGACGGTTCAAAATAACTCAGAATGCATTTACAGAATAGGTCAGCTGTAATATATAAAATTGTGGATCTTAAGAAAAGTATATAAATGAGCCTTGTGATATGAGAGAATAAATATTATTTTTTTTTACCATGAAGTACACCCATGCACCAACATCAACACTCCTGTGATTCGCCGTTTTAAATGGTGGTTTGTTTAAAAAGAATATAATCTCATCTTAATCTTTTCGCCTGCCACCTTGCAATATGTCCCTATTTTCAAAGCAAACCTACGCCCTTGCTGAGATCTATGTTGTTAAAAAATTATTAGATCAAGGCAATTTTTAACACTTGTCATTGACTGTTGGCCTAGTTGGTTCGGGTCTCTGTCCTTGGTGCTTAAAACAGATAAAGCGCTAAAGGCACTCTCCATGGTGCTGCTGTGATCTTGTGTGCTTTTTATACGGTGAAAAAAAAAAAAAAAGCGTTTGCCTGGTTGGTTGATACCAGTGACTTGATTGGCTGGATATCTGAAAAGAGGAAGCGGCGACAGCCGACGTCATACAGCCAATGCAGACGTCATAACGCACACAATTAAAACCTCTATCCACGTCATACAACCACGAGTAGGCTATACTTCGGTACTGGCACAGATAAAAACAGTGTAATCGAAAAACAAAGTAAAATCGCCTTTGCCTCAGGGATAACCAAGGCCACGGACACGCCACAGCCCCTTGTGATGATTAGCTGACAATGACAATTGATATTCATCGCACGCGCTCTCCAGCTTCCAGAGCCACCAGTGCGGTTACCCTCTGACTAAATCCCTTCTACACAATCTCTACCATTTTCAGAGATTCAAAGACAGTGCGTCGACTATACGTAATTGAATAAAGTTAATTTAACAGTGCAGCGATATTGAGCAAGTGTCTGGCACTACAACAAATGGATGCTCTTTCTCTGCCCCTGAGAAAATGCAACGTTAATCTATGATGCGATGCCATTGTGAGGCATCGCTTTAATTTCGTATCACATCGAAGATCAATGTTACTGCCCATGTGAAAAAACTCTCAATTCACCGCTATTACTAAAAAGAGAAACAGTTGGTCATATCACCGAAAGTTTTTTTTTTGTGTGTGTGTGTGTGTGTGTGTGTGTGTGTGTGGATAACATATTAAGAGACAGCAAAGTTTTACCTCGTAACATGAACAGCCCTAAACTGTAACTAAAAATATAAATTAGGTGCTTGGAATCACTCACCATCAGATCCGCAAAGTTAAGGTCCAGCTTTAGTGCAATAGTATCAAGTATCACAGTCGGTTATGATGTGGCCATCTGGCGCGTGGCCCTTGTGCACGCGGAGAGAAACGGCATTCCGACAGGAGCTGAGGGGGGGTCATTCTCCAACAGGAGAGGCTGCAGAACATCCGAGAAAAAGCAAAAAACAAAGCGAACATCAACACGAACCGTTCCTCGTTAGAAGTAGGCTCAGAATTATTGAACTTAAGTAATTTGCGGCGATTTCCTTTAGGCACGTGCGCATTCGCCGTGACGTAAGTCTTTGTAAATATCACTCGTGCAAATGTTAAAGCACAAGCATCCCAGAAAAAGAGCAAGATGACCTCTTCACAACGTAGGCAGGTTTTAAAAATAGTCTTTCTGCTATTTGAGAGCCCTAAGAACGGTTTGACACTCTCGTGTCTCCAAAATCGTAATCCTATGACGAGCAAACAAAGCCAACACCCCTTACCTATACCAAAATGGCACACTCAAGACTTTTATCGGAAAATGTTTTTAAATGAACGTAGGTGCGTGAATTCGTGAGCTACCCTATTTTGTGAATATCAGAACGAGATTGCCAATACTATCTAAAACGTAACGTTTACTGCATCCTTACCTATTTTAAAGAGAGCAACTGGTGTCGTACCCCATCTTTACGTCCCGTTATCTGAAAGGCTTGGCGAGCGTGAGCCCATGTAATACACTCCATCTCTAAGGAAGACAAAAATCAGGTCTTGGGTTGTGAACCGAGAACCGAAGAACCGGTTCCATTTTTCAAACAAAACAGCAGAACCAAATGATTTTCATTTCCGTTAACGGTTCGTGAATCTGCATTGTTCCGCCAATGCAGAAGGAACACCGTGGCGAAATACTCTGACAGGGTTTCCCGTACTACCATGCACAGCAACACCGCCACTGAATCAGCAGGAGACATACTACAGCGCGACCAATGTTTAACGAAAGAGCCGGTTCTTTTAGTGATTCAAAAACATATACCACAAGAGGCTAGTCCGATTCTCGAACAAATGACTCTTATGAGCCGGTTCTTTATACTGAATCAAAACACTTTTGATCATTGTTACTGAAATTGTGACTCACTTGCTGAACCCCAAGGTAATACTTTCCTTATGTCCGACTAGAAATGAACAAAGAACTGTTAGTAGGCTCGTGAGACTGGTGACTTGTTCACATGATGCGTTTGATTGTAATCAGTAATATTTTACAAAAACAAATGAATACATGACAATGTTACCACATGTTTTGTATTCATTTGTCACCTCTAATGACCTATAAAAAAGTAATTTTGAAGTAGGCCTATTCGTAAACATAGCCTACCTTATTTGGATTAATTCTGATTTGGCTATCTGTTTCTGGAATCTGAAAAGATCCATCATTAGCAACAGGCTGCCGATGGCCTTGAATTTGAAATGGAAACAGCTGCTGTTAAAGCAATAATATGAAGGGGAGAAAAGTAAAAAAGTTTCTCCAGAAATATCGTGGGTCGAATTCTTGGTAAATGTATTCTTTCCCCCTTGAAGGCGTCTGATAAGTTTTCACCTTAGCGTAGGATCTACCAATCTGTAGAAGAGAGAATGTGAGTGGAAACTGAATGTCATCGGTCGCGTGAGAGGCGCTGTTGAGAGCGCGCGATTAAAGTTACCCATTGCAGAGGTGGAAATGGTTGTAACCATCTAAGCTCGCGGGCACATCAGCGCTGATTTAAAGAGACAACCTACCAGGTTTTACCCTTCGCAAGCAGCGCGTTTTGTAGAGTCGCATCGGGAGGTTTCACCCCACACTGTTATTGCTTAAAAGCCACACTGAAGTGTGCGTTTCTTAATCATCCTTAAGATTTCTATTTGTGTTTGCCTGCTTAGCCTATATATGTAGACATACAGCCTATGTGTGTGTGTGTAAAAGTGAGAGAGGGTTTTTTCGGAAAAGTTTGCGTTACATAGTAAATTTTGGCACCAGCCGTGCCATGCAAATGACACCATGACTTAATGTCACCATGGAATCAAAATTGACTTTTTATGGAGTATTGCAGTTTTTATTGTAAATTATTTATCCGTGCGCATGATTTTTTTTTTTTTTAATTTAAATCATGTGCCCTCATAATCTTTAATCAAAATAAGTTCCGCTCCCTCTTGCAGAAACAACTCTTCTGATGACGTGTTTTTCGGCTAGTGGGCGGGACAACCTGTCACTCACATGAGATAGCGGCAAGTTCAACATTCAGGTCCTGAAGTAGGCTAAACTCCATTAATTTTCTCCATAGTAAAATTGATTTTTAATGATAACTTACTGTGAGCTGCAAGTTTAATCAATGGTATATGCTTCTGTTGAAGCTGTAAGCCTGCATTATTTCAACTTATTTTTTAAATGACCATGTTTAACAGTGGAGTTTGTGGTGAAAAACTACATTACCCATGATGCTGTACAGAAAATTCCACCAATCAGAGTCGAAACAAGCAAACCTTGCCAAAAGAGCTCTTGAGCTCAGTCTACTCCAAGAGGCAACCTCCCCCTGTTTCTCGTGAAGCCAATACGGAAGTGAATTAAACTGCAATTCACCGACTGGCCGCTAGGGACAGGCTGCAGAAGTGAGCAGAATCTCATTGACCATCATGTTAAATTAGCCAAGTTTACAGCAGAAAAAAACATGTTTACAGTCTGGTTCATATTGTGGTTTTGGTCTATACTGCGAATTTTGCCCTTCGTGACAACTCTGAGGGGGGTGAATTTTTTTTATAGCTCATCTGTTTAAATTATATTAAGCCTTAAAGTTCTGCATAATTAAGGGCGTGGTCACTTGAGTGACAGGTATGCCGCTGCTGTCTGTGAGCCGTCATGTTACCTCAGCAGCGCATTTCAGCCGCTGAATTTGGCATCTCAGTCGTATTTGTGCTTTTTTCTGTATTATTTTATACAATATATGGCTTGCTGCATACTCAAGACAGATGTCAGTCTGTGTACATGTGCTCGCATGCGGAACACACGTTGTTGGATCGTCGTGGCATTGGCTAAAAGTTTTGTTCCTGAGATTTACTACAATGACAATACCAGGAGGATATACAACTCTGACAGCACTGCTTGGATATTATAACTAAAACTGCTGCACTATTTTGAAAAATTATACTTTGGATACGTGCTCATTAGTTTGAGAGAACATTTGAGAGATATACATCTGGTACATATATATATATATTTTTTACCCAAGTGCCACGGATTGGATTCATCTCGCGATCTCTATTTTATTATAAAGGTATGAAATCCCATTTGATTTGTGTTATTTGCACACTCCACACAAATTAATTAGCCTACTGGTGTTGGAGCATCTATAACGTTATCGTAAAAAAATCACCGTAGATTGACAGTAATCCTTTAGTACTTTCTAATGATATTGCTATCTTTATTAATATTTTAGATAGTATCTAAGATAGATAGCTAGGGCGGGCGTGGTTTCAGCAACAAGTCACATGGGCTCCAACTTCGTCCCGCCTCTTTGCCCATTTTCAGTTATCCGTGAGTGACGTGCGGTCACGTGCAGCTAAGATGGCCGCGGCCTCATTTACGTGTCAAAACTGCTATTCAGAACTCTATGGGTGACATCACGGACACTACGTCCATATTTTTTTACAGTCTATGGTCTACTCCCATGAAGCACTGCGAATGACGTAATCAAGTTGGTCTCCCTACACTCAAATACTGAAATATTTTCATGTATATGCATATTTTGCATTGAACTTAAAATATGCTGTTTCCATAGATAATCAACATTTTTAAATGAGTAGTTTTATATTTCTACATCATTTTTAATTTGATAATGTTGTTCACTATGCTTCATGGGATTGTAGTTCTTTTCCTCACTAAAGCTGTTAAGCCATACACAGTCTTGTACTTTTGTATCTTTGTCCAATTTTCAAAAACTTTTTTGCTTCGAAACAAAGTTTGTAATGTTATGATTCACCTCATAGATGGTTGGCTTGGTTCATGGCTTTACGAAGCCTTACAAGCCAACAGTTAACTTTTTTTTTTTCAAATCCCTATGGGAGAAACGCATGGAAAAAATACTGCCGGAACCAACACTGCTGAAAAAAAGGGCCGGCACTGTATAGCAAACTGCAAAAATCCAACAATCTAATCAATTCCCAGTAGACAAAATCCTGCCCTATTTTTTGTTGTTTGAGAAGGCGTTTCACTCGGATATATATCACAATAGGGAAGAAAAGACATGCCGACTTTAATAGTAATAATAATATCCAATATCCCACAAAAACCCACAGTTCACATGTCACCATGCCACCAATAACATGCAAAAACACAATATTAAATACATAAAGTAGCTTTATATAAATAACTCCTATAATCCATAGAAAATAAGCAATAAACATAAGCTTATATGCTTGGGGAGAAAAGTTATTTAGGAATTTACATTCAAATGTGTAGACTTTTCTAATCCACAGTTACACTCATGCAAGTAAAAGCATCTTCCAATTATCTATAAGCTAGGCTTTTATATCTGGTTTAAGGTTAGAAGCAAAATATAGATAGGACTACTACAAAGACATCTATATATAAACCACAGATGTGTTGTTGTTTTTTCCTGATGCGGTAAGTCTGTACCTTTTTTTAAATTCCTCTTCAACTATGACCACCCACTTGTTCTGTACCATGTTAGGTCTCAGTATTGCAATGCCGTGGGGCACACTTCTACCCTGTCACCCACGTCGTTAAATGAAAACAGTCCCCAACTAAACATTTACCTGTTTTATCAGCAGTGGAACAGCTGCTAGCTTTCATGCAATGCCCTCATGATTTTTTTCACAAGTGTTCCTAGTATTTTGTTGTTGTTGTTATTGTTTTCTCTAAGACTCATTATATGCAGTTACACTACAATGGCATTCAATATGGTTATATTAGCATGCTAATTGAAATTTATAAAGCAATTGCCCTAGAGAATGCTGAAAGGTCCCTGATCCAGTCGTTGTTGCGTTAAAAGCACAACTAGCCAAGCGTAATTAAACCCTGTAACTTGGTTTCTATGCCAACAATATCCCTATTGAATGTTTTCAATTTAAGACAAGATGAAATAATTGCTTCTAGGAAAATTCTTGGCAATTCCGATGTATTAGATTGTGCGAATAGATATTAAATAAACTGACCTATCGTTTTTGCCAGACAAGCACACATTCAGATTGGTTAGATAAATGGTAATATCGTCAGTCTGGGTGAATCGAATCTGATTTTATATTCTGAAAGTGCTGTTTATATGAACCCGAAACTTTGCAGTCCGATTCACATTTTTGTTTACATATGCATTATATGTATTCTGAACAAAACTTAAGCACATGAGCAGTGCCCAGTCACCACGTACAGAACAGGAGAAAGTCATCGCAATAATGTCACTGGAGCTACAGTGAGTATAATTGTCATTTTTGCCATGAGGACATCTAAAAAGAAACCTGACATAAATGTCAGAATAGCTTTTATTAGGATAGAAATATTCAATCCGTAAACATAAAGATCACGGTGCTGCGTACATGCACAAGGTATTTTTGAATCCTATTGAGAAAATAGTCAGATTCAAGCATTTACATGCTTAATTTTTCCTGTTGAGCAGATTATTTTAGGTCTACACCATGCCTGCCAATCCAATAGAAATTTAATACAGATCAACTTCAATCAGGGCTGCGTTTCTCAAAGGAATCGTGAGCTAAGTTAATTGTAGAGACCATTGGTGCCAATGGTTCCACGATCTACTTAAGCTTACAATGCTTTTGAGAAACACAGCCCAGATCGATTTAGACATTTACATGAAGGCTTTTCAGTATTATCGAGCCATCAATGCTAATGGATTATTTGGTTGCGTGTAAACGTAGCCATTGATGCATACCAAGCACAATTTATAAATCATTTGTTGACTTTGTTGATGAATGTTTTAAGAACTAATTGCCTTGGCTTAACTTGGCTCATACTGATGGTCTTGACAGTAGGAAATGCAGAAAAGAGTCAGTGCGCATGACAGAATGAACTGTGAAATTATTACATGATTAAATCCAAACTGTTTACTACTCAAGATGTGCAACATCTGCCAGAAAAAAAATCTGTATTTCTTTTAGCATAATGGCTCACAAAAGTCTTACTATATTGCTAGATCATCAAAATGGGAGACTGACTGACATTCCAAAACCTCATTTGGAATTTTGTGGCTTATAATTAATGTCTGTTAGCTGTGAGATCATCTACTGTATATATGCTAGTGTAAGCCTTACAGTCATTGTTTTAAAGGGAAACTAGACCAAAATGATGACTCTTTCCCTTCCCTTTCCTTTGCCTTTGCCTTCCCCTTCGCCTTGCAACAAACATAAACAGTAAGCTGGTAAAATATCTATTAGCCTATATCAATCTGATATTCTGTGGCCTTGCTCCTCCACATGAGGCTGCAACTCAGTGACAGCATTGTCTTGGACAGGAATTGCCTGTCAACTGTCACATATGATTTACAGGCAGGTTAAATATTTTGGAGAGGCTGCCTATTCTCTAGAAACATGCATTGTGCTACTGTTAAAATACAATAGGCTGGTGACTGCTGTGATGACAGGCTGGATGGGGCATCAACCTCCCAGCACAGCTCTGTGAGTGTCACATCCCAGAATAAAATCATTCTGTAGATACGGATCACTGTGCAAGCTTCAGCAGAGAGGGGTGCAATTGGAAAGTTAGTTTAAATGCACTAACAAAACCCAAATGCAAACTTGCCTGCTAACAATCAAAATGCCATTATATGTTAAGCATGAGAGCTATTTGGTGTTTTGTTCATCTTTATCAGTAGCATAACAGTATTGTGGATGCATTGTTATTTTGGGATTTTCTCTGGAGACTGTGCTAAATGTTGGGCAGTAAGCCAAAGTAATGAATGCACAATAACTAGCTGGTGGCAGCACTATGAGTGTATAGGAGAGAATTTCCTATTCATCAAAGAATCCTAAAAAAAAAAAAAGCATCACAGTTTCCACAAAAAAAAAAAAAAAAAAAAAAAAAAATGAACCCCACTGAAAGTCTCTGGAGCAAAGCTAAATTTTAGACTACAAATGTCTAATTTAACAAGAATTCAACCACAGGTGAGTCTAATTATTCATTACACAGGTGTCCAGCAGACAGTTGACTATAAAAGGGTGTTAAAACCCCTTCCCATTTCATGCTGTCAGCAATGGCACCACATGGAAGAGAAATGTCACAAGACCTGAGAAAGAAAATAATTTCTTTACACCAGAAAGGTGAAGGCTACAAGAAGATCAGCAAAGCTTTACTTATCAGTCAGAATACTGTAGCAAAAGTGGTACAAAAATTTTAAAAAGATGGAACTGCAACCATCTCACAGAGACGTCCAGGTCGTCCACGGAAGTTAACAGAATATCGGCATGCAAGTTCACTGCAGTTATCTAAAGAAGCAGAAAGCCAAACTGGGGTGACTATTTCCCATGACACAATACGGTGTACACTGCAGAGGAATGGCATGCATGGGTGCCGTCCACAAAAGAAGACTTTCCTAAAGAGCAGGCACAAAAAAGCCCGCCTAGAGTTTGCCAGGGCTCATGCTGACAAAGATGAAGATTACTGGGACTCTATACTCTGGAGTGATGAGACCAAGATAAATGTTTTTGGAACTGATGGCTTCAAAACTGTATGGCATCGAAAAGGTGAGGAATACAAAGAAAAATGCATGGTGCCTACAGTGAAACATGGTGGTGTCAGTGTCCTTATGTGGGCTGCATGAGTGCTGCTGGTGTCGGGGAGCTGCATTTCATTGATGGCATCATGAATTCACAGATGTACTGCTCTATACTGAAAGAGAAGATGCTACCATCACTCCGTGCCCTTGGTCGTCAAGCACTTTTCCAACATGACAATGATCCAAAACACACATCTAAGGCCACTGTTGGATTTTTGAAGAAGAGCAGGGTGAAAGTGATTCAGTGGCTCCTGATCTGAACCCAATCGAACACCTATGGGGATTTCTGAAGAGACAAGTTGAGCATCACTCTCCATCCAGCATCCAGTCTCTAAAAGAGGTCATTCTTGAAGAATGGAAAAAGATAGATGTTGAAAAATGTCGCCAACTTGTTCATTCCATGCATGCCTAGAAGACTTGGTGCTGTCATTAAAAATCATGGAGGCCATACAAAGTACTAGATGGAGTAGTTTTTGTTGTGGGGTGTACTCATTTTTGCATCAATGTGTAATCTAAGTTATATTATTAACCTTACTTTCATGTTATAAGTTAAATAGATGTTATATTAAACTTAGTCTTGTCAACATTTTGGAAATTGTTTTTGTGTTCATTGAGATATTGTTTAAAATGTTACTTTTCAAGGGGGGTGTACTCATTTACGCTGAGCACTGTAATTTATGTTTTTTTTAAACTTCTATAGGTGCCATTTCAAACACTGATTGTTAATATCATCGTAACATAATCCGCAAGGATGAGCAGAAGAAGGGATGCCCTATAGTCCTTTAATCAAATGAAATGCAATTATCATCAGAAATCATAACAGCTTGTATAAATATACACAAGACAATACCAGATGAGAAACAGAACCAAACTTAGGACATAAATACTAAGGAGATAACAATGAACTAAATAAGACACATCTTATAATTATAAGTAACCATAGTAAAGAAAAGAGGGACATAATCAGGCTGAATCCAAAATCGCCCTCTAAACCCTCAATTAGTATTCCCTATTGTTAACCTTTTACCATATGCCTTGGAGTATCGCAAAAATATTGTATTGTGAGTTCAGTATTGTGATATGTATCGAATCGTGACATGAGGATATCGTTACACCTTTATAGTCCATTAATTCAGTTCACTTGAAAGAGTGAATGAAACAAGTGAGCACACTCTAACAGCCATTTAGTGAAGATTGGTTGTACACTCGTTAGTGTGGTGCATTGTGGGATTGAACGAGTGCACTCGATAATGTCCACTATGTTTTCGGACACCACTACAAATGGCTGTCCCCTCAAATAATGACCTAACTGAAGGAAATAGGGGGCAATCTCAGAATCAGCCTCAGAAACAAGGAAACCAAAACTAAACAGAGCAGGGAAACAGGAACTAAGGGAAACAAAATAGAACATCAAAATAAGAGTCCATAACCATGACAATCATCTAAAATTTCTAAAAAAAAAAAAAAATCAGTAAATTATAATGGATTATGACTAAAGCAGTTAAATTTCATTTCATATTATATTTAGCATTTGAACTGCACTTTTAAATGGCATTCTGTCTCAGTTCGATTTTGATATACATAACCTTAATACCTATGAGCAGCCAAATTCGTTATGGAAGACTAAATGGTTTTTTGGTCCTTGGTGGCTAAATATGAGATCATTCTGAACTAACTGATTGCGCACAAAGAGTTTCATAAATGTCAAGAATAAAAGAATCCCTTATAAATGATTCAAATTACTTTCAACAAAGCAAAGCATGTGCTGTCACAGGAAAACAGCAAGGCAACAGCATGACTGAGAGGTGATGATATGGTTAAGCGACAGGCAATGTCACCTGGGACAGTGAATCACAGTTCATTTTCTACATGGATCCGCACACATCTTTGTTACTATGGAAACAAGGTCAAATGAGGTCAGGGGTCAACAAAGTTCGAGATTGATATGTTAAGGTTCCTTATCAGATCAGATGGTGAAAACAAGTGCCATGACAACACTTCCCAAACAGTCAAAGAGCACTTAGGAGACAGCATGTGATGAAGGGTTTTTACTGTACATCAGTCCATGTCAGTGATTTAAAAAGTCATTAATATTGTATGAGAATGTGTTGAAAGATGCAATGACACACAAGCACGAGAACATACACTCTGACACATAAGCAAACAAACCCCTGAAAATGGACGTTACTCTAACATTTTAAGACACGTATAAAGCTTGAATGAGCATCGCCGCTGCACTGTCAGTAGTAAGATGAGTCAAAGAGATAGCTTGACAGGGTTTTAAAATCTCAGGTGAGATGCATCTAAAGATTTCAGAAGGCTAAATCACATACCTCCGATAAAAATAAGGAACTCAAAGTATAAAATTAAACTCAAACCAACTCAGTAGGGCTTCTAAAAATGCAACATTGGGGACAGGAAAATCTGCTCAATGCAATAGGCAATTTTCTTTGTAAACAGAGTTAACCCACTTTCTACAAGGTATTTGTTATCAGATTTCACAATGATTCATGCTGATTACAATGAAGAGTGCAGAGCTCTCTAAACATATGTGTAATGATTTCTGTGGTATTATTCCCCTCAGCACATCAATTTAGAAAGCTCTTTGTGGATAAATTGTGTGAACTTTTAGAAAAATATAATAAAACAATGGTTTTGAGTGTGACTCATCTAATCAGAATTTAGGCTCTTTTATAATGTAATTAAAGAGTGATGAACCACTACTAAACAACATTCAAATGTTGGCTACCTAGTGAATAATAGCACTGTACTGCTAACATTAATACTTGTACAATTCTCCCTTTTTCATAATTTGGTCAAGAGGACTGATATCCTATAATGCAGATACCCTGCATTTTGGCACAGAAACAAGAAAGTACTCTTATTCTTCAAAGAGAGAGAGAGTGAAAGAGTGCTGGAGAGCAGAATGTACATCACCATGCAAGTGTCAGTGCTGATGGCAGATAAGTGCACTGATAGCTATGCACAGTTTTACTTAATCATGTAATGAGAATGGTGAAAGGGGGCAAACCCTGAGAGCAGCTGCAGCAAGAAATTAACACAAATGAAGAGCTTTTTCAGCATACAGCAAAATATAGCCACTGACATGTCCCCACCAATAAAATTATAATAAGAGGTTCTGTAAAAAAAAAAGTGTTGTATCTTCAGTGGTCATTACTTTCAGGTTTCTTTCAGGAAAGCAAAATCTATTAGCTGCATTACAGTCATTATATATATTAAATATATAACAATTTATTCAAATCAAAATTAAACAGTAACAAAGTCTTATTTGGTAAATGTTTTTAACACAAAAATATTGAAGGGAACCGGACTGTTGACAGTAGCCACTGACTTCCATGGTATTTATTTTTTCATACTATTGAAGTCAATGGCAACAGTCAACTGTTTGATTACCAACATTCTTCAAAATCTTCTTTTGTGTCCAACAGAAGAAAGAAACTCATACAGTTTTGAAACAACTTGAGGGTAAATGATGACAAAATGTTCATTTGTGGGTGAACTATCCCTTTAATGACTTATCAAGAAAAGCAATTTTCAAGAATGTTTCAATTATATTTTTGTCTAATGAAAGTCAGTGGGGTCCAAAACAATACTGGACTTTTGAATTTCACAGAAGCAGCAAAGTCCCACATTATGATGACAAATGTTTAATTTTTAATACAGCTATATTGGAAACCGACTGCCTGAGAGTTAATCATACAGTTTATTTTTTAATTATTAAAAAATATTTTACCTCAGAATGCCACAACTGACCAATCAGAATCAAGTATTTCAGTGAGAAATATAATAATATCTTTTAATTTACTCATATGTTGCATCAAAATTTCATTTTTATGAGTCATTAGCATCTATGAAACACTTGCTATACACTGCAGTGGTGAACAGCTGATAATATGTTAATCTATTGATTTGCAATGAGCTTGTTAACTACTGTAGTTAACCATATTGTGGACCAGAGCTGGGGCTTCTGTGGGATTTCTCTCATGGTGCCCAGTTGGGGAAAAAAAGTACATTTCTATAATGTACTTAAAGTGCTCTATTTTCACACACTAATTTTGTAATTAATATACAAAAAAATTCTTCTTTAGTACTTTTTAAGATAATCTTAAGAACCATGAAATATGAACTAAACCCTGGACCACAAAACCAGTCATAAGGGTACATTTTTTAAAATTGAGATGTATGAATCATCTGAAAGCTGAATAAATAAGCTTTCCATTGATGTATGGTTTGTTAGGATAGGAGAATATTTATTTGAGATACAACTGTTTGAAAATCAAAAAAAAAAAAAAAAATCAAAATATTGAGAAAACCAAAAAGTCCTTAGCAATGCATATCCACTCACAAAAAATAAATTTTTTATATATTTACAGTGGGAAATTTGCAAAATATCTTTGCATAATTTTTGACCCATACAATGTATTGTTGGCTATTGCTACAAATATACCCGTGTGACTTATGACTGGTTTTGTGGTCCAGGGTCACAAATGTGCTTTTAACATATCTCTGTATTTAAAAACTGTATATACCACTTATAGTACTCGAGTCCATAGTGTACTACAAGTGGTAACTAAATACATTTTTTTAATACAAAGATAGTATGTTAAAAGCACATTTAAGTTCATATACATAGTATCTCAAAACAGCACAGTTGAGTACACTTAGATGTTCTTAAGATTATCTTAAGAAGTACTTAAGAAGAATTTGTAGTATATTAAGTACAAAATTAGTGTGTGAAAATAGAGCACATTAAGTACATTATAGAAGTGTACTTTTTTTCCACCTGGGTGCAGGAGAAGCGTTATAGATTAGATATTTGCATTAGATAATGTGTAAAAGGATTATCAGTGTCCTGTGGCAGTCACAGCAATCAATTCATTAAACTATCAAGAGATGTTACTTGTTTTCTTTCTGAAATGCAGTTGGCAGAAGCTTGGTAATTAAGGAACAACATCTGTTCGTGTTGTTATGAGGTCAACATCATGTACAATTTGTGCCATTAGTTAAACCTCAAAAGAGCACAGAGGTGCTAAAAGGTTGTGACATAATGCCGGAGGGTCAGGTTTTGTCTTAAAAACAGCACTTGGTTGCAGAAAGAGAAAGTAGTGGTGAATATTACAAAATTGATGTTCAAATATTCAAATGACATCACAGGACACTTTAAAGGTGCCCTTGAATGAAAAATTGAATTTATCTTGGCATAGTTAAATAACAAGAGTTCAGTACATGGAAATGACATACAGTGAGTCTCAAACTCCATTGTTTCCTCCTTCTTATATAAATCTCATTTGTTTAAAAGACCTCCGAAGAACAGGAGAATCTCAACATAACACAGACTGTTACGTAACAGTCGGGGTGTACGCCCCCAATATATGCATATGCCAGCCCACGTTTCCAACATTATAAAAGGCATTAGACAAGGGCAGCCAGTATTAACGTCTGGATCTGTGCACAACCAAATCATCAGACTAGGTAAGCAAGCAAGAACAATAGCGAAAAATGGCAGATGGAGCAATAATAACTGACATGATCCATGATAACATGATATTTTTAGTGATATTTGTAAACTGTCTTTCTAAATGTTTCGTTAGCATGTTGCTAATGTACTGTTAAATGTGGTTAAAGTTACCATCGGTTATTACTGTATTCACGGAGACAAGAGAGCCGTCGCTATTTTCATTTTTAAACACTTGCAGTCTGTATAATGCATAAACACAACTTCATTCTTTATAAATCTCTCCAACAGTGTAGCATTACCCGTTAGCCACGGAACACTATCAAACTCATTCAGAATCAGAAGTAAACAATATAACAGTATACAATACTCACATAATCCGCCGCATGCATGACGAACACTTTGTAAAGATCCATTTTGAGGGTTATATTAGCTGTGTAAACTTTGTTAAGGCACTGTTTAAGGCAAGCGCGAGCTCTGTGGGCGGAGAGCACGGGATTTAAAGGGGCCGCAGCATAAAATTGGCGCGTTTATAATGATACCCCAAAATAGGCAGTTAAAAAAATTAATTTAAAAAAATCTATGGGGTATTTTGAGCTGAAACTTAACAGACACATTCAGGGGACACCTTAGACTTATATTACATCTTTTAAAAACATAATCTAGGGCACCTTTAAATTATTTGGATGACAGAGGCCTTTGATGCAAAGCAAAATAAAAACTCAAAATTAAATTAAGGCAACATTTTCAAACTACTTTTTGTAAGTTTAGTGAACTTCTTGGTATTTTGAGTTGGTAAAAATCAATATTATGTATTTTACTGTAAGCTAAAAATGAAGTAGAGTCTACAAGATAAAAGCAAAACATTTGAGTTTGACCATTGTGACAAAGAGCAGCATATTGAACAAATCATACTTAGTTAAAATAAGTAACATTTAAAATAAAAAAATAAACTTTTTGATTTTAATTAATTCATTTACTCTCATTAATTTAGACAAATTATTTTTTTAATCCACTTGAAATAATTAGTTAGCATTGCCATAACTTTAATAAATAAGGAAAGAGAGGTATTCGTTTCCAATGTTTATTACTCTATAACAGCTGCCATATAAAAACAATTGCGTGCACTAATTTTCTGTAAACAATTTTAATGTTAATGTAACACAATAATGGTAATGTAAACATTTTAACATTAAAAATTAAAGAAACTTCTGATCTCATCAGCATAGAACACCTTCAAAGTGCAATCTGTGTACTCTTAACACTGACATTAAAATACAGTGACTCTTGACCTGAGCGATTTACATAAAAGGACTGACTTTAGTGCACAGTACAGTACCTTTTCATATGTATTAAAACATAAACTAATACAAGAACACGTTTTAAGTACAATCTGTGCCATATTCTACTAAAACATTTGACAATGAAATAAAATAAAGGGCCTCTGACCTCAGCATTTGACATAACAGAACTGACTTCAGCTCAAGTGCCCAGCAGCTGGAGGCTTATCCAGGAACTAAAGAAGTCTTTGCTTGACTACCACGTTGTTCTCAGTTAAACTGCCCACCGAGCAAGAGTGGTGAAGCAAAGAATACATCAAAAAAACAAAAGCATAATCTTACATATATCGTTACAAGGACATAAAATAAAACACAGTGTGCAGGTGCCAAGTCCTGTTGGAAAATGAAATCTGCATCTCCATAAAGTTGGTCAGCAGCAGGAAGCATGAAGTGCTCTAAAACTTCCTGGTATATGACTGCGTTGACCTTGGACCTCAGAAAACACAGTGGACCAACACCAGCAGATGACATGGCACCCCAAACCATCACTGACTGTGGAAACTTTACACTGGACCTCAAGCAATATGGATTGTGTGCCTCTCCTCTCTTCCTCCAGACTCTGGGACCCTGATTTCCAAAGGAAATGCTAAATTTACTTTCATCAGAGAACATAACTTTGGACCACTCAGCAGCAGTAAAGTCCTTTTTGTCTTTAGCCCAGGCGAGACGCTTCTGACGCTGTCTGTTGTTCAAGAGTGGCTTGACACAAGGAATGCGACAGCTGAAACCCATGTCTTGCATACGTCTGTGCGTAGTGGCTCTTGAAGCACTGACTCCAGCTGCAGTCCACTCTTTGTGTATCTCCCCCACATTTTTGAATGGAACTTGTTTCACAATCCTCTCCAGGGTGCAGTTATCCCTATTGCTTGTACACTTTTTTTCTACCACATCTTTTCCTTCCCTTTGCCTCTCTATTAATGCAAGGTGTCAATGGTCGTCTTTTGGACAACTGTCAAGTCAGCAGTCTTCCCCATGATTGTGTAGCCTACAGAACTAGACTGAGAGACCATTTAAAGGCCTTTTCAGGTGTTTTGAGTTAATTAGCTGATTAGAGTGTGGCACCAGGTGTCTTCAATATTGAACCTTTTCACAATATTCTAATTTTCTGAGATACTGAATTTTGGATTTTCCTTAGTTGTCAGTTATAATCATCAAAATTAAAAATAAACATTTGATATATATCAGTCTGTGTGTAATGAATGAATATAATATACAAGTTTCACTTTTTGAATGGAATTAGTGAAATAAATCAACTTTTTGATGATATTGTAATTATATGACCAGCACCTGTAAAACAAGGATTTTACTTCTGTGAAGCTGCAGTTGAAAAATATGATAGTATTGTTTTAAATCAAGTCTACTTGCCACTGGAAGACCAAAAGGTTAATGTTGGACACTGGTTCCTGCACATACATTTGGGTGTTTGTAGGTGTGTTTTTGAACTGTTGACAGAGCCAGACTAGCCATTTCCACTGAATTATAGTATTTGTTCTAAGACAAGCTAACCAATCCCCAACTCCAGTACTAAACTCAGACAGACATAAGATTGATATCTGAGGAATAAGTGCTTTTCCCCCAAAAAAGTCTACTATGCTTTTTAAACAATACTTACACAGTAGTCAGAGATGAGCTCTTGCCCACTCTCTCCCATGTATTCAATGAGGCATCTCAGAGTCACATCTCTCTTCTTCACCACAGAGGTACTTGGATCCTATAGTTGGTAAGTGAATAATGAAAAACGTAATCTTGCAGGCAATATAAATAGAAACATACAATGCAATTATCAGTGTGGGTCTGTACTACCTCTTCAACAGAGCTTATATATACTTTTTTTAAATATTTAACCTTAAAATGAATTAGGAGCTGTAAACAAAAAGGTTTTTTTTTTTTTTTTTTGCAATATTCACCCAATTAGGCAAGACAAGAGAATAAAGTACTTATTGTATTAATATGCCCCTGCAACATTGTTACCACTTTTGCCTCACCTGTATCAGTTCCATTAACAAGTTCTTGATGCGTTGACCAACCGCTCCACCCTTCGCACTAAACAGGTCGAGAAGTTTTGGAGTGTACTTGTCCAGCTGAGACATAAACACTGATTCTAGTGGAACTGCAGCACACCTTCGGAATTCTTCATTTATCTGTAATACATCAATTGTTTGACTGTTATTTGGAACACGCAAGATGTGTAAAGAATTGGCAACCTTTCATTTTTATGCAATCCAATACTTCATAAAATATGTGGGGTGGGTCTTCAGTGTGTTTTCAGCAAAAAGTGTGTCTAGCATCACATAAACAAGCTTGTTCACTATTATTTGCCTTTTTAAAAAAACTGAGTGAGCAGCATGTCAGTGATAAATCATTTGCCTGGAATGGTTCAAAGAGGGCAGGCCATCTTTCTTTAAATTTTGCCACATTTGGGGACTGGACAACTACTTCCATTCTTCTCCAGCTATATGTCCTGGCCATCATGTCATTTATGCTTTTGACGTCCCTTTTCTTGCTGGGGATGATATATATATATATATATATATATTTTTTTTTTTTTTTTTTTTTTCCCTTTTTTCCCCCCGACTCTCAATAACTGACTTTTGGTTACCCTAATTCCTCTAAAAGACAGATAACAACAAACCTCTGAAACATTTACCTCAATTCCACCTACTAAAGAGCTTACCTACTCCATGAACTCCTCCTCCCAGTAGATCTGATGGTCTTCTAAAGAAGCAACACAAATGAAAGAAGAGTTTATTTATGAAAATATCAGGATCATTGATGTTATTGCAATGAAAAAGAAATATTTAATCTTTCTACTTGAACAAATGGTTTCAAAATATATCAGACAAATATCGCAACATATTAAGTTAAAGCATTTAAGAAAACTGATAAAACAATGTTAAAGCGGACTAGGTCCATAAACAGCTGCTTTGCTGAACATTATGTCCTCGTCTTTTTCAGTCATGCAGGGCAACAACAGTAACTACAAACATAGGAGTTAACGTAACTTTTAATGTTAATGTCAAGACCTTCGGTATAGCCTCATGCTGCGCCTGCAAAACTGACAAACTTAACGTTTATAGTGCAATAAATGCGTGCTCATTCGGCTAAAACCTAACTTTATGCAATGTAAATAGTTACTTACATCGGTTGCACGTTGTATAAAGCCCTCAAAAACTCCACAGAAATCCGAAACTGGTGATAATCCGGTACAGGTGACAACGAGCAACGATCTCGTTGTTGTTCTGCTGCAGCATGTGGGCGGGTCGTGACGTTTTACTTTGGATATGAACACTTAAATAGAGTTTTGTAGAAGCAATTTATTGTGAAGGTCAGTAAAATCATTTTTTGATAGGTAATAATAAGTTACAAAAACATTCACACTTTTTACTTATGTAAAACTTAAATGAATTCAAAAAGAAAAGGGAATCAATTTATTGGAAGAAATATACTTTTTAAAATGAATTCCTACAGACAACACCCTTGAAGGGCTTTGTACAGTGAACTTTATATATAACGCTCAGTGATAAACAGGAAAATAGTGATGCAAACGAAATTCAATTCTGCAGCCTTGAAAATACAATAGTAAACGGTCATTGTTCAGTTGAATTCAGTTCAGTGTTGATTCAGTTTGGTTCAATAACTGTGTCAAGTTCATCAATTATGGAATGAGTTCATCTAGAAAACAGTGATGTCATCATCCAGCTTAGTTCGGTTCTCATCCAATAGTGTGTGTCAGTGCATTCAGGTCAATAATATTCCAGAATATTAACTGTCCCCAACTAAGCAAGCCAAAAGGTGTCAGGAACCCAAAATCCATTAGTGACCAAAAACCTTGTGAGAAACCAGGCTCAGTCCAGGGAGAGGGCAGGGGGTCAGTTCTTCTCTGTCCAAATGAATGAACATAACCCCTATTCGGACAGGATTAGTTTTACATGGAGAGGTGGGGTAAAGTAATTATTACCAGAGCTTCACAGTGATTTTAGTTCTGTCCGAAAGTGCTAACTCAGTAATCGTTACGGACAATTTCAGTACACTCTAAAAAATGCTGGGTTGTTTCAAACATAAATTTGGGTAAACATGGACAAACCCCACCGTTGTGTTAAAAATTAAATTGTAAAATTTAACCCAGTGGCTGGGTTTGTCCACATTCGACCCAAATTTGGATTGGGTTTTAGAGTGTCCCAGTTTCTATGGGAGATTAAAAAAAAGTCTCAGATTTCATCAAATATATCTTAATTTGTGTTCCGAAGATGAAAGAAGATCTTGCGGGTTTGGAATGACATGAGGGTCGCGTAATGACTGAATTTTTTTTTTTTTTTTTGTGAACTAACCCTTTAATTTTCAAAGTACAGGTCATTTTCAGAAACATCTGATATTAGCACTTGGCATATATGTACAATATTACACAAGCATTGGATAGATTTCCCGACTTTCTCATGATCAGGGTCATCACAGTCATTCCAACACAAACTCTAATGCCCTTAGTTCAAGGGCTGTGACAAAAGCCTTCGGCTCAGCTCTGCTAATTAAATTAGTCTCAACCTCGAAGCGTGCAGAGAGGCAATGAGGGAACATTAGTTATTTTATCTTGATGCCTCTCCCTTCTGTCTCTCCCTGATGTATTAATTGTAGGATGGAGAGAGTGAACAAAACTGTTGTTTTTAACACTGTATCTGGCAGATTCTACAGGATGGTCAGCTGACATTTAAAATGATCTCATCAGCTGGCATTTTTTTCAGCCCTAGATGCAATGAGTCATAGACCAGGATGGTCAATCATTAGATCAACCAAGAAATTCATTGCAAAGTCTACAATCTGATGCATATTGCATGGAAAGTGCTGGCTGAAACTACCACTTTTAATAGAATAAGTTACAATGAGGAATGGACTTTATCCATAGTTAAAATTCTGGCTACCTGAGCCTATACGCTGAGTGTAGTAGTTGTGAAAATATGAGGTGAGTCCTCAAATGGGTTTACAGTAAGTGTAACTGCATTACTTCTTGCACTCCGGTGGTACCCACAGTGTTCTGCATGTTCCCATCACTTCTGTTCAATTCATCCAATGCAAGAAACATGTCTCAGCTAGTTACCTTTGCAAGTCCAGCACATAGTTTAAGGGGATCCGCTGTCATCATCTATCATTAGACATGTCGTACATGATCAGTCATATAAATCTCTCCATCACTCCCTATCTGCATTCTCTTGCTCCTGTCTGCATTTATATATGCTGTTTGCAAATATAAACACATTTCTGGGTCAGTACAAAGAGTCAACATGAGGGCAAGTATTCAGACATTAGCATGATCAAAATCTGGTCTGTGCTCTTCCAAAAATAACAACACAGCCACCCTGACAGATTGTGTGAGCTTAAGTGTGTGTGTGTGTGTGTGGGCAATGAGCATCTATGTAATGTTATGCATGAAATAACAATAAACTCTTTCTCTCTCTTTGGACTACAATGGTAATGGGAGCGGTCCATGTCTCTTCGCCTTTCTCCTTACAAAGGTTAATCTCTTCATTTGGTGCTGCTCTAAAAAATAAAGGTCTAAAAATCAGCATAAAATGCCATTTGCAATCCATTTTATTTATATAATATGATGTATTACCAAGTGAACTAGCGTATTAAAAGAGAAAACATAAATCATGAATTAATTTTTCCCATTTTACATTAGCTGGTGAAAAATGGGGGTTATGTACCAGAATGGAGCCTAAAACACTATAGCTATTCAACTGTTGCTTAAAATAGGCCTATGTGTTGATAGTCAAACTCCAGCTCTGACCACATCGTGGAGAAAAAGCAAACAACATTTTTTTGCTGCTGTACTGAGGAAACATACATACACTTACGACACAAGTCTGAACGTAAAGCTGAACAGGCAGAGGTGAACAAACAGCACTGAAACGTCTTTTGTGACCTTTGAATTTTCCACTGTAATGTGATCTCATGCATAATACAATGCAGTGATTGGATTAAAAGTGTTCATTCAAGAAACTGATGACGTAGACACGTACTCTCCAGCCATGCCAGCCAATCTCCACCAATCACCAAATTAACGCATATATACCTCACTTTTCGCGACGTTGGTTCAGCTTTATTTTTTAAACCGGAAGAACAAAATAGTTCAGAAAAATGAAAAATAACCACTTTTCCCTTAATAATATACATAATAAGTGATATTGTTGTTTTCATTGATCTGCAATGTGTACATATCTGTTAACATCTCAAAAAAAATGTGTTTTAGGGTTTCGTGAAATCATTTGTGACATAATATTGATTATCAGAATTGTTCTGTCTTTTCTTTAAGTTAAAAAGAAATAGAAAATTCTGGGTTACAGTAAGGCACTTTACAATGGAATGCCAATTCGCAAACATTAATGTTGTGTAAGTAACATGTGTAAGTTCCAATTTTACAACTTTGTTGCCATGACAATAAAATGCTGTAAAGTGTAAACCAAAAAATGACTGCAAAAATGACAGCTCAAATAATACACGTTTTAACAGAAGAATTAATGGTTTTTTTTTATTATTATTATATGCTTCCCATTTCTCTTTTTAAATAATCCAAAACCTGCCCCATTCATTTTCATTATAAGTGCCTTGCTGTAACATTGATTTTTGTCTCTCTCTCTCTTTTTTTTTTTTTTTTTTTTTAAGAAAACAAGGGACAAGTTAAAATGATTTTTGTGGTAATCAACATATTACCACAAATGCTGTTGATTGAGCTTAATTTATAATGAGATTTTCCTGTTAACATTTTCCAATAGCTTGTATGGCCTAAAGGATGTCAGATAAAAATGAAAATCATTTCAGAGGAAGGATTATTATATTATATTTTGTTTAAAGCTTATGAAGATTTTTTCCTTTAGAATAAGCAACATAACCAATTAATCATTCACAATAAGACCAAGAGCATGCACTAAGACAGTAAATAGGTTCCATTTTGATTCAGCACTCTGTTATACTGCAATAATGGTTTCCATTTATATAACAAGACCTTTTAAACGCATTTTTTTTTTTTTTTAAATCGAAATGTGTTGACCCCTGAAACATGATGATCTGATCTGAAAACATCCATGAAATCAATGTTTCACAGCCTAGGAAAAATGCTTACAGTTCCAGTGAGGCAATTACTACAGTGCCCTCAATGTTATAACTCAGTTTTTCTTTTCATTAAAACAGAAAACAATATGATAAGCCAACGGTCACCTATGCTCAATCTAATTAGTATAAATAGCCAATATACTCTGATACCCTAAGATACATTTTTTACCACCCAGGCAGATATAGTTCCTCATATGAATCACCATTTGCAGTGGTGAACCACACTGACTTCCTTCTAATTAAAACTGTCCTGCTCAACAGTGCTCGCCCCCTCCCCCGTCCACAAAATGTTTGCATCATTTTGCACAAGCTAGAATGTCGAGATATATCCATGGAAACAGGGCCCTCCATGTTTGGGCCCTCTGGCTCTTTATATATGCACTTGCTGTGTTGCCCATGGACTTTCTGAGTGTGTTCAAATGTGCTAGCGCATGTATGTGTGCCTTTGCCGGACAGCCAATGGCCTAGATTTACAGCGTGCCAAAGAACACCACCCCCTGTGTGGGAGCAGTGTGCTCTGAAGCGTACGCACCCTGAGAACCGCACCGTTCTTTTCATCATTCACACATTCCTCTCTATCCCTTGCTGTTGCTCTTCCTTTTTTCCTTCATTTTCTTTCTCTTAAGTGCCTTGTTTTGCATTTATGAACACGTGATCAATTGGAAATAGGTCAATGTGTTAATACTACCAGATAGTGATGCAAGACTATATAATGCTTACAGCTCTAACCTAAGATTTATCTGCATGCCATTACAAACATGAGCTGTATGCATTTGCAGTCTCTGTATGCCAAGTGTAAAACAGACATTTATGGTGCACTGCAGTTATGTGCTAAAAGCTTCTGAGAATGTACATGTATAATAGTTATTTTTGCATTTGTGAATCTCTTCTCATAAAAACGGGGAGATGAATATTCATGAAGACCCTTAGGGATAGATTGCTGCGTGTCTGAAAACTAAAAATAAAATGAAAAAAGATACAAATGTGCTGGGATCGAGTCCTAAACCTTATGTGAACCCTGCATGCTATGGCAGTGTTTGAATGAACAATTCATATTATACACTCCTCCATATCTACACATCTGAATCCAAACAGCTTCATCAGATGATATGTACCAGTTAGGATCTACTGGCAGAGGAAATTATCTTGAGGAAAAATATTCTGGGACTGTGTTTAGCCAAAAATCTGCCTCTATGGCTACACCTGCACCTTACATCTTAGCTTAGGGTTTTCATATCTGCCTAACATATCAACTCGGTAAAACACATAGGAGTGAAGAGTGACTGGATTGGACATGATGTGATTACCAGCAGTTGAGTTAAGGTCCTTTTAGCCTTCGCATTTAGACTTTCATGACAGAATTTTGTATTTTTTCTTTCATTGCATTGCTTTTGTGTTGTTATTTGGTGGTTGAAAGAATCAGTGTGTGGATGTCAAATGGACATCAAGTTTTTGACGTCAGTGTGATTTGCATTTTTGACCTGTTTTTTGACATCAATTTGATTTTTTTTTTCAATATCGATTGGACATCAGTGTGTGGACCGTCAAATTGACATCAAAAAATTGACGTCAATTTGATGCTTTTTTTCCGATATCAATTGGACATCAGTGTGTGGATGTCAATTTGATGTTTTTTTCTCAACATCAATTGGACATCAGTGTGTGGACGTCAATTTGACATAAAAACATTGATGTCATTTTGATGTTTTTTTTTCGAAATCAATTGGACATCAGTGTGTGGATGTCAAATAGATGTCACGTTTTTAATGTCAATTTGACGGGGGGTTTTTCGACATCAATTGGACATCAGTGTGTGGACGTCAAATTGATGTCAAGTTTTTGACGTCAGTGTGATTTGCATTTTTGACCTGTTTTTTGACATCAATTTGATTTTTTTTTTTCAATATCGATTGGACATCAGTGTGTGGACATCAAATTGACATCAAAAAATTGACGTCAATTTGATGCTTTTTTTCCGATATCAATTGGACATCAGTGTGTGGACGTCAATTTGACGTAAAAAAATTGACGTCAATTTGATGGGTTTTTTTCGACATCAATTAGACCAGCGTGTGGACGTCAAATTGACGTCAAAAACTGACGTCAATTTGATGTCAAAATATATACATATATAAAAAGATACTGCTGCTGTACAATATAGCGTACATGAATTACCTGTAGCAGATCTATACAGGTGGAGCTGGGGAAGGTGGAGGGCTTCTGAAAGCGTGGTGCACTGCTAGGGCAAATGCTACTCATGTATTTGAAGATTGAGCTTGCAAGCTCATTGGCTACTAATACAGCAGGAACCAATCATCTGTGTCCTATAGATAAGGACACAGTTAAGGACCTTTTACTTACTGTGTCCTTAAGATAAGGACACAGTAAGTTGAGTTAAGGACCTTTTAGCCTGTGCATTTAGACTTTCATGACAGAACTTTGTATTTTTCTTTCATTGCATTGCTTTTGTGTCATTATTTTGGTGGTTGAAAGAATATCAGTGTGTGGATGTCAAATTGACGTCAGTTTTATTTTCATAGCTTTCTATTCTATTGCATTTATTTGTGCTGTTTGCCATTTTTTTATTTGTTCTTATTTTATTACTGAGTTTTACTTTCTTTTTTATGAAAATAAAACTTTGCATTGAAGAAAATTAAATTTTTGTTTGTATATGCTTTCAATTATAGTTCTTAGAAAGAAAATCGGAATCTGCAAAAATAGGTATCAGCAGATCATACTACCAAAAAATCAGAAATCGGAATCAGCCAAGAAAATTGCAATCGGCGCATCTCTAGTTCCAACGAGAGCCACAGCAGAACTGCGACTCATATCAATGTTTTGTGAACAAATCTGTGGCTGTGAAAAAAACATGAGAGTCAATGATTCAATTACCCTTTCAAAAATACCACCACTTGCTTCGTTACTGAATGATTGAATGACTCGATGACTCACTCATTAAAACAGTGACTTACCACCACCTACTGGTGGTTTTAGTTTAATATTTAAAAGTATCACTCGTTTTAACATCAT
The DNA here is from genome assembly GCF_018812025.1 of Megalobrama amblycephala. Taxonomy (NCBI): domain Eukaryota; kingdom Metazoa; phylum Chordata; class Actinopteri; order Cypriniformes; family Xenocyprididae; genus Megalobrama; species Megalobrama amblycephala. The sequence goes on from NC_063063.1 coordinate 22,127,873, forward strand.
TGCTTATTTCTCTTTTGGACATTTTTAATTTAAAACATTATTTATTTTATAAAGGTATTTATATAAGCACTTTAATGCACAATCAGTTTAAGGGGGAAAATATAAGTTAAAAATATTTAACTTATGGAAAAGATGTGACTGCAGCAGTCTAAGTGGAAGAGAGGGGGTATGCAGAAGAATGTTAAATGCCTCAGGGGGTACGCGACTGTAAAATGTTTGGGAACCACAGCTGAAATTAATTTAAAAACAAGCAGGCAGCTAATATGCATACTTAATTATTAGTTTCGCAAGTCATCACCATTGCAAAAAACCCAGTTGGTTTATTGTTTAGGCCTACATTTTTTTTTTTTAGTGACACCTGTGTTGCTTGTTATTTTTTTCCATTTTCCATTGGTAGTCCAAAATGTGATTGTTACACTATAATAAAAAAGACTGAAAATGTGAAGTTGCATTTCAGCTTTATGTGACTTTAGTGAAATTGCTATACCTAATGTAAATAAAATGGCCTTTTTGATCCTATAGTGTTGCTACTCTGCACATGCTTTTTGATCATTACAAATAATAATGCAAAATAATTATATTAGAATAGAAGATATGCTGTCTCTCGCATCACATAAATTATCAATAGTTATGTACGTGGTCTTGAAGAGGATTCTTTTTTTTCTGTCTCTGTCTTGACTGTCTCATTTGAGCTCGGCCTTGACTTGGACTCAATCCTCTTTGGAATCGATCTTGACTTCTTGACTCGGTCTCGACTAGTCCTGGACTTGGACTTGTCTTGGACTCGACAAAGGTGGACTTGACTACAGCCCTACTTCATAACATTAAGGTTGAACCACTGTAGTCACTTTGACTATTTTAACGAAGTCTTTACTACTTCTCTGGACCTTGAATGTGGTAATTTCGTGGCTTTCTATGGGAGATAAAAAAAACTCATCAAAAATATCTTAATTTGTGTTCCGAAGATGAACGAAGGTCTTGCGGGTTTGGTACGACATGAGGGCAAGTAATTAATGACGGAAATTAAATTTTTGGGTGAACTAACCCTTTAATTGAAAATGTAAAAGGTAACATAAAATATTGTTTTCACTAACAGCTTACACCAATAAAAATGTGAGAACCTGCCCTGATATATACCTTCATCATAGTGACCATGGAAGGATCCTAGTGTGTTTGTTATGAGTTTTACCTCTTAACACAAAAGCTATATAGCTATCTGCAACCCAAGCTACTTGTTTTCTTCTATTTTAAGTCCTCTCTCATCCAGCTCATTGTGCCTCTTACAGGTTCCTTGTGTTTCCGAGCAATGTTTTTGTTTCGTTTTCGAGCTTCGATTTATGTTTACGACGACAGCTGTGCTGAAGCACTCCCGGGCCATCTTTAACCAGGCCCGGCTCCAGATATGAGATGAAAGGTGGGCCAAATGATATTCCAGGTGGGCCGGTCGGATTGGTGGGAGGGTGGTGGGCTTTAATGCTTTAATCTCACATGTCTATTGATATAGATAAGGCAATTGTTAGGGTTGTTTGTTATTGTTATTGTTATTGTTATAAACTATCCATGGGTTTCATGTGACGTCACTGTATTTTATCGCCGCCATATTTGTGTCCGGTCACAGCTGCGCGCTCTGTTTAAGTCTATGGTGACAGCAGCTACAACTACCAGAGGAAGGCCAACAAAACACTCTCAGAAGGTTCACAACAAATTTACAATATGTCTGGGATATGTGGTGCTGTTAGCCGTTTCAACAGTCGTCAGAACTACAAATTTATTTGATCCCAAAGGAGTTAGATCGGCGTAATTATTGGCTTCATTCAGAAGGGACCACACCACTGGCAGCCAAACAGCAACGCACAACATTAATAACTGCTGGGACTGTCATTTGCATAAGATTATAATTGTATACAATATTGTATTAAAATATTGTTAATTCTAGTTGCTGTGTTTCGGCGTGTTATTACAGGATGAACAAATTCACGACACGAGCTGACTACATTAGTTCAAGTACATGCGTGCATGATTTTGTGCAAATATAAGTTGTAATTTTATGTCTATCTTGTATAAATATATATGAATTACCCTATATAGGATGTGTTCCTTTGAGTTAACCTTCTAGCAAAGTGCTTCATTTTACGGGTGTTCATTCAGCGCGTGCAGCTCAAATAATATACTGTTATCAAAATTAGATGATTTGAGAAAAAAAGCTGTTATTGTTCGTGATCCTTATTAATCATGTGTTGCTGAATATAATACGAGAACAATATAAGAGCTAGTTATTAAAAATAATGCATTCATTTTTTTTTTTTTTTAAATATGAAAGTTTTAATATTACTGTAAACATTTTAATGACTTAATCATTGCTGTTTGAGCTGCGCACGCTGAAGTTGAGAATAAAAACTCATAAACTTAAAGTTAATTAACTCAACGGAACACATCATAGGCTATATAAAATAATTCAGATATTTATACAAAATGAAAATAATACTACAACTAGTATTTGCACAAAATCACGCATATATGAACTTGAAGTAACGTCATGGAACTCCGAAACACAGCAAATAAGCCCAAATAATTCACAACGTTATGTTACAAGTATATACGATTATAATATAATTTATAAGAAGACAGTCCCAATCATATTAATGTTTTGCCTTACTTTTTGAGCGCTCGCTATATGATCATCAGCTCTGTGGGTTATTTCCTCAACGAAACACATCCTTTATGAGAATAATCAGATACTTATACTTAATAAAATTAATATTACAAGTTTTATCTGCACAAAATGACGCGAATGCACTAATGAAGTTTGAACAAGTTATGTAGCCTAATCAATGTTTAACTCCAGTTCCCACAACAACACGCTGCAACAACAACATAGAGAATTCACAACATTTTATTACAATAGTGTTCTCGTTATAAAGTTATGTAAATTACAGTCCCAGCAGTTATTAATGTTGTGCGTTGCTGTTTGGCTGCCAGTGGTGTGGTCCTTTCTGAATGATCTCCTTTGGGATCAAATAAATTTGTAGTTCTGACGACTGTTGAAACGGCTAACAGCACCACATATCCCAGACATATTGTAAATTTGTTGTGAACCTTCTGAGAGTGTTTTGTTGGCCTTCCTCTGCTAGTTGTAGCTGCTGTCACCATAGACTTAAACAGAGCGCGCAGCTGAGACCGGACACAAATATGGCGGCGGGCATAGCGGAAGTGACGTCTTTGAAACCCATGGATTATACTATTTTGAAAAATCACATTACAAAATATAATGTGAGATAACACACATGATATTTGCAACATTTATTATTTTAATTGTTTTGCACGAGCTGTTTATACTGTACGAAATTAGAACTTTTGTCCAATACCTCCTCTAGGGGGGTCTGGGGGCATGCACCCCCGTAAGAAAATTTTGTACATTTTAAGGTTAAATGCATCAATCTGGTGCACTTTGGAAGCTCAAAATTAAGAGCTTCAACTCATGTACAGTGTGCACACTGAACAAAGAAACAGCATTCAAACATCTTTTTAGTTGTGATATAAAGTCTACATCGTTTTAGGTGTTTTAGGATGCCAAACAATTATAACAATAAAATAATAATATAATAATGTTTTAGGCCTATATAATTATACATATGACAGTAATATCCATATAGGCTATTGTAACAAATGCACTCTAATATATATATATATATATATATATATATATATATATATATATATATATATATATATATATATATGGTTAGGCTACTTTACACAACGTATAGGAAAATTAAAATACTTGTAGCCAATTTCTAATCCTTGAGCTTTAATTTTGATCACCAAATCGCCAGCTGATCGTGTGAGCAAAGTGCACACTTCTCTTTAAAACACGCAGCACAAACAGACTAAATATATACTTAATCACTGTATTTTGGTGCTTTATTAAGGCACAAAGCCATTACGGTTTCGATTTTAGTTCATTGGCAAAATACAATGTAGAGACCATTTATGTTTTAAATTTTCGGTTCATTATGAAATGGTGGCGGCGCACAGGGTCATTAATGGGAAACACTGAATGAATGAATGCTAAAGTTGTCATATCAGTTGTTATCATAACAAAAACGCTTCAACCGGACCGAACGAGAGTCTCGAGGCCTGCCGCTGCTCTGAGTGAGTGACAGGAGGCTGCGATGTGCGTGAACTCGCTGTCATATGGATACTGTAGAGAAGCGGTATTGAACGGTTTAATATATTTTAGAGATATGTTTAGAAAAAATATATATTTTAACAGCACTATTAAGAAACCTCTATGCTGTATGCTGGCCAGACTTTTTTGCAATGTATTTGCGGATTATTTTGAACAAGATATAAAACGGAGACATTTCCGGGGACAGCTCCAGTCGGGGACGGAGCACCAAAAACCGGGACTGTCCCCGTTTTTTATAACGGGGACGTCTGGTCACCCTAGTGTATTTGTGCTTTTGACACCATCGGAAGCTGCTGATGAACTCGACTCATCAATTTCTCCGACCTCATTGCCGCAAATGGATGAGGAGGTGGTAGCTGTGTCCTGGTGAGCTAAAATGGTTTTCTTTTGTCCTTTCGGAACAAGAAATCTGTGCATGTTGTATTTTATTAGGCTACTATAGTGTGTTAATTGAGTTCACTAACAGTTCTAATTATTAATAAAATGAATTGGCTGTTACTGTCGTTTATTGCTTTATAATTCAGCACGTCCCTTTACCTCAAAGGTTGCGAAGTGAATGAGCTAACGTTAAGTCTTGTCTGTCTCGGAGGGAAAAAAGAGGGGGTTGGGCAGAAATTAGAAAATAACGTGTGGATGAGTGCATAGTGCACAAGTACATAGTGTATAAGTGCATAGTGTATAGTGTGTCATTTGGGACGCAACTTATGGGTTTTTTTGAATGGGTTTTTGCTAAATCGCCTAAAAATAAGGTCTGTGCTTAACAAAGCCTCTAAATACTTTCACGTTTTGATCTATGACATAAAACACACCAGTTATAACCCACTTGTGATTTTTTAAACTTTTACTGTGTCTTAAAATCGGCGGTTGCTAACAAATTGCTAAAAGGGACTACTTCCTTTGGCGGGGACTTTAGACGGCATCATTAAAAACAGGACATTTGGACAGCATTTCTCATGAAAAAGTGGATAAGTATTCATAACAGCACAGATCATAATCAGCGAGCATGTTTATAAATAAAGTTGTTTTCTAAATAAAGTTTGAGGAAGTTTGGTGGTGACGACGTTGATCCGCGACTATGGTGTGCTGTAGTCCGTTTATAGCCTACTGTTAGCCTTTTATATCTGACGACTTTATTTAGGCTTCAAAATCTATAAATGTTGTGTTAACTTGTAAAGATTATCTTGATAGACAAAATGTGTAAGTATCATAACCCTTTGTTAAACACAGAGCTTATTTTCTGCGAATTTCCAAAAGTCTATGGGAAAAATGCATAGGCTTTCAATCGAGGGAACCCGTGCGCCGCTAACTTCCGGGATGGCCTGACAATCGGAATCAAATTGCCCTTATTGCCCACAAAAAGCTTTTGTAGCCTGACCAACAGTGAGACATGTAATGTTGTCAGTGGAACCTGCCATTAAAAAGCCTAATAAATGATGTACAAAACTGTGTGTTAACTTACAATAATAATACTACAATATTGCAATTAAGTAATGTATTTTTAATAAATTAAATTTATGAAAAATCTTATCCTTGGAATATTTTCACTTGTTTCCTGACTGTTATTAACTTATGATGTTTGTTTAAGGGTGTTTAGAACTATGTTTGGTTGAAACCAACAAACAAAACCACTACTATACTTTTGTGTAATTGTAACTCAAAACCTTGTAGCTGCCAAAATACAACCCTTTTGACAATATTACCTACTCATGTGACAACTAGGCCCGGTCTCAACAATATGAAAACCCTGACTGAGGCAATTCAGCTCCACTGTGCATTAGTTTGAATCTGTCAATCAAAAGTGTGTCCAGAGTTGAGAAAGCTCATTTTAAGAGTGTAAGAGTGTTCTATAACTTTCAAGGAGTTATTGAACAACTTTGTCTCCTGAAGACAGACACTCAGGCATATTGAGACAAGCCATCCACTTTTACAAATAAACCATACGGGAATATGGTCTTTCTGACAAAATCAATAATAAATTGTATATATAAACAAAATCAATAATAAATTGTATATATAAACAAACATTGCTGGAAGATGACCTCATCCATAATTCAGTTCTCTACTGTATTCTTCAGATAGCTCACGCCCAACAGATACACAAACACACACAAATCTTTGTATATACATAAGTTGCTGCACACTTGAATACAAATGTTGGACATTCTGCTTAACTCGCACATTCCTTTGCATCATGTAGACAGAATATAAAGTGACTGGTGCTTCACATGTGACCCGAAATCTGGAAATAGAGCAGAAGGGGCAGGGCTTTTACCCTTAACGAGAGAGGAAAAAAGGGGCAAAAGTGGAAAATGATCCATGTTGTACAGCTTCTGACCTTCCTGTCTCTGAGCCACATGCATACCACCTGGCCCTCATTGCTCCTGGTGCAGACAGAATGTACTGGCTCTTTTTCTTTATTCGCCAAATGTGCTTGTTGACTGAGAGAGTTTAGAGAGTGTGGTAGGGGAGTAGAGAGCAGCTCATCTGTGCAGAAAGTGGTGTGACTCAGTGACATAATGCACCGTGGCTGCACCTCTCAGTGTTCCGCTGAGCTAAATAAATAAAGGCCAAAGCTCAAACATTATACGTGCTTCACAGATTCCCTCTGGATGATTTGTATGAAACTAGTTTCTGTGTTACATCAAATGAAATCATTTAGGCCTATACACATACATACACACACACATTATTTTATATTATATATATATATTATTTATATTATTATTATTATTTATATATATATATATATTTGTGACACCAACATTTCAGATTGTCCTGTTGCTTGGTTAACATTAAACGCAAAGGGTAGCATTATTAGGATGCTGTCACGGATCATGCGTTTTGCATTTGAGTTCACTTAAGACATAACCGACTATGTTTACTAGTCCACTACTATGGATATTCACCGAGACAGGCGGGTTTTTTTATATAATTTTGAGTGAATTTGTCCATTGAGGTGCAGGAAAGAGAGCTCAACTTTGCGCGTTGTCTGAGAGACTGAACACACTTCTGATGTTAAAGGTGCCATCGAACGTTTTTTTACAAGATGTAATATAAGTCTAAGGTGTCCCCTGAATGTGTCTGTGAAGTTTCAGCTAAAAAAATCTACCCCATACATTTTAAAAATTTTTTTCATTTTTTAAACTGCCTATTTTGAGGTATAATTAGAAATGTGCCGATTCATGCTGCGGCCCCTTTAAATTGCGCGCTCTTCACCCCCTCCCGAGCTCTGGACTCTATCATTGCATAAATAAAGTTCACACAGCTAATATAACCCTCAAAATGGATCTTTACAAAGTGTTCGTCATGCAGCATGTCTAATCGCGTAAGTATGGTATTTATTTGGATGTTTACATTTGATTCTGAATGAGTTTGAGGCTATGCTCCGTGGCTAACGGCTAATGCTACACTGTTGGAGAGATTTATAAAGAATTAAGTTGTTTATGAATTATACAGACTGCAAATGTTTAAAAATAAAAATAGTGATGGCTCTTGTGTCCGTAAATACAGTAAGAAAAGATGGTAACTTTAACCACTTTTAACAGTACATTAGCAACATGCTAACGAAACATTTAGAAAGACAATTTACAAATATCACTAAAAATATCATGTAATCATGGATCAGGTCAGTTATTATTGCTCCATCTGCCATTTTTCGCTGTTGTCCTTGCTTACTTACCTAGTCTGATGATTCAGCTGTGCACAGATCCAGACGTTAATACTGGCTGCCCTTGTGTAATGCCTCGATCATGGGCTGGCATATGCAAATATCGGGGGCGTACATATTAATGATCCCGACTGTTACGTAACAGTCGGTGTTATGTTGAGATTCGCCTGTTCTTCGGAGGTCTTTTAAACAAATGAGATTTATATAAGAAGGAGGAAACAATGGAGTTTGAGACTCACTGTATGTCATTTCCATGTACTTAACTCGTTATTCAACTATGCCGAGGTAAATTTAATTTTCTATTCGATGGCACCTTTAAACTTCCCACACAGCACGTCAGTAACAAATTCCCTTTCGCATGTTCCAGTGCTTGAATATTTACATTGGAAAGGCTGAAACTTTCGTGATGATGAAGCACTGAACCGAAATCCCTATTTTTTCCTTCAAAAAATTCTTACTGGCCTAACTGGTGACTGCCACCCTTTCATTCACTCGCTACGCCGATTTCTGCTCGCATTTGGCGCTTGGCGAGTTTAATTTTAGGCCCTGTATCAGGGGCGTTTCCTCCAAGGAGACAAGGGAAGCAGTGCCTCCTCCAAAAAAACTGTATGAGAAAATAATTGATATTACAAAAATAAAACAACGTTTTAATTGAAAGTAATTGATAATGAATGGGGGAAAGTCACGTGAGAGGAGGCAGTGCCTCCATCGCGCTATGATTGGATATGATCGGTTACGATTGGACATGATTGGTTCGTGCGATAAATCCCGCCTCTTGTTTTCGTGCGCGTTCTGATGGCGTTAATGGGAAGACTAATTAAAAAGTAAGCTGTCACAGCTGTCACTTACATATCACTGCTTTATTTCATATCAAAATCAAACTCAAAATGGCCTGAAAACATGATGACTCGGGGGGGTTTAAGTGAGCAATCAGCGTGGTGAAATTAAAGGTACATCTTTGTGTCTGTGAGTGAGTGACCAGTGTGTACAAGCTTGATGACTGCTGAAAATAAATTGACTATTAAAAAGAAAAGCTGAATATTAGTTTATAATAATATATATTGTTTAAATTGTTACTGCCTTTAGTTGTTATTTTGGAATAAATGTAAAAATGTGTAAAAACACTATCAATGAAATTTATACTTGGTTTTAATAACTAGAACATTACATAGTGTAAAAATACAAAATAAAATTGTATTTGGTTTTATGTAATGTTAACTTAAACCAGGAAAATTGTCTAACAGGAACATAAATGAGGACGTTGCCTCCTAACTTTAAAACCACCGCACACCACTGCCCTATTGAATGCAAATTATTGTACTTTATATGTGTGTGTGTTCAAACAAATGTTTGTTTTAACTTTTTAAATGTTAAATATATATATATATATATATATATATATATATATATATATATATATATATATATAGGCATGGCATGGCAGCCCCTGCTTTTGATATCCATTCCCCTTTTGTGTGAACCCTGATGGAGCTGGAGAAAGAGCCTGAGCATGGCTGACTGGACATCTCACTGAGAAGTTAACAACACCATGGCCCATATTCCCATCTCTTAATCTATTTAACCATCTCTGACATGCTATCTTCTGCATTAAGAGACAGCTGATTATACAGGTTTGGGACCAAGGTAATAGGTATTGGGTCGTACTCAAGAAGAAAATGATTGAGACTGAGATTCTTCTTAATCGAGAAAATCAGTGAGAATTGCTGTGATGTCTATTTTGATCTGAGCCTTTTATTGTGAAGTTGACATCACAGCGCCACCATGTGGTTTGGTTTCATCAAGATATAAATAATGAATGAAATGCTGGTAAAGGAAGGTAAGAGGTCACATTTTTTGGAAGGTGAAAAACAAATAAAACAACAAAGGTACAAATATTTAGATTTTAGTAAAAATATTTTATTACCCTAAACATTAACTTTACATGCATAGTGAGACTCACTAAGATATGAGTATCATACTACATAATAAAATAAAATAAATAAACGAAATAAAAAAAATCTACAAAAAAATATTGAAACATTAATTTTATGCCATTTAAGGCTCAGTTTTTAAACGCAACATCATTTTACACATTAACAGTGTTAATTTAATTTACATGCTGAAATCAAATTTGTCCAGTGAAAACAGCATTTAATAATATATTATAGGCTACTATAAATACTGCAAAGGAATGTGCATAAATTGAGTAAACAAACGGTATGCTATTTCCATTTTTAAGGAAATGCTAAAGACTGGATGTTAAAACACTAGCTCTTTGGCATCAGGATCAGCACTGACAACATATTAACCTAAAGGCAGTAATATGCTGCAGTGACAGATGTATTGCCAAGTGCGTCTTTCTATATCAAGTTGGTTCTGGATTTAGATGAGGATAAAAATAAACGTAGAACGCGTTCCAAGAACTGGACTCGCCGGTAAGGGGCAGTAGGACTCTAAGATGCCACTGCCATTAAAGGATTTTGAGGCAGGTCATTACAAGAGTTTGCTAAATTTCACTACCATTATTTGTTTTTGTACAGTACAGAGAAACCTGGCAGCTGACTGACCTGACAACTAAAATGTATTTTTTAAACAAATATTATGTTCTGTCTCGAAATATATTATTTTAAGCCAGTCTTAACTCTTTATTATATCCAAATCTCTGAAAACAGATGCAGAACTCTCCATGCATTGAAAAACATAGCAACATGGCCTGCTGTCTCTTTAACAATTGTATGCAACTTTCATGCATTATTAAAATAACAGTATTAATAATAAATATTATTTGGTGAACATCATTTGCAATATTTAGCCAGTATATACAAAAACAAAATGCTTCTTGGCAAAATAATATTGCCTTTGTAATTCAAAATCTCAGTGCAAAAGGATAACATAAAAATATTTGTACAGCTTAATTTGAGCACAAAATATATTCACCTGTAAGAAGTATGACATTCACAGTAAAAGAAAAAAAAAATACGCACAAAGGTCAGGTGAATAACATGTTCTTGAAAAAGATCATATAAACCAGCAGGTTCTCTATGACATATCGATAACAAAACATGTTTACAGTGGAAAGAAATGTATATTGCAAACTATATGCAAATAATAGCAATTCAGACATCAACAATGCATAAAAATCTGCCAAGAAATCGTGTAAATGTCAGTGTTGAATATGCCATTAGCAAATATGCATCAATGTTTTAGTTTTGGCATTTGCCCAAAATAGTCTGCTATCAAAAATACCGTAGTGCAGTTCTTAATGGCCAAACTTTAACTAGGTCAAAAAGCCTTAGATTGGATAAAAGCATTTCATTAACGAAAAAGAAATAAATAATTAAATACAACAATATACGCAGAATAAATAAATGAGCATGCAAATAATACAGAATCATTCATAATTAGTGCTTCTGTCCCTAAGAGAATATTCTGCTACGACTCACGCAGATAAATCATCAGGAGAAAATGAATAAAACCGACTTGATTCCTGTTTGCCAGCTAATAACAAGACATATGACTGCTGAATTTGCTAAATCATACAGCATATGCCCCAAAAACAATGTATAACTGGTGCTCATTTGAATTCAGATTGTGATTATGAACAATAGATACACATTAAATCTTTGGTCAGGTTACTTATTATTACTGTAGCTGTCAAACATGCTGATACGATTCTGATGTTCATTTCATAAATTAAACATTTTTTTCGTTTCATGAATTTCTTATGGTTTGTTACTTGTGTCAACGGTAATTTATAAATCATGCTTTTTCTGTTAAACGACAATGTAATCATACTTACATTCAAGTCAATTTTAATTTGTTGTACGGACATCATAAAATCATACTGCAATTTACAGCTAGGCCGATTTTTGTTGTGGATTTGAGTGGATCTAAAGCTCCTCGGAAAATGAAGGCCACATATTCCTGACACAGAGATGTAGATGCATCATCAAGGTGTAGACATAGTAGAAATCTGCATATATCTGTGCAGTCCAAACTCAGTCAGATCCCGCATACCACAAGAAATGACGCATATTTGGGTGACGTGAACAGTCAGTCATTCTCGGGTGACATGAGTTGAACTGAAATGCATGCTGTCATGTAAGAGTATAAACCCTTAGGTAAACTGTGACACAAAAAGGGACACACGCTTAAATCACTATAAACCCCTCAACAAATACACACACACACCAACTGCAGGAGCTTTAGAAGTACAAGTAGTAGGTCCAGTAGAGAAGGTTGATGAAGATGAAGGAGAGAGGGAAGGTCAGCCGTGAGTAGTTGTCGATGTAGTGCGGGTTCTCCACTTTGCAGCAGTACAGACAGCGCACGATACGATGTGTTGTTGACATACACTTGGTGCAGCGGCTCTGTGGCTGAGAGGAGTTGATCTCCTCCTTACTTTCACTGGGGGTAGGGTTGCTGACACTGCCCATCCGGGACAGCATCTCCTCCCGTTTACGGGCCCGCAAAGTGTGGCTGCCGATGGAAGTCACAATGCCGTTCATCTCGTCCTCACGCTCCTGCATTTCCTGGCCATACTAATGCAACAGTGAGACATAAATGTGTTTGATTATTGTCATGACTATGGCAAGGTGAAGATGATCTTATTCATGGCCATTATGATATTGTTACTTGGCCTCGTTTATTCAAGTAAAGGTTCTCACCATATATGCATTGGCAGCATTCGGTTGGTGTAATGTGCAGAAATGGGCAACTGCATATTCAATCAGTGCGCCAAATATGAAGCTGAAGCAGATGCCCAGATACACGTCGATGGCTTTAATGAAGCAGTTGGCATTGGGTAGAGAGGTGCGGGCTCCCATCATCAAGGTGGTCATGGTCAAGACTGTGGTCACTCCTATGAGTAAACACCAAAAAGTAATAAAAGTCATAAAACATTAGGGAATCCTGTACTCTGTCAAAGTAATTCGGCAATATGATTCCTTACTGTAAAAAAATCCAACTTTCAAAAATGTAAAAAAGTAGCTTTAACAAAGCTTTTTTTTAATAGGAGCAGCCAGTTTCACTTTGTATTGTAGCTTGAAATAATAAAAATTAAAAAAAAAAACTGGTAAATGATCATTTATTTACATTTTACTGTCTTAATTTATGCCACTGTTTGAGATTTGTGTGTTGAGGTATATGCTATATAATATATTTGCCTACCAAGATAATATGTTTGCCTCTAGTTTTATAATGATTATATCATACAGTGGATTTTGAAAATCACATGTAAAGGTGAAAGAACAAGGTTTGTATCTCCTTGCATTGCTAAATCTTTAGTTGCCTTGACAAGAATGTTAAAATTCAATAGACTTCCTGGTACTCATTAAATGAATTTAAATATTTAAAGTTTTCAGTTGCTAGTTGAGTTTACTTAAATCGATTGTAATAGGTTGCCTTATTTTATTAAGTTGACAACCTTTTTACAGTGTATAATGAAATTAATCATTTCGTGTGAGCTGGTGTCTGAACGCATCTCGTTTCCCTTTCAGGGAACCAGGTTACATACATAACCTAACACATTCCCTTTTGAGTGGAACTCAACGCCACATCATGGCTTGATGCTATATGAACTTTACTACCAATGTCGCCATGCCACAGGACAACACCTGCCCCACAAGGCTGTGTATCTACACAGACAATTGTTGAACGCAAGCTGAGACAGGATCAACCAGATCGACTATAAAACCTGATGAATGTCTGTCAAAAGGACCATCCTGCAGCAGCACTAACATCTTGTAAGGGTGCACCCCTAGCAAAAGCCTTAGAGGACACAACACTCCTAGTCGAGTGGGTCCTAACTCGTAGAGGTGAAGCCACTCCACACGAGATGGAGAGAAGAAAGCATGCAAGAGCACTGGCTGACCAGCCAGAGAAGTAATTTGGAATATAGTCCGGTCTGGGGTGCATAACAGCTCTGACATCACCTGGAGCAAAGTCTAAGCAGGAAGAGTCAACTAACAGGGCTTGCAAATCTCCTACTCTCTTAAGCGAAGTCAATGCTAGTGAGAGAGCCACCTTAGAAGATTCAACAGTTTTTCAGAAACTGACTCCAATGGCTCAAATGGTGCTTCTGTTAATGCTCCCAGGACCAATGCTAGTTCCCATGAAGGAACTCACGACCAGCAGATAGGCCTCAGCCATCTGGCACCGTGCAAGAACTGAGACACCAGACACCACTAGGAGAACGTGGACTCGGTCTTGGCAAACACTGGCTAGAACCCACAGGAGCAGAGAGATTGGAGGAAAAGTGTAGAGATGCAGCATCGTCCAAGTCTGTACTATGGCATCCAGCCCCAGAGGAGCTGGAGGTGTGAGGGCGAATCACAGAGGACACTAGGTCATCTCCTCGGAGCCGAAAAAAGTCCACTTTTGCTTTGCCATACCTCTGCCTATGGATTCCACTACTTGTGGATGAAGTCACCATTGAAAGGGCCTCAGCCCCTTAATCGACATGATGTCTGCCCCCAAGTTTGCATGCCCCGGAATGTACATTGCTTTTAGCGACTTGAATTTCTCTTCTGCCCAAAGCAGGATTTGCTGCGCCTGCATGGAAGGGGGGTGCGAATGCAGTCCGCCCTGGTGATTTAACTACTGATGTGTTGTCTGTACAGACCAACACATGATAGCCCCTCAGGTGTATTTGCCAAACATGATGAAAGTCCCCCCAACAACAACTGGCTGGGCGGCCATCGAGAACCGCACCCCATCCCATGAGGAAGGTGTCTGTTGTTAAAGTCTTGCGGTAACACGCCCCGAGAGCCTGGTCCTTGTTCAGGAACCATGGCTCCTAAAGCCGTAGAGCATGTAACCCATGGCGCGTGACCTTTGCGACCCTGGAGAGATGGTTCAGAGGATTAAATCCTCTGTTTTTGAGCCAGAACTGGAACAGTCTTCTGTGGAGAAGGCCTAACGAAATTATTTTGGCTGCTGATCTTGATGTGAAAATAGGCGTCTTTTAGATCTATCGTCACAAACCAATCCGCGGATTGAATTTGTGACATGATAAGTTTGAGGGTTAGCATCTTGAACCGTTATGTCCAAGAGTACAGTTCAGACCCCTTAGATCTAAAACTGGACACAACCCCTGTCCTTTTTGGGCACAATAAAGTCCCAGCTGTAGAACCCTGAATCTCTCTCTGGGAGGGGTCTCTATGGCCCCTTTTGCCAGGAGAGACTTTAGTTCCTGATTGAAAAAGACTTTTTCTCATTCTTAAACATACCACTGTTGCTACTATGCCATTGAACTGTTACCTGTAAAAAATTAACCTTTTCTTACAGTATTCAGGACCTACTTGGCAGCAGTAGCTGCCAGAAAGTCTGACAGAGGGATAATTTTTTGATGGAACTGGCCTGACTTGAATCAGAGAACTGGCAGGGACCAACCAAGTAGGCTGAATGGAAAGATTGCTTGTGTGTGAAGATGAGTGAATGGCCCGTTGGGCGCCTCCACCCCCAAACAATGTTAGTGGCAGGGTAAGTAGAGATGCCTGCCGAGGGCTCAGAGGAAGGTTGGGCACATGATGTTGTTGTGTTGTCGCCCTTAGGGGCCAGGGCCCACGACAGTCAGGACTTTTTCTTAGCCATCCTGGAGGACCTAAGGTCCTGTCTGGATGGCTGTGTCCGAGCACACTTCCTGAATTATCTGAGAGCTCACACTTGTACCACGTGACCGCTGTACCACCCAACTGCTGCAGATTAATTTAGGTGTTGATAGTGTTGCCATTAGTAACGCATAATTCTCAGACTGAGGACGTGCTCAGAATAGAACGTCACGTGTTGGCAATTTGAAAACATGGTAATTACAACATTTTACAACATTACAACATTTTTAATTTAATTTGGCTAAAACTACAAAAGCCATGGTGTGAATGGATGTTTATGTTTGGTTTATATTGGAAAGTTACTGTTATCTTATGGGATTTTGGGGAAGAAACACAGACCTGTTAGCGCTTAATGTTATTGAATAATGGAGATTCAGAAGGTGGTTATTGTGGTGATGAAGAGAGTCTGTTGTTAGGTCAAAAACAAGCTATTATTAGACGAGAGTGTTGCATAAGTTGTTTCGGTGAAAAATTAAATCTAGTTCCACTGCATTAGCTATGTCGTTAGAGTAATGGATTATGTGATCTGAAACTATTAATATAAGAACAAAATCTGTTCTTTTATTAAGCAGTTACATCAGCAAAGAGAACACTTATTTAAAATGAGCAAGGTGTCCACCAGTGAGAACACAACAAATGAAACAAGTACAGCAAAACAATATCAACAACACTAACTAAAGATAATACTTTACCACCTTTGATTCTTAATTACAACTATATATGTTCCTGTCAGTCCCAGTCAGAATGTGTTCGAATTTAGATAATATAGCTGGAATTTAATTTAAAGGACCATTTTCCACTCTTTCAGTCTTTACTTTGAGGACTTATATACATTTCCATTCAAAAGTTTGAGGTCAGTAAGGTTTTTAAATGTTTTTGAAAGAAGTTTCTTATGCTCACCAAGGCTGCATTTATTCCATCAAATATTCAGTAAAAACAGTAATATTGTGAAATATTACAATTTAAAATAACTGTTTTCTATTTGAATACATTTTAAAATGTAATTTATTCCAGTGATGGTAAAGATGGACCTCTGTTGACATTTGTGTCATTCATTAATTTTGTGTAAATCATATAAGTTTCTGAATACTAAGAGGTGTTGATGTTTGATGATCATTAATTTGGTAATGACTGCTTTACATTCCTACCTATGCAGATACGAGCAGGAACTGAAGACTGACTGATCCAAAATGAGACCCAGGACAGGACCACCAGAGCACTGGAAGGAACATACGTCTCCAAAATGAAATATAAGATGCTCCGCTTGAGTTTGAAGTGGAAGATCAACTTTGGGTAGTTTCCTGTTACATTATTATTAAATAAAAGAGAAAGTAAAAACATCAGTACAGCATGTAAAGTCTTCAAAATATCTGTGTGTGTGTGTGTGTGTGTGTGTGTGTGTGTGTGTGTGTGTGTGTGTGTGTGTGTGTGTGTGTGTACATACCAGTCTCGTAAACAGCTTCAGATTCAGAGGTGTAGTGATCCTCAAGGGTGTACTGAGCCAGCTGTAAATTATCAAGGCCGCTAACTGATTGGTTTCCCCGTGTCCAATAGAAAACAACATCTTTCACGTTATATCCCCCTGAGGAGAACATAATATAAATCGAAGAGCCAGTTATCACTACACAATAAGTAATTCCAATGCTGAGAGCTACTGTATTTCCACCAAATTACACTTACAAAGCAGTAAGTAAGCATTTGATTACCCCTGATTTTATATGCGGTGCTGCTAGAGCACTATGCTATAATACAGGCATTACCATAAATTCAATAATTTTCAACAGAGCTGTTCAGTCATTTTGTAGGCCAACCTGAAATGCTAATTCACCATATAGGTTCCCTAAGGAATTTCCAAACAGTTGTCTGACTCACCTAAACTGCTATATAATAAGCCTAATTAGGGATAGTAAATATCCATATCCAAAAGCACAAACATAAAATATATTAAAAGTTTTAAACAAATTGTAATTACTATATTCAGTATATATATGTATATTCCATTCATGCATGACTGTGTATTCTGTTGTAATACATAACCTACACCTCAAGATGGCACTCTGTCATGCAAAGTTTAGTGTGCAAAAGAGTGTTCTCATAAAAAAAAAACCTTATTTGCAGATATTAAATATTTTTCCTTCATCTAGAGCATAAAACATTGTGAACTATGTTGCCCTGATTCCACCCAGTACTTAGTTATTTCATAAAAAAGAAGCATATCTGTGAAGAGTAATAAACTCTATAGCTGTCACACTGTTTTTACAAGCCTAGCTTGTGTTGCTAATTTAAAGTCACCATGAAATCTAAATTGATAGTTCTTATTTTTTACAAAATATTGCAGTATTTATTATGAATTATTAATCTGTGCACATCTTTACTTAAAAAATAAATGTGCCTTCGTAAACTTTATTCAAAATAACTCACATCAGCAATAGCAAACCACAATGATTTAATAATCCAATCAATTCCAGATGGACAAAATCAAGCCCTACATGCCCTACATTTTTTCTTGTTCAAGAAACCGTTTTACTCTGATACACGTCACAATAGGGACGAAAAGTCTAACGAAACTTTAGACTTTAAAGACTTTAACTTTGCTTATATGTCCTGCTGAAAATATTAGTGTGAACAACCATGAATTTACATGCCTGTCCAGGCTGGTTTATGCTTTTGGTTTGGAGATGGTCTGGCTCATTTATCGCGTCGCATATTTATTGAGTAACCCTGGACCTAAATGTTTGGTTACATAAATGTTTGGTTAAAAAAATGCAGCAAGCATATTATTAAAAACTGCTGATGTGTCGCATATGGAACATAAAGTAAACCCAACCTCACACAGCAGTCTTGGGTGAGTGAGCATATGCAAGATCCTCTATGGAGATTAATTTTTTACAACTTAAGGGACATTTATGGTGTGTACACCTGGAGCATTTATCATTATGAAATTAATATTTCACAACAGTTTCATACATTTAAAAAGGCTTGAAACATGCATGTATCTTAAAGGGTTAGACACGCTTATGCCTGCCTCACAGCAGTGTACCAAATCACAAGCAATATGTAGAGCTGATTAATGGAGAGACTAGAAGCACTGTAAGGTCAGCACATAACACCCCTGTTGAAAAAAAAACCAGCATGTGCTAGTTAGGTATGTTTTGAAGCATGACAGCTGGTTTGAGCTGGTTTATGCTGGTCCTTAGTTGGTCATGAGCTGGTTTAAGCTGGTCCCGAACTGGTTACGACCAGCTTAGGACCAGCACTTGACCAGCTCATGACCAACTAAGGACCAGCATAAACTAGCTGCCATGCATACCTAACCAGCATATGCTGTTTTTTTCAACAGGGACAGAACACTGAAAATTCACTAATTGGGTCTCATTCACTAACTGCGTATATGTGTGTGTGTGTGTGTGTGTGTGTGTGTGTGTGTCCTGTTAAACCCTACATTATGGGGACCAAATATTTCCACAAGGATAGTAATACTGGTCATTTTGACCATATGGAGACATTTGTTTGGTCCCCATGAGGAAAGAGCTTATAAATCATGCAGAATGATGTTTTTTGAAAATGCAGAAAGTTTTCTGTGATGGGTGGGTTTAGGGGCATAGGCTTAGTGTTTAGGGTTAGTGTTTTAGGGTATAGGGTTAGTGTTTTTTTGTACATTATAAAAATCATTATGTCTATGAAAAGTCCTCATAAAACATGGAAACCAAACATGTGTGTGCGTGTGGGGGGATCTATATGTTACAAATGTTATGTTTGCATGATTTTCATATATATTTCATATAAATACTGTTCTTTTGAACTTTATATTCATTAAAGGTCCCCTAGAACTTTTTTTAAAAAGATGTAATATAAGTCTAAGGGGTCCCCTGAATGTGTCTGTTAAGTTTCAGCTCAAAATACCTCATAGATTTTTTTTAATTCATTTTTTAACTGCCTATTTTGGGGCATCATTATAAATGAGCCGATTCAGGGTGTGTGGCCCTTTAAATTCTCATGCTCCACGCCCACAGAGCTCGCGCTTGCCTTGAACAGTGCATAAACAAAGCTTACACAGCTAATATAACCTTCAAATGGATCTTTACAAAGTGTTCGTCATGCATGCGGCATGCATGCGGCGGATTATGTGAGTATTGTATACTGTTATATTGTTTACATTGAGTCTGAATGAATTTGAGGCTGTGCTCCGTGGCTAACGGCTAATGCTACACTGTTGGAGAGATTTATAAAGAATGAAGTTGTGTTTATGCATTATTCAGACTGCAAGTGTTTAAAAATGAAAGTACATTAGCAACATGCTAACGAAACATTTAGAAAGACAATTTACAAATATCACTAAAAAATATCATGGATCATGTCAGTTATTATTGCTCCATCTGCCGTTTTTCGCTATTGTTCTTGCTTGCTTACCTAGTCTGATGATTCAGCTGTGCACATCCAGACGTTACTGGCTGCCCTTGTGTAATGCCTTTCATAATGTTGGGAACATGGGCTGGCATATGCAAATATTGGGGGCGTACACCCCGACTGTTACGTAACAATCGGTGTTATGTTGAGATTTGCCTGTTCGTCGGAGGTCTTTTAAACAAATGAGATTTATATAAGAAGGAGGAAACAATGGAGTTTGAGACTCACTGTATGTCTTTTCCATGTACTGAACTCTTGTTATTTGACTATGCCAAGATAAATTCAATTTTTCATTCGAGGGCACCTTTAAAGAGTCCTAAAAACATTATTGCAGTTTCCACAAAAATATTAAGCAGTACAACCATTTTCAACAATAATAAGAAGAAATGTTTCTTGAACACCAAAACGGTATATTAGAATGATTTCTGAAGGATCATGTGAAGCTGAAGACTGATACAGTCATGAAGCTGAAAATTCAGCTTTGCCATCACAAGAATAAATTTCAATGTAAATTACAAATGTAATAATAATTGTATATTTATTTTTTGATTAAATAAACGCAGTCATAAGTGAGCTTTCATAATGGCTACTGATACATAATAATCATTATTTAAATATAATGTGTATAAATTCTAAATAAATATTAATGTAAAAAGACAAATGTAATATATATCCAACCCTACAATGAGTCTTTCTTATTTCAGAATAACAAAAATGATGCATTAAAATATGGTGCATTCATCTGGTATGGTTCTGCATAAAAATGAGGTCATGTGAAGTAGGCATATATAAGCGTTGTATATTGTGAACACGTACACAATTACTAGTGAACAAAACCCACTGAGTTGTAAATGATCTCAAATCTGGCTATGGTTTCAAGAGAAATAGAGAATTATTTGAGGCCTACAGCTTTCAAGTTGAAGCATGCACGTCTGCCTGTCCATGGGATATTTGGTTAGATCCATACTGCAGGCCACTGTGGTGGTAATTCTAGAGAAACAGAGAGGTAAAAAAAGAGAGACATACTTAAGAGAATGTTTGTTGCTTATATAACAGTGTAAATCAGCTCACTGTTTGTAGATGCTACTTTCAAGCTTAATTTTTGATGCCAGCTGCCCATCTGTACACAGGCTCTGCGTCCCCTGCCACCGCCTCTATTCTTACCCTATTTTCCACCATTGTGAACTATTCCACTGGCCCATATTTATCCCTGCCTCTTTCTAGTTGTCCTCTCATGCCCCATCCCTCTATCAACCTTCCAGTCAGTCCTTCAACAGTAAGCCTGTTCCTCAACAATCATACAACCCCAGTAACATCTGCCTTAAGAACAGACACTGTGAATGACACTTCACTACCTCAGGGCATACAGCACAGTTCCGTTGGGGAATATCCGGATCAGTCTGTTTTCGACAGTGATGTCGTGCAGGAAGGACTTCTTGGAATCCACAATGAACGTATCAGGGACCCAAAGGAGCTCTACCAGTCTTCCATCCAGACTCAAGCTCTTATTGCCATCAAAACACAAGCGTTCATCTGTCCAACGCTGACGAAGAAAGATGGTGGCGGTGTAATCCTGGAGGGGTTAAACAGAGATTCTTAATTCAGCTTTGTGCACCACAAGCTTAGATTTACATCATACACTCAGCTCTTATACAACTCTGTCCACAGATCAAAGAGGCTCTTTGAAATATGGGCCAATGATGTGACTTTTTTTTTCTTTTTCTTTTTTGTCTAGATCTATTGAGATAAAAAAAAACTACATTAAAATGCAGCTCATACAGAGAATGACTTTGTACACGTCTTCTATAATTCAAAATTCATTTAGCAGTTTATTTTATTATATTATATTATATTATATTATATTATATATATATTATATTATATTATATTATATTATATTATATTATATTATATTATATTATATTATGAGCTTTTGATGAAAAGTTAAAGTTAGTTCAGGCAAAATAGAATTGCGCAAAGAAAACCGACTTTGAAAACACTTAATATAACTATTATAAGGATGCATTCTCTCAAGTGTATTTAAAGCATAAAGAAAATATTTTATTATTTTTTACTTGTTTTACCAAAAATCAAGTTTTGATATTTTATTTAAAATTTGTGTTAATTTAAAAACTCGATAAAAAAAATAAAAAAAATTAGTGTTAATTTTCATGAATGAATCATTCAAAATAAGATATGTAATAAGATATGTATTCAGAAAATATATATGATATTGATATAATGGATGAGAAAAGATGTTCTCATTTCATGCTGACTTTTATTATGTTGTTTTTTCCCTAAAATGTTATATGCATTTTTAAACTATATGAACTTGCGCTTGCATTATGAACAAGTTTCTCTTCTTTTCATCACCTAAAATGATTTAATTATTTATTTGTTTGTTTGTTATTGACCCCATATGCTTTTATATTAGTTGCATATTCTTTGAAGAAAACATTTAGAGACAAATGTTTATAATATTAGTTTACAATATAATACAATTTGAGATCTGTCATGACAACTCTCAGAGTGTTTGACATTGTAATGAATAAGACAATGTCGATATGTTTGTCTTGGTGGAATAAATCTGCTACACTGCTGCTGCTGCTGGTGTTGGTTATTGCTGCTGCTGCTGCAGAGCAAGTACAGGACTTGCTACTGTCAATACATACACAACATGTTGCTGTGAGCAAGATATGCTGCTGATCATGCAGCAGATCTATACAGGTGGAGCTGGGGAAGTTGGAGGGTTTCTGAAAATGAACTGCAAATGCTACAGCAAATGCTAACCAAGTATTTGAAAGTTGAGCTGTAAGCTTATTGATTATTGATACAGCAGGAATCAATCAGCAGGCCCCTAAAGAGAACAATGTGAATGCAAGCAGCATGAGTTAAAGGGTTAGTTCACCCAAAAATGAAAAATCTGTCATTAATTTCTAGGGCTGGGTAAAAAATATCGATTTCTCGATTTTAATCGATTCTCATTTTTACGAACCGAAATCAATTCTTAAATCCCAAGAATTGATTAGTCTAGTCTGTTTTCAGTTGATGAACGAGCAGAATATGTAGCGCCTCCCATCCAATAAATCGCAATAGTCTTTGTGCTTTGTTGCTTTTGATATGAAGCAAAGTCTCAGATTTCAAATAACGTCTTATTATGAGATTCAAAAAATAAATACCGTTTTGGCACTGTTTAAAGGTGCCCAAGAATGCTTTTTCACAAGATGTAATATAAGTCTAAGGTGTCTCCTCAATGTGTCTGTGAAGTTTCAGCTCAAAATACCCCATAGATTTTTTTAAATTAATTTTTTTAACTGCCTATTTTGGGGCATCATTAACTATACCCTGATTTTGGCAGCGCCGCCCCTTTAAATCGCGTGCTCCCTGCCACACAAGCTCTCGACTATATTACAGTGCATTTACAAAGTTCACACAGCTAATATAACCCTCAAATGGATCTTTACAAGATGTTCGTCATGCATGCTGTATGCATGCTTCGAATTATGTGAGTAAAGTATTTATTTTGATGTTTATGTTTGATTCTGTATGAGTTTGAGGCTATGCTCTGTGGCTAACGGCTAATGCTACACTGTTGGAGAGATTTATAAAGAATGAAGTTGTGTTTATGAATTATACAGACTGCATATGTTTAAAAATGAAAATAGCGACGGCTCTTGTCTCCGTGAATACAGTAAGAAACGATGGTAGCTTTAACCACATTTAACAGTACATTAGCAACATGCTAATGAAACATTTAGAAAGACAATTTACAAATATCACAAAAAATATCATGCTATCATGGATCATGTCAGTTATTATTCGGTTGTTAAGTCTGACGTCATGCGGCAGCGCTTCCAGGTCCTAACGCTCTATCTCATACCACAAGAAAAACAACAAATGGTGCTAATATAGATTCATCTTTTATAAATCATTAAAATATTAATATCTGTGACGTTGTGAGCACGGAGACTGTTGTGTAGACTGTAAGTATTTAAAATGTTTAACTTTTTAAAATGATTGAGGTTTAAAATGAATAAATAGCACTCATAAACGGCCGTCAATGGCATTCTCAAGTGAAACGAGTCGAGGCTTGGACCCGGAAACGGCGTTCCTTACGTCACGACTTAACAAGCGGATTGCTCCATCTGCCATTTTTTGCTGTTGTTCTTGCTGGCTTACCTTGTCTGTGCACAGATCCAGACGTTAATACTGCCTTTCCTTGTCTAATGCCTTGAACATGGGCTGGCATATATGCAAATATTGGTGTCATACATATTAATGATCCTGACTGTTACGTAACAGTCGGTGTTATGTTGAGATCCGCGTGTTTTCCGGAAGTCTTTTAAACAAATGAGATTTATATAAGAAGGAGGGAGCAATGAGATTTGAAACTCATTGTATGTCTTTTCCATGTACTGAACTCTTGTTATTTAACTATGCCCAGATAAATTAAATTTTTGATTCTAGGGCACCTTTAATGTGACGTGACAGATCGCTTTAGCGCCTTAGTTAAAGAGAAGCGGCAGCACGGAGCGCATGTGAACATCCTCTCCTCCGCTTTAATACCAGTTACAGCGCGAAATAAACATCTGAAGGTATGTTAAAATATACAGTACAACTAAGTGAAATCCGTATCATGTCTCGTGTAATAGCTCAATCAGTGTTTCAACCTCGGAAAGACGTCAATAAAACAGCTTGTAAACAGAAAAACACCTCAGAAAAACATATTTAGTGACGATAAACTCATTAGTCAGCTAGAAAAATGAAAACTCTATAGAGAGCAGCATTCTGATAAATATATGCACCATTACATATTCATTATAATTTTTAATGTTCTTCAATATTTAATGCATGTTTGAATAAATCAGTTATGACAGCCGTGATTTGAATGTTTATATTTAAAAAAAAAAAACGAACTGGAGTAGAAATATGATTATGTAATTCTAAACTTTATTTATAATAAAAACATCATTGAGTGTAGTTTAAGTGTTTGTATATAAATAAGTTAATTTAACCTTAGTACCAACTGACTTACATGTGTAGTTAACAGCATTAGTTAAGAGATTTTTTTCCTCTACAAATGTACTGTAACTGAAATACTACATCCAAAATAATCGATATTGAATCGAATTGAAAGCATGTGAATAGTAATCGAATCGTGAAAATTGTGTCAATTCCCAGCCCTATTAATTACTCATGTCGCTTTACGCCCGTAAGACCTTCGTTCATCTTCGGAACACAAATTAAGATATTTTTCATAAAATCCGATGGCTCAGTGAGGCCTGCATTGCCAGCAAGACAAATAACAATCTAGCGTAGCGTCAGTTCTGGCAGGTCACGTCAGTCAAGCTTGCATCAGCTGACTCCCAGGTGACTTGCGTCTACCTATAGGAATACGACGCCTATTACGGCATCTATATATAAGCTCCTCCGTATTATCAGCAGCTATTGCATTTCTCAGGAGCAAATTACCCTCCTCCATCCCCAGCTCCTCCTCTCTTCAGTCAGGATTGGCCTTATTATTTCCCCTGAATCAGACTAATTCTCGAAAAATGTGTATGTTAAATCATGACATTTAATGATATCTGCATGTTGGTCCTGTTCTGTTTACCCTGGGGGGTTTATTGCTGCTCTCCCTGCTCTTATCCATGCTAGGCTGCATGGATGCGCAGGGAGTTCTTGCCCAGAACAGAACCATACCGCCAATACAAACTCTATGCATTATCTATCATATTTGACGATAGTGGTCCTGACAGAACTTTCAATGCCCAGAAATCTACTAGAGACGTATTGAAAACAGTTCATGTGACTACAGTGGTTCAACCTTAATGCTATGAAGCGACGAAAACACTTTCTGTGTGCCAAAAAAGCAAAATCAAAATAACGACTTTATTCAAAAATATCTAGTGATGGCCGATTTCAAAACACCGCTTCATGAAGCTTCGAAGCTTTATGAATCTTTTGTTTTGAATCAGTGGTTCGGCCTGCACCATCTAGAGTTTCATGACAGAACTTTGTATTTCTCTTAGTAATTTAGATATAATATTTGGATGTTTGTGGTTTGTAAGAGTATCATACCATGTTGATTTCTGATATGGTGTCTATACTGGCGATATCCAAACTCATGCCTACAGTAACAGGGCCATCTGAAGAAAAAAGAAAAAAAAACACATACTGCATTAACTACAGAGTGACGACACTGCTAACAGAGAAAGACAGTAGAAAAGGGTTCTTAATTTACATGCGTTACAAGAGTGGACTGCATCAACTCAAGCCTGGAGCGTTTCCGCTGAATTTAAATTTGTTTTAATTGCAGTTGTTGATGATGATAGGACTTTAAGACAAGATAAAAATCCACTTATGCAAGATAATAGTTTGTGTAAATGTAAAAGCTTTGTTCATCGTACTGCCAAAGAATGGCCTAAGGTATTTGTTGTATCCCTTCATCAGTTTCTGAATGGTGGGAGGCAAGATCTCCTCCGTGCTGGCGACGGAGCCATCCATGATCCTGTAAAAGCAGCAGAAGACAAAACACACACACATTATGCACTGCGCTACCTCAAAAGTCAATGCAGAAAAACAGAAAAGCAA
This sequence comes from Megalobrama amblycephala, assembly GCF_018812025.1. Classification (NCBI taxonomy): domain Eukaryota; kingdom Metazoa; phylum Chordata; class Actinopteri; order Cypriniformes; family Xenocyprididae; genus Megalobrama; species Megalobrama amblycephala. Next base: position 22,154,337 of record NC_063063.1, read on the forward strand.
TGTTACTTCCACCGAGTCAAGGCATGTTTTGATCATGTGGACGTTATTGCCAATAACATACGACCTAGATTTGAAAATACTGTGTATTTTTAGGTTTCATCTTTTCTCTCATTAAAGCACTGCTGCTGACTGTGGCATGTGCGATTTAATCGTCCTTAGTGATGGTAGAAGCGACTGTGTTCTTTCCCGCAGAGCAAAGTCTCTGTTTCTACAGTGTAAAGGACCCGTGAGCTTCAGATATTTTTCAGATTCAGGGTAACAACCCCACAGAGCACAGCAGCACATGTAGAAAATACTTCAAGAGATGTCTGAAGAAAAAAACCTGCATGGGTGACACTACACAATATACTCATAAATATTCTAGAATGGAGAGAAACAAGTACTGTGGGCCAAGCACAGTAGGGGGACAGAGGTATACATGGATTTTTACTGCTTCTCAATGCGGCAAATCTCTTCCTTCCCTTCTGCTCTCAGACATCGCCCTATCCAATATTCTTCTTCTTCTGCTATAAATACACACAGTGAGATCCAAAAGTCTGAGACCACATTGAAAATCTGGCATTCAAAATCTAGTTGAAACCTGGAAATAAACAGAAGGTTTAGGGATTTCAAATCAATTAGAACAATGAAACATTCTGATTTAAAATGAATAGGAAATGTTTGAAATTCTTTGGTCACTATCAAAGTAAATTTGTGATATTGATCATGTGACTCCTTTATACTGACAGACTATTCAAATGTTTTTGCTTTCACTGAAGCTCAAGGTGCTCTTTGGATCATTTTCAACATACTGGATCACATGATCATCATCGAGTCGAGTGCAGCTGTCATTAAAGCAAATGATGGACAAATCAAAACCTAAGACATTCTGAAATTTTTGCACACAATACATTACCGTTTAAAGGGGTGGTTCATTACGATTTCACTTTTTAAACTTTAGTTAAACGTTAGGTAATGTTGCTGGTAGAGGACAAACAACATCTGCAAAGTTACGACACTCAAACTTCAATGCAAAGCGAGATTTTTTCTTTTAAAGAATTCTCTGTTTAAGGACTACAACAAACGGCTGGTAGGGACTACATCGAGCTTCTTCCCGGGTTGGTGACATCACTAACCCTAAAATTTACATAAACCCTGCCCCCGAGAACAGGCAGCAAAGGCAGTAGCCCCTCACTGCAGAACAAACGAGATCCAGGGGGCAGAGACGGGTAGGTTTCGGGATATGTAAAGTGTGAGGAGTTGGATCTAGATCCAACCCCGCCTCCTGGATCTCTTGTTCTGCAGTGAGGACCATCTCAACAAAGGGGTGAGGCCATGTTATTGCAATACAGTAAGTAACACAAATGCAATAGCATGTCATAAAAGCAAGATAACAACATAAATTATAACCATAATTAAACTAAACTATACCTGTTCTATCTTCATGCAGCATATATTCTCTGGCACTGTAGGCATCTTACAACAGTTCCCACATGAGCAATTTATAGATTAGAATGACAGAATATGCTAATCAATGACTTTAAGATAGTTAACTCCACATCAGCTACATAAATTCATCAACTAATCATTCAGAAACCGTCCTGTTGCATTCTACATGTTGTCACTTCTTCTTGAGTCTCTCCATCATTGTCCAACTTCGGTTTGAACATAAAAGTCTGAACAATTTTCTGACATTTTCAGTGAGTCTTCGTGAGGTAATCAGTGCTGCTAACACTATGTGCTAACATGAGCTCTTGAAACTCCGCCCTCTGCTTAGGAGCAGCAGCTCATTTGCATTTAAAGGGACACACACCAAAACTGAGCATTTTTGCTCATCCTCAAAAAGTGACAAATTTAACATGCTGTAAAAAATTATTTGTGGGATATTTTGAGCTAAAACTTCACATACACACTCTCATTTATCACAGTTTCCACAAAAATATAAAGCAGCATAAATGTTTTCAACATTGATAATAAGAAAAGTTTCTTGAGCACCAAATCATAATATAAGAATGATTTCTGAAGGATTATGTCACACTGAAGACTGAGTAATGACTGCTGAAAATTACATTTTAAAGTATATTAGAATGGAAAAAGTTTTTTTTATTGTAATGATATTTCACAATTTCACTGTTTTTACTTTATTTTTGACCAAACATATGCAGGCTTGGTGAGCATAAGAGTCTTCGTTCAAAAACATTAAATGATCTGACTGAACCCAAACTTTTGAATATAATTTGTCATATAATTTGTTACAAAAAAAAAATAAAAAATAGACTTTTGGACCACAAATTTAAACATTGTCTAATTGAAACCTGTAGCAACACTCATCCAAAACTTTCATATGAAGCATTTTGTCCAGATTTGATTATCAACCATATGATGTACAGAATTATGCATGCTAAAGTGCACACACTTATTTGAAGGAGAAAGACAGAGAACGACTGGGAAAGATCAAAAGAGAGGAAGTGAGACAGATGGTGAGAGAGAGAGAGAGTGAGAGAGACACAGAGAGAGTTTGGAAGACAGACGCAGAGCTTCAGGTCACTGACATGATGTCTCTATTATTACTCTCATTAAACTGTTACTAAAATCTAAAAAAAAAAAAGAAGTTTACCATGCAGGTCAATGCCTTTATATTAGCCCTTATAAACACAACATGGAACATTGTTCAAAACATTCCTCACCTCTCAGACACATTTGATCACATTCTGCATCACTGCACACTTGGCAGAAAAAAATGCTCTTGCTTTTTACATGATGTATATCTATTTTCACTGGTAAGTACAACTAGCATTTCAGAACATTTGTTTTTAAGTATGCTCCACAAGATGAAGTCTGTCTCCACATGCCTCCCATAAAGCTGAAGTGTGCACTATTTTGATGTTACAAACTTACAATATTTTCTCCTATCTCAGCTTAATATGCAGAGACAAGTAAAAGTAAGCCATTTGTAGGTTGTTTCTCACAGAAAAAGTGCAACACTGTGGTGTTAGCAAAACATTGCCGTTTGTTTGAGCATCCCGACACAGCGTAATAGGCTCAACCAATGACGTGACTTTAGGGGCGGAGATATCAGACAGTCTGACAAATGGCAAACGGTCATTATTTTTGTAATTATGTTTGGTGACACCAGTGGCCCAGAAATTACACACTTAAGCTTTAATGGACCATCCTAGTCAGAAAATCAGGATGCCGTCTTTACAGAAAACAAGTAATGCAGGTCAAATAAGAAATAGCCATATCATCAAAGCAATGCCATTTGTGTTGTTTTATCTTATCACACATACAAAAACTGTGTGTCATTTCAAATGAAACAAACTTTTTCTAAGTGGAATTGAATTAAACTAAAAAGCATGAACATATGCCAAACTTTATTTATGATTAGAAAATTTTTTTGTTAAATGACAACTCTCTGGTTGCTGCCCCCTTCAGGCTGAAGTCCAGTCATGTGTGAAAGGGATGCTGGGTTATTGGTCTGTGAATACTGGGTAGACTCAGTTTTTCTCTGCTAATTGCGGCAGTTGATAAGCATCCATCATACCCTTACAGGCATCTGACACCATACTGACACATTCTTTTGTTACATGCTTTGACTCTTTATGTCATGCTGCTGTCAGTGCTAATAGATAAAACTCTGCATTAGGGAAAATGAGAGTCATTTACAGTGGGTACAGAAAGTATTCAGACCCTCTTAAAATTTTCACTCTTTGTTATATTGCAGCCATTTGCTAAAATCATTTAAGTTCTTTTTTTTTTCCTCATTAATGTACACACAGCACCCATATTGACAGAAAAACACAGAATTGTTGACATTTTTGCAGATTTATTAAAAAAGAAAAACTGAAATATCACATGGTCCTAAGTATTCAGACCCTTTGCTGTGACACTCATATATTTAACTCAGGTGCTGTCCATTTCTTCTGATCATCCTTGAGATGGTTCTACACCTTCATTTGAGTCCAGCTGTGTTTGATTATACTGACTGGACTTGATTAGGAAAGCCACACACCTGTCTATATAAGACCTTACAGCTCACAGTGCATGTCAGAGCAAATGAGAATCATGAGGTCAAAGGAACTGCCTGAAGAGCTCAGAGACAGAATTATGGTAAGGCACAGATCTGGCCAAGGTTACAAAAAAATTTCTGCTGCACTTAAGGTTCCCAAGAGCACAGTGGCCTCCATAATCCTTAAATGGAAGATGTTTGGGACGACCAGAACCCTTCCTAGAGCTGGCCGTCCGGCCAAACTGAGCTATCGGGGGAGAAGAGCCTTGATGAGAGGGGTAAAGAAGAACCCAAAAATCACTGTGGCTGAGCTCCAGAGATGCAGTCAGGAGATGGGAGAAAGTTGTAGAAAGTCAACCATCACTGCAGCCCTCCACCAGTCGGGGCTTTATGGCAGAGTGACCCGACGGAAGCCTCTCCTCAATGCAAGACACATGAAAGCCTGCATGGAGTTTGCCAAGATGGTAAGAAATAAGATTCTCTGGTCTGATGAGACCAAGATAGAAGTTTTTTGCCTTAATTCCTAGCGGTATGTGTGGAGAAAACCAGGCACTGCTCATCACCTGTCCAATACAGTCCCAACAGTGAAGCATGATGGTGGCAGCATCATGCTGTGGGGGTGTTTTTCAGCTGCAGGGACAGGACGACTGGTTGCAATCGAGGGAAAGATGAATGCAGCCAAGTACAGGGATATCCTGGACGAAAACCTTCTCCAGAGTTTGCAGGACCTCAGACTGGGCCGAAGGTTTACATACATAAGCACACAGCTAAAATAACAAAGGAGTGGCTTCACAACAACTCCGTGACTGTTCTTGAATGGCCCAGCCAGAGCCCTGACTTAAACCCAATTGAGCATCTCTGGAGAGACCTAAAAATGGCTGTCCACCAACGTTTACCATCCAACCTGACAGAACTGGAGAGGATCTGCAAGGAGGAATGGCAGAGGATCCCCAAATCCAGGTGTGAAAAACTTGTTGCATCTTTCCCAAAAAGACTCATGGCTGTATTAGATCAAAAGGGTGCTTCTACTAAATACTGAGCAAAGGGTCTGAATACTTAGGACCATGTGATATTTCAGTTTTTCTTTTTTAATAAATCTGCAGAAATGTCAACAATTCTGTGTTTTTCTGTCAATATGGGGTTTTAAGGGGGTCTGAATACTTTCCATACCCACTGTATATCTGCACTTTTCTCAAATGTATCATTATAAAAATAAAGCCAACATCAATTCATCAAAATGAAGCCTTCATTTAAATTTTTCATTTAGCAGATGCTTTTATCCAAAGTGACTTATTTGAGATATGAAAAGTTATGAATGGCAAATGGGAAATGAGATATGAATATGAAACAGCATTTGCAAAAGATTTTACTTCCATAATGCTACAAATTTCAGTGAGAAAAGATAATTAACAGCAACCAATCTGTTCTTTTAAATTTCATCTTTTTAATGAACAGGTTCAACCAGTTCATGAAATCGGTCTGAGCGATTTTGTTAAAGGGCTAGTTCACACAAAAATGGAAATGCTGTCATTAATTACTCACCCTCATATCTTTCCAAACCTGTAAGACTTTCGTTGATCTTAGGAACACAAATGAAGATCTTTTTGATGAAATCTGAGAGCTTTCTGTTCCTCCATAGACATCTACGCAACTGACAAAAAGTTCATAAAGAGATTGTCAAACTAATCCATATGAACTGAGTGGTTTAGTCCAAATTTTCTGAAGAGATACAATCTCTTTGTATGATGAACAGACTGAATTTAGGCTTTTATTCACATATAAACATTCATCAGCGCATACATCAGTTGTGGTAAATGGAAGCTCAAGTATGTTTGCTGTGAATTTTAATGTTTACATGTGAATAAAAGCCTTTTCATCATATAAAGTGATCAGTCTCTTCAGAAAATTTGGACTAAACCACTCAATTCATATGGATTACTTTCACGATCTCTATGAACTTTTTGAAGCATCAGGCTGCACGATTTATTGCACGATACAAAAAATAACATTGAACTTAAACGTGATTATCGCTTAAGCGCGATTCTTAGTGCGATTATGAAATCACAAAGGCTTGACGATGAACTATGGCCAAATGCTAATCCATCTGAAAGCACTGTGAGTTTGCGTCGCTTATAATGTACATTTGAAAAAGTAACGATGGAGAAGCATTTACTACTGATCACAGAGCCGTACAGCTCTGACAAGCTGCGCATAAAATAATCGCAGCCTTTACCAAATCGCGTGCGGTTTAATCACGCTAAATCGTGTAGCCCTAGTCAAAATGTCAGTTGAGTAGCTGTCTATGGAGAGACAGAAAGCTCTCAGATTTCATCAAAAAGATCTTCATTTTTTTTCCGAAGATGAACGAAAGTATGGGTTTTCGAACGACATGAACAAATGGATTGTTTGGACATATTCTCTCTCGCAGTGATCTGTGATAACAGCTCGCAGACTCACTGAACCAAAAGCCATTTCTTTTGAACATGTCAGACTCATAATGATACGAGTTAACGACTACAACATACCGATGAGTGAAAGGATTTGAATTTGACTCATAGGGTGAATAGTGGAAATACGTTTAAGAGTTGCTTTTAATAGCTAGCATTAAGATTAGGATTATCTTTTCAGCCGAGTGATATAAACTAATTTTAGTTATGTAAAATAATTAAATTAAATATAAAACAAAATACCAACTAAATATAAAATTTGGAGACACAATAAATTACAATAAACACAATACATCTAAAAAAACATAATAATTGGCATTTAATATTGGAATATTAAGGAACCACGAAATGATACAGAATCATTACGTAAATAGATTTCTTAAACTGTTTCGATCCGGTTCTTTAGAACTAAATGTTCAAATTACATTTTATAATAATAATAAAACCACATGACTTTACTTCTAAATGTCCCCATTCCTAAAGACAAAAGCACAGGTGAATTTTAACAGACTAAGGATTATTTAGTTTTCTCATGTCCTTCCTTAGCTCCGAACCAACCTTGAGACTAAATCCAGCCCACGTCTCTGGTGTTTAGGCTGACTGACGTGTTGTGTATGCAATGCTCCTAGCAGGACTGTCTCCCCAACTGTTTCTGCTTTGGTCCACAGAGACAGTTTCTCAAGCTTGTATCAACTCCATCTCCCCGTCTACACACATCAGTGGCCATAGAGATATGAGCCCCAACATTGCAACTCTTTCTCTGTGAGACCATGTCCAGCACTGAAATATTAAATAACCTCAGAAAGTTTCAGAAGAAAATAATTTAAGTTTGTATTTTTTCAAACTGATAGAAAACAGATCAGCAATAAACCAACCAACCAACAAATAAATAAATAAATAAGCAATCCAGCAATGCGCCAAGCAATTTGTTTATTTATATTGAGTTCAGAGTGATGATGACCTAATTATTTTCATAAATCTGTATACGCTTTTGATACCATCAGTGTGATCCCCTCCTGTGGTTTGGATCTAGTATGGTTTATCCAGAAGTATGTGTCAAAGAAATTGCTTACTGTACTGAGGAGTTCATGCATTAAATATGGCTTTTAAAATAGAGCATTCAGCTGTGTCTCTCATCTACAAAACAGTATATTTATATATAGATCTCTGGCAACTGACCTATAAAATAAAACTTTAATCATGAGGAGTTTTCATATTAAAAGGGTCACATTATAAATATTTTTCTCTGAGGTCCACTTATAGTATTAGTATTTTTTTCAGCCAAAAAAAACGTATAGTTTTTCATGGATATTACAATGAAACAGACATATGAAATGAGAAACAGCACTTTCTCTGCCAAATCCTAAACCTTCTAACAGTGTTGTCATGTCTGCTTACTATAATCGACTTTGAGTTTGTTTTTACAAATTTGCACAGTTAAAGATTAAATTTTTTATGGGTTTATTTCCAAAATACGCATAGGTGTTCAAGAGAGAAAGAGAGAGACATATTGATTGAATTTGGTTGACTATTTGTATGCAGTAAACGAAACATTTTATTTTTTGTAATAGAAAATGCAATTTATGTTATATTTTATGCACTTTATGCTACAACAAATCAGATTTAAAATTTAAAAAAATGCAATTCTACTTAATTTAAAATAATCCATAATGTCTTTTCAATTATAAAAGGTCTATCAAATCTCTGAAAAAAAAAATCTTTCTTTCGTTGTGATTTTAGTTAGGTTGTAAGAAAGCTAACTGATAAGCCTGTTAGTTATTTGCATGATATCGGCAGTCACCTAATATAATCACCCAGTAGGTTTCATCGACATGTAACCATAAACATCAACTCCTTCCAAGTCGCAGAAGTACAGAACAAGTTGTTTTTGCAGCTAGGTTTCAATAAATGCTTTTTTGGGGGGGGTGGGGGGCTGGTAAGTAGGTTTTGAGTTCTGAAAGTTACAGTATGATTTCATAGTACCTCAAGCTCTTTTATCTAAAAAGATCAAGGAACATTTTTTTATGACGTGACCCTTTTAAACACTATTGGTTCTGTACAGACCTCATAAACCAGTAGTATTAAATTTCAACAAACAAAACATTTCAAGGCCCTTTGCAAAACTAAGCCTTCAATAGCGCATCCTTATCTTCGTGTGCTAAGAACTAAGAATCTAAAAAGGAGGTATTGCTCTTGTTGTGGTTTAGTCTGTTATGTGATGGAAGCTGAATTCCAGGCCAAGCTATATGTACACCCACTAAAGTGTCCCATCTTGCCAGGAAGAGAGACTGGAGATTGGAGGGGAAATGAGGACAGGAAGGGGGTGGGAATGGTGAGGTGAATTGATGTTGGCACACTTCTTCAACATCCCCCTTTGATCTACTGCAGAATCGTCCTGACCAGGTCCTATACATCTTCCCTATCAAATTTCAAAGGTCACGCCAGAATACCAGCATCGATGATGAGATGCATATCTCATCAAATGGAATCAACCTGAACTTTCATTGAACGTGGTTAAGCGACGGCAGTTCCAGTAAAATCAATGTCTTGTTTCGACACTGTAACCAGTAATCGCGTTAGCATTGCAGCTACTGTACTGCTGCATGGAAAGATAAGCTCAAATGGGCAAAACGGAGAGGAGACATGATACGAGGGCTGGTATTTCCATCTATAACCCATACATTGACTCCGACGGTCTCATTCAGGCTTACCCAAAAGTCTACATGGATTAGCTGTAATTCCATCCTTCCTTTAGCTACACCTTTCACCAAGCCCACATAATCCGTTGTGAATGGACACTTAAGGCATATAGTCTTTTATTTGCTGCCAAAAGAGTAAAACCTAAATGATACTGGCTTGTCTTTTCGGAAAAGACGTCACTCTGAAAGCTTATCAGCCGGGAGAACTTGTTGACAAAAATAGGTTTACCGCCTCAGCTTTCCTGCGAGGGTCGAGAAATGCTGTGTTTATCGACTTTACAAAGTTACTACTGGAGTGAATACACATCCTATACACTCTAGTATTAAATAAATTAAGAGGGAACAACATGAAAGCAATAAATAGTGTATGTTGCAGTCATATTTCGCTAGCCATATCACAATAAGGGTAGCAAAAGTGAGTTTATAATAAGACACCAGGAGTTTCTTACCTGCTGATGAAAAGGAGGAGGAGCAAAGAGCCCACAAAGCTACACAAATGCATGGCTGCTTGAGCGTTACGGGTCTGACTGAGAAATGAGAGATAAAGAATGAAGAGATTATGTAGAGACTCAACAGATTTGTACATAGAGATTAAGCATTACTGACAAATTTCGCAGTTAGTTTCACAAACGCTCAACATTTTAGCTTGATGAATTAGGACAGGTTTTCTCAATCCTCCTTAAGTGTATAGACTGTTTAGTGAGAAAATACACCCTTTTGACTGAAGCTATAAGGTGATACCTTTAAAAAAATAAGGGCTTCAAACTGCTATCAATAGTTATCATCAGTATACTATGAGAAACATTTTGACCAGCTAACCAATTGAGAAAATGTGAAAGTGAAAATGAAACTTTCATACAGGTTGTCCTTTGTAATCATTAACCTCAGACTTGTATGTGTAAATTTAACCATTGAAAAGAAGTACTCTGATACTGAATATAATCCCAGAACACATGAAATAATCCTTCAAAATGTTTTAATGTTGGAATCCACTCTTAGAACAGATTTACTGATGGTGACATAAAACTCGATAGATACTGTGCATATTTCTGGGAAATTATGTAAAACCACTTTAGCTGTGTGGCCACCGACTACGCAAAGACGACAAGATACAACAGTATAAGTAGTATTTAGGTTTTAAAATTATTCTCAATTCCCTAATTCTTGAATACTTTCCAGTTGGCTCTGAGCCTTTGAGTCTTGTAAATAAAATAGATTTTTTGTGGCCCTATGTTTCACAGATACTTTTTTATCTTCTCAATGTCTATTTTGAGCCTTGATGGCAAAAAATAGTCTGCGATTCTTTGCTCAGTCTTCCAGCACCATTGCAATCTGTGTGCAGCTGTGACGATGAGTTTGAGACAACAGACGTCTGCCCCGCAGCATGTGTTCATATACACACAATGTGCAGAAAGATGTAAAAATGCATTCGTTTGGATTGCATGGATAGTGCTACAAAGCATTTAAAGCGGGCATCTTGTCATGTTGACGTGGTTGTCATGTAGAGATGGCCAAACAAACACAAAGCTGTCATATTGTTAACATCAAAAAGAAAAAACTGTTCTTGACCCAGATTAATATGTTTTTTTTTTTCCCCACACAAACCAACACAAACAAAAAAACACAAACACTGAGATGTAATACTGTTCTATTCTGCCTGTCAGTGCTAATAAATCCAGATTGCGCCACATACAGCAACCCGTCTCTAAGATCAGAACATTTTAATTTCATTATTTATTATTTTAACACTCCTGTCTCTTTTATACTCATCAGCTCTTCATTGTAGTTTATGATGGAGTTGGGTAGCTGAATAAGTACCACTGTACAGAAGTACAAAATAGTTTTTCTTTTAAACTGGGGTCCGCAAAATTGAAACTCACTTAAAATATCTTCTTTTATGTTCCACAGAAGAAAGAAAGAAAGTCATACAGGTTTGGAACATCATGAGGGTGAATAAATGATGACAGAATTATTTTTATGTGAACTATATCTCTTTAATTTTTGTAAGCACAAGTCATCAGAAGTTGACACATCCTTACTAGGAGAAAATCTTGACATCTCCAGGCTTATTTGTACCTGCATACATGAAACACGCAGTCTTCCCACACGTATATATCCCACACTCAGAATTTCCTCAGTGCGAAAGCGTTCCTACCCACGTGGTTTGTGACTCAGTAGCTGCTTGAAGGATCCTGGTCTTAAGACTGAGATGTCACTCATTTAGAGTGACAGATGACATCTTTAATGAGTTCTGGACCTTGATAGGGAAGACCCTACGGGAAGGGTACACTGGACTTGTACACTTAACAACCTTACCAGGAAACCCAAAATGCCTGAAGCTGGGAATGGTTTAGTGGTTATGGCTATTGGATCTCCAGTGCTACAGATAACTGCTCTGCCCTCTTGACTCTCTCATGTAATATACTACCAAAACTAACATTTGGGTTTAAAAATGTAAAAAGTCTCTTATGCTCACCACTTTTATTTGATCAAAAACACAGTCAAACAAATTCCTTGCTGAATAAAAGCATCAATTTCTTTTTAAAAAACTCATACTGACCCCAAACTTTTATATACTGGTATAATTAGAAGACTTGACAGCTGGTCTGACATTGCTAAGCTACATCCATCTAAAAACCAAAGAGCCTCAGCTATTTTTCTTTATTGGCACACCTTCTTACATTGGCTTCAAACGGCAGATATCTCAGTGAGAATCTAGGTCAGAGAATGACTGAGTACTGTATCTCACAACGGCAGGGTCCAATTACTGTTCTTTGACAAACTGAAAAATATCTCCACGAGAACCTTCTGAATTAATCATGAAAGCAAAACAGAAGCATAATGTGAAGCATTTTATTTTTTAAAGCCTTTCTTAGCCTTGTAATTTACTAAAAATCCCTATTTATTTTTTGCTTACTTTTTTTTGTGTATGATGTAGCAGGGAAAACATCGCATCTTTCCTCTTAGAATATTGTAAATAATAAAATATGGATGTGGAAGAGAGACAGTTTGTGTACAGGGTAAATGATCATCCTGCCTTTGATAGAGATTATCTGGGCATCTCATGGCACCCAAGATAAACCGCTTTCAAAACAACTGATCATTTACCAGCTAACAGGGCGCATGAGAAATGCTGATTTGAAAACCAATGGAGAGCTTATCCTTAAGCCATCAGCTAATCACAAGATAGAAATCTGCAGTTTCTCATAGTTTTTCAGGCCACAGTCTATAGTAATGTATAGCAACAGAACAAACATCAATAAGCCATTATGTTACTTGAGGATGTCAAAATAATCTCAATTCAAGGGCCAAAAATGAAAATTCTATCATTACTTGCTCGTTCCAAACCTGTAAGACATTTGTTCCTCTAGGAAACACAAATTTTTAATGAAATTTGAGAGCTTTCTGTCCCTCCATTGACAGCCTACGCATTTACCACTTTCAATCCGCGGAAAGGTAGTAAAGACATCATAAAAGTAATCCATGTGACCCAAGTGGTTTAACCTTAATTTTATGAAGCATTTTTGGGTGAGCTAACCCTTTACACAATCCCTACAGACACAATATCTGTCCCAGTGTACATCACTTTTGGATGCTAAGTCAATCATGAGTGCCATATCACATTTTTTTTTTTTTTACTAAAATACAATAAACTAATGAAATGAATAATGGTGGTCTGTGACACAGGGCAGAAAAATATGACATTTTTCATAAATCATGAATCATGATGATCTTTTACTTTAATATTCATTGTGTTGAACAGTACTGTAGGTCTAAATGTAAGAAAAAAGACCAGAAACAGATCTGATTTTACTCATATCTTCACCAAATCTGAGTTTGATCATCTTCAGACCATGCCTGTCAAAATTTATTTTGTATTCAAAACTGTTTTCAAGCACTGACATTGAACTTGTTTCTTTTTTTTTCTTTCTTTTTTTTTTTTTTTTACCAGTAAGTTGTAATGTTCTTACACTTTATTTGTTCACTACAAAATGCTAGTACATTTCACAATTACAAAGAAATTACGAGTAACACATTGAATTAAATATGAAATTTTAAAGTACAAAGACTATAGTAGCCTATAGGCTAGTATTTTTACGTAGCCTATAGGTCTATTTAAAACATGCCTGTATCAGATGTTAATTAGAATCAGCTTTATCTGCATTTATTGTAGAAATAAATCCTGGTTATATTTTTGTGTCCCTAAAACTTTGTTCAAGACTTAAAGGGTTAAATCTGATGATCTGTCACAGTGGGACAACGTTAAATACAAACACAATATACACATTCGACACATGTGGAACTATTCACATTAATTATAAAACGCATTTAATATTTTACAGTAACACAAACTTAAAATTAAAACTAATTTCACACTAGGCTATTCATCAATCAACAAGCAAGTGATTTAAACAACAAACATGATTGCGAGTAGTTTTCTTTTCTTTTTTCAAAGAGTAAACTATAGCTAATAATAAATCCATCGTACAGTCCCGACTTTGTATGTTATCAAACATCAAAATATTTCATTCAAACGCATAAACGTAGCCTACATTATATCACATATGACTCACTGCGTACTTACATTTAAAGCCGGTCAATCCTTTGCATTTCCCAAACGCTTAAATAATATCGAATCACTCATCTACATATGTTGTATCGGTTGTAAGTCCGAGCCATTTAGTTCTGTGAAAAGAAAGACGTGACTTTAAGCGGTTTCCAATGCGCTGGAATCCGTCAGTGATGCGCAACTACTTCACAGCAGTCAGTCTAAACTACTGGTTGCATCCTAGGCACAGTATGCGCTGTGCTCATAGGAGAACCTATCAGTGAAAGACTGACGATTCAGTGGTGATTGGAGGGAACAGGCTTGAAAAGTGACATCTCACGTGTGGAAAAATATACATTGAATCACAGTGGCATGTAATTATCACATAGGCACACATACTCACATCATACTAATTTTCTATAGGCTATTTATTCCACATGCAAGCAAACCCTGTCTGTCAACGCTTTCTTTATATGTCATGTCACTTTGACCATGGGGTTATTTCCTTTCAGGCGTGACATTCTATTTTCACATGCACGCCCACTTCTGGCAAATAAGAAATGTTTGACATTGCATCATACAGAGATTATGCCGTAGCACTCAGGAATAATGCGGTATCAAGTGCAGAAATGCATTTGCTTCTTCTAGCGGGTTGTTAGAGGCTAGATTCTAAAATTTCGGGGTAAGCTCCAGTTCCAGCACCCACGGAACTGGCAGGTCTTCATAATAAACCCGCTTACTGCTGCTCTCCAACATATAACTGCCAACAGGCACAGATCTGATTGTAAGAGATTTCCCTTTGAAACTGATGGATGTCTTCACGGCATATTTCAGAGCTGAAAATATGTGCAGATCATTGTACTTTTGGCTGTAGGCTGTTGAAGTTTTGAGAAGGTAAGTTAACTAGCTAAAAATAAAATCCCAGAACATATTTGTTGAAAACAGTGTTGACTCTGATCTATCTTCATCAAGCACCTGTAAGTCCGTTGGTGCCAAAGCTAATTGACTGCATATATGCACATCAGCATGTTGCCTGTCAGATCAAACATTACACAAGATGCATTCAAATAGGATCCTCCCACATTGCTGCAGAATAAAAATTGTTTCAGGATTGCATGGCAAACGCTATGCTGTTCCTGTCCAAAAAGTTCTCTGCTCGCTCATGCAAATACAAGCATTGAAGGCTTTCCGCAGCACTCCCACTCAAGACATTTAAATATGTCCTTTGGTGTATCACCCCATGAGAACAGAGCAGAGAATTGTGAACCTATGAGGGATTTAATCCATTATTCATATAAAGAGTGACTTGAGACAAAAAGTAGCCTACATTAAAACAGACAAGACATTAATTGTGTAAAGTTACTGAGTGGAAAAATAAACAAAGCTAATTTGAGACATGAGACATGTAGATCAACTGAACAGGATTTTTATTCACACAATGGTTAAGATCTTTCAGATCATCAAGCAAGTAAGTAAATGGCATAAGCAGTTTGATTGGCAGTCACACTTAACTGCGGGATGGATGGTGGAACATACTGAAGATAAGCAGATGAAAGGATCAATGGTTAGATGAAGACGTGGAGGTCAGTAGTCACATGTAGTTGGGAACGTGCACTCTCTTGCATAGACTGACAAAACTGGACAACAGGTGAGTGTGGGCTGTGTGCCTGATGAGGATGTGACAGGTGTGGCAGGTTAAAATGAGTGAGAGGAACTGAAGAACCTGGTGCTGATGGCATGCTGACTGAAACTGTCATACAGAAGAAATGTATCAATCCTATCTATAACAAAGAATTAAAATCTGAAAATAGTATTTTGAATATGCAAGATAACATCAATCATCAGTGTTTTACTAAACCAAAGTGACATGGATTAGATATGCTTGTCTTTGTTTTTGTACACTAAACAAAATGTTAGTTTCATTGTGTTTTGGTTCTGTTTTCCCTATAGTTCTATGCAGCCGTTTCTGTTCAGTTGATTACTCTCCCTTGAGTTTTCTTTATTTCATGGTCTGGTATTGTTTAAATTAAAGGATTAGTTCACTTTCAAATTAAAATTACCCCAAGCTTTACACAGAGTTATATTAATAAATATGCTGACGCATCTACACTCAAAAAAATGAATTGTTGGATTTACTTAAAGTGTCAAGTGGTTCCACGCAATAATATTGAGTAATTTGTACAAAAAACTATTTAGTTCAATGAACAAAAGAAATTCAAATAAAGCTGACAAAATTTCTTTGAGTAAATACAAATCATTTGAATGTCACTGTTACATAATATTTATATGTGCAGTTTACTTAATAATGTTATGTTGATTACGTAAGGTGAACACATTTTTTTTTTTTTGAATAATCATTTAAATAAAAAGGATACAACATATCAGAATGCAGCCTCTCACCCCAAAATGCACTCAAAAAATAACTAATTGAACAAACTCAATTGAATTGAGAGCACGAATTTCATCCTATAAACATGCGTATATGAGTGCACACAGCCTAAACACAGGCGACACTCTTCTGCATAATGGTAACCACAAAATTCAAAAACATTACAGAAACTACTCTAAATATCCAACATAACTGAACATTAAACACTAACATAAACTAACAACATCTTTCCCTTTACTGAAAAACACATAAAATAACACTTTAATCCCTAAATTTACTCTCCTAATGCAGTCCCTTGCAAAGCATGCTGGGAACTACGGATCCACTGCACAGTTAGTTATGTCAACAATAATGTGTGCGTTTCACACAGCAATGTTAAGTTGACTGAACAAACACTTACTAAGTAAAGCTGACAATACTCAATTTTAGTAGAAACAACGCAGTTAAATTACGTTCATGTAGTTACATGAGTTCTTTAAGTAATGTGAACAAGGATGGTTTGAGTGAAACTAACAACAGTGAAAGTTAATTTTTGAGTGTAAGAGTGTAAGCTTTATAATGGCAGTGAACGGGACCAACAAGTATAAAGCAAAACGTACTCTATGGCTCCAGGGGGTTAATAAAGGTCTTCTGAAGCGAAGCAATGCGTTTTTGTAAGAAAAATATCCATATTTAACAAGTTATAAAGTAAAATATCTAGCTTCCGCCAAACTTGTTAAATATGGATATTTTTCTTACACAAACACATTGCTTCGCTTCAGAAGGCCTTTATTAACCCCCCGGAGCCATGTGGAGTACGTTTTGCTTTGGATGGATGTACTTTCTTGAGCTTTATACTCATTGGTCCCATTCACTGCCATTATAAATCTTGGATATGTCAGGATATTTATTAATATAACTCAAACTGTATTCATCTAAAGAAGAAAGTCATATACACCTTGGATGGCTAGAGGGTGAGTAAAGCTTGGGGTAATTTTCATTTGAAAGTGGGTAACACTTTACATTAAGGTTCCCCTTGTAAAGGGTTTATACATGTTTTTGTTAATGACTAATAACTAATTTACAAATGCATTATAAGTTGTTGCTAAGCAGTTATAACTGCATGAATAATTTTAAGCTATTTAATCAAGCTATTTTTAGCTTGCATGTTATAAATGCTTAATAAATGTATTTATTCATACAATGTAAAAAAAAATCCATAGTTTTTACAAAATAATTTTGGCAGCTAGCATAATTTTGGTTGCCAGAATAATTTTGTGAAAAATACAGAAAAACTGTTTACAGAACAAACTGTAAATTTTACAGTATAAAACTGTAATTTAAGAAAATTTGAATGTAAACCAATAAATTCAACAATGCACACTACTACTAAAATCTGTTTTGTACCTTTAACATATACTGACAACCACCATAATAATGCAGGTGGTAAAAGAGAAAGCCACATGAAGAATCAGAATTCATCACAAGTAGCTTTTCCACTAGCTGAAGTGTTTACTATAAAGAAGGTGCAAAGAGTCATTCACGCAAACGCAAAACACCATCATGGTAACCCACAATACTTAAATAATGCAATAAACTTTCATTAAACAACAGAAGATGTAACATAAAACCCTAATGAACATAACTGATAACAAAAAAAACTATTAAGAAACATGATTATTTAAACAAAATACTTTAAAATGTGGAGTGTCACACAGGGAATTGTGGGAACATCAGTTTACAGATTTTGACTGTAAATTACACATTGATTTTGTCTTTTTTACTTATAAAAATCGTAAAATTTACAGCATTTTACTGTGAAAATTGCATGAATGTCTGGTTAGAGCTTTTACTTTTTTTCCCTGTATATAATACGGGAACTTACTGTTAACCTATTTACAATTTTTTTTCCATAGTGTTTTTACAATATTTTACCGTTAAAATCACATTAATTTTTTACAGTGTACATATTTTACTCAGAACCAGATTTCTGGTTATTTCATGATGCAACAAAAATATACTGTATAATGCTGCATAATATACTGCATCTTATCGCTTTTTACTGTGTAAAAGTGCATAGTGCTTGATATGCTGTTTAAGATGTTGATCTAAGCAGTGACCGGACAGCAAATACAAGGAAGCATATTGTTCATCTTAATAAAAATAGTGGAAAAAGTGCTAAAATATACATGGATTAATCAAGCAAAATAAAAAGATCTCTCATGTAGCACTTTCCGAGGAGAGAAAAGCTGTCAAGTGAATGCTAACTGTCAACTTCAAACTTATAAATGTAACTAAAAAGACATGTACAATGAATGTTTTATTCAAATGCCTCTTGCATTGCTGCCTGATGTCAGGCTACACACTGCTTTTTTTAGTTTAAATTGGCTCCAAGTAGTCCACTGAGACATTTCCTCATTTTGTTTGATAAATCTTTAATTGTAGGAAGCCATGCCTTCTGTTAAGTTGAACCTGGGCCTAATTATAACTAATTATAGTAAGCATGAATAATTGATTTTTTACATTTTATACAATTATTTAAAAGATGTAATTACTGTTTTACTGTTGTTTCAGTGATTGCACTTGAATTGCACACATATTTTTAAATAATTTAGCTGAATGAAAAGTTAAAGGGCAAAAAGTACAGATTTTAAATTGCTAAAAATATACAGATTGTTTGGCTTGTGCAAGAGCTGATGTCATTTCCTGTGAAGACACATGGGATACTAACTGAAAAACAATGAGCCATAGTAAAAGAAGTTGGGGGGGGACAGGATTACTGTAATAGCAAAAAGAAACTGAGGCAACAACTGAATGAATTATTTACTGTCACTGTTTGAGACCTGTCAAGAAAAGAGTAAAAGAGAGGAGGGAGAGAAATGGTGTTTAAAACTCAGCTAACATTGCTCAGTCAACACCTATAACACTGTCTTATTCAAGCTCACAGGAAGGTTGAAAGTAATCTGTCAGGCAATCCAGTGCCGCCCACTCTTGTCCTGGAAGCTATTGGAAAGCCTGGAGTCCATGCCATGCACTCGATGCTGTGCCATTCTCTTGACAAAATGTCAGCGACATCCCTGTTGCTGTCTGTCTGCTCGTACCACACAGGGCAGTTCCCTTCATTGTGGGGGACAGGAGTTTCTGTGTAGGTTGAAGTTTTTGAGCCTGAAGCCCGTAGCTGAGCGGATAGACTGCGGAGAGCGAGTGCACCATATGGTAAAGCCTCAAGCCCAATTTTGACATGTATAGGGAAAGAACACTCTGGACTTACATAAGGATGTGACAGAGCGAGGGCCCTCGCTTGGGCCTCTGAGTAATGTTAATCAGGAGAGGGCAGGAGGTTTCAGGAGAGTCTGGTGCCAGCACTGCTGTCGACTGGCAGCAATGCCCTGTGTGTTGCTCGTGATGCACGAGCCCTGCCTCATTTTCTGGTCAGTTCCCGGGGGGATGAGCTTATGAAGTGATTTATATACAATGCTACACTGGTTCCACAGACACTTCACAACAACAAACTCACTGCAAAAGGGAAATTGATGTGATATGTTGTCAGGATAGATGCTTGGAAATGTTTCTCCTCATTCTGTCATTAAACTGGGAGGATCAGTGTCTCAAAAAGCAGGGGGTGGTGGGAATGTGCAGCTCAGCATAAAAGCAACCCACAGTAAAAAAAAAAAAACGGAAAGCTCGATGTTAGGTGACAGCAATTATGAACTAAAAAACACAAAACAGGGATGCCCTCCTACTATCGCTTACAACAAAATGGTTTTAGAATAATCAAGTAACTTCAAAATTAAAAATAAAAATAAAAATTTCCTCTCGCTTTTCCTTAGTGTTTAACAGATCTTTTATGGACTAATGTACACCACAATGCATGTATTGATAAAGATATGTGTTGTCAATGAGAAAAAGACACACCTGCTTATGGTTTTAGCTAAATTATAAACATAATTGAAAGAAGTGTTTGCTCACCAAGGCTGCATTTATTTATCAAAAATATAGTAAAACAGTAATAATGTAAAATATTATTACAATTTAAGTTTTTTTATTACAATTTAAGTTTTCTGTTTAATATATTTTAAAATGTAATTCATTTCTGTGATGGCAAAGCTGAATATGGCTGAATATGCTGATTTGGTTTTAAAAAAAACATTTCTTATTATTATCAATGTTAAAAAAAAAATTGTGGAAACCTGTTTTTGATGAATAGAATGTTTATTTGGAAAAAAGTACAGCATTTATTTGAAATACAAATCTTTTGTAACATTATAAATGCATTTACTGTCATTTTTGATTAATTGCCTAATGCATCCTTGCTGAATAAATGTATTAATTCTTAAAAAGAAAAAAAAAAAAAAAAATCTTACTGACCCAAAATTTTTAAACACTATAGAATCATGAAACACAGGATATGATGGTAAACTGCACATGAGGTTTGCCTTGATGTTGAGAGTGGCATGAGAGCTGTATCTCAGATGTGGGAAAGCTGTAAATTATGGGACACATCATCAAAGCTATAAATTTTGGGGCGCATCTTCAGTAGTGTACCTTTGAATCAGGGGGTATTTCGGCCTTTCAACACTAGACACCCTCATCAAAGGTGGCCAGCTACAGGGTGATCAAACCTGAGCTTGTGTCCCATGCCCAATCATGAGAATTGTCTGGTTGTTTACAGTTTTTCTCAGTCGCTTTGGTGCATTTCTCACATCACTATTTACATTTGCACAACAGTTAATGCAGTTCTCAAAACAATTAGTACAAACTGCAAAACCTAGTTGATAACCTGCAAAAGCGTGTCACTTGCTCAAAATGGATAGGTCATTCCTCAAAAGCAAGTATTCGTGTCAATGAAAGTGTCAGTGTCATCAAGATGAAAAGTCCTGACACCATTGTTTATGAACAAGATAGTCAAATGGCTTTGCCATGTTTTCATTATGACAGTTTACTCTGTCAATGTTTTCCAATGCAAAAAAGTCAGATCTCGGTGACACAACCTGAACATGCTTCAGACAGCACTATATACTATTTGCACAGCCATTTGAAAAATACAGTAAAGTTACACATTACTGTATTTAGTGAGGTAACTGAGTACAAGACACTGAATATGTATGTTTCACATTTTTACTGCATATGCTCTTTGCAATTCTAATTTGTTCACAGCATTGTGCAAAAGAAAAAATACACCCTTATTTGCAACAAACATAAACTCCCTTTGGGTAGAGCTGTGCACAACTGTAAACAATATTGCAGTACATATGGCAAATCTTTACTGTAACACTACTGTACACTACAATAAACTAAATGTGTGATGCAGTAAAGCTGTACGTCTAAATGTAAAATGTACAGTGACAAGTTCTTGTCCCACTGCAAGCTTCATGTATGACATGATGACAGTAGTGCAGTGCAGATTGTTTAGTGCTGAATTACTGTCCATTTATACACACCTGTTCTCCCGACAAAATGTTTGAATAATTGAATTTACAGTGGTTCTCCCAACATTTGGCTGCACCTTTCGACCAGCCTCAGCCATTGTGAGGCCGTGATTGACAACATGATCCACAATTGTAGCCCTGATTTCATCAGGGATCTGCCTATTGGCCTCTTCTTCCTCTTCCCCTGTTTTGTCCCCTTCCCCTTCTTCCCCGCACCCTTACTCCTCTTCCATGAGGCTGACCTTCTATTTCTGTGTCACAGTATTGTAGAAATGGTACACACTATGTCCTGCTTGGTTCGTATATGCTTGTAAAGTGGGGGTTTATGGGATTCAGCTCTGACAGTGATTGTAGAGAAGTGGCTTATCATTGGTTGCAACTAATGCTTCACACACCCCTTCTCATCAGTGAAAGTTGAGATCCACTTGAGAGAAATTGTTCAATTTAGGAGACATTTTCAGGAAAAAAATATTTTAAAAAAATGTGTAAAATTTGCTTGACAGATTTTGACAACTAGTTCAACATTTTTGTATGTAATGACTCAAGCAATGAAATGAGGACTATTAGTTTTATATGGAATGACTATTCAGCATTCACAAGTATAGTTAATTTTGGCTGACATGACATAAGCAAATGATAATGTTATAAAACAGCAGAGAGTTGTATGAAAGCAATTGATGCATGTCCAAAAGCATTTGCAATTTGTTCGAAGGAATGAGAAACTGCTACTATGATGTGCACAAATGACTAAATGTTGTGGAGGTTGAACTAACTGTTGTGCAAATGTAAATAGTGATGTGAGAAATGCACCAAAGCGACTGAGAAAAACTATAAATGGCGCAGCCCACGGGACTATGCAAGGCAGGAGTCCTCTTCCCTGAGTCAAGCCTAGAGCTGACTGCATACCTTGTTCACCCTCCTCCTGGAGGGTTGTAACCTGGGTTCTCAAGCGGGGTATGGGGTTGGGGGATTTTAGTGAGCGGGTCATGTTGATGCTCTTTGAGCCCAACAAGGGTTTCTTTTCTGTTGAACTCTCCCATGGGACTGTGAGCTCTATGATGTAAACAGACTTCAATGAAGAGGAGTACCAAGTCTGGTCTAAGATAACAGCAATCTCAGGTGGAAAGATTAGTTGCTGGCCAATATCAACTAGCATCTTCCAATCCCGGGCCATGGCTAGTTGTCCAGCTTCTGATTTGGTAGGGGGGTGGTTGGGCTTTTCCTGTCTCTCTCGGATGAAGGTTGGGGCCGTGATGGAATTGGTTGCTCTCAGGGGCAAGGAGTTGGTGGTATTCCTCTTGCTCTCAAGAGCTGCTGCCAGACTCTTGAGGACCTGGTTGTGCCTCCAGGTTTAGCAGCCTTGTGTAAGGCTGGTCTTACAACCAGTCAAGATATGTTTGAGAGTCGATGGAGTTGGGCAGAGGGCACAGGTTGGGTCCTCGCCATACCACTGGTGGAGGTTTTTTTGAGATGGGAGCACATCATAGGTGGCTCTGATGATGAAGCTGATGTTGCTTGCCTCCATTTCCCAGAGCTCCCTCCAACTGAGCCTTCTCCTCTCCAGGTCTTCCCACCTCATCCATTGTCCCTGCTTGACAAGAGAGACAGCCTTTGCGCTTCTTTCCGCCTCCTCCTGACAGCGCACCTCCTCGTGTAAATATCTAGAGTTGGCTTGATTTCAGTGATCTGATCAATGATTTACAAAAGTAATTGGAATGTTTCAAATTAAAACTAAAACCATCTAGTGTCACGCTGTGGTTGTACGAAGGGCATGATGAACGGAGCTGTAAACAAAAACAAATCTTTATTATAATCCACAAGGCAAACACAGGAGAACATACACGTGACATCTAGCCTAAATCACTGAATATTTATCTCTCTCTCTCTCTCTCTCTCTCTTGGGATGGGTGGATCATTCCAACTGTGCATCAAGCAGTTGTGTGGGATAGGAACTTTTTACCCTGCCCATCTGACCACAAGCAGAAATGCTGAAAGAAACACAGACAGTGCTCGCCTAAGATGCCCCATTCATTCAAACAGAGCAGAGCTTGCCAGAGGTCATGACAGAGAGAACGAGAAACATAATCTGGAGTTATTTCACACTACATCAAAGCAAACCATTGACTGTGCCATGGGGGCCAGGCAATAGAAAGCTAGAAAAATATGCTAGAATATTCTGAAGTAATTGCACACCACAACTACCTATAATAGGCTGATAATATAAAAAAACAAAAAGCCCAAAGTCGCTGCCCCTATAGGCTCTGTAAAGAGCAAACAAAAAAATCAGGGGATTTGTCTTCACTTTTTTAGTGTTTAACGCTCCCTGTCTGTCAAGCTTTCTGATGGGGTTTAAGAAATTTCTTGAGCTGTGATGTCAAATGCAGAATACAGGGAAAAACATAATTCAATTTCATGCCTTTAAGAACCCTCTAAAAGATCTGTCACTGGTGAAGCATGTACTATAATTTAATATAAAATGTGTGAGTCATATTTTGATTGAAATGCATTTAAATAGAAAGCATGGCTTTTCTTTAACTGTCAATAGAGAAAATTGTAATTAAAGCATCTACCAGCATGCAGGGCCTAACTGGCCCATATTAACCAGCCAAAACTTGACCCATTTTACTCTTAAAATTAAAGATTCTTGGCATTGATGGTTCCATGAAAAACCTGTAACATCCATGGAACCACTTAAGGTTCTTTATAGTGGGAAAAGATTCATTAGATTATTAATATGTTCTTAATTATTAATATGTTATTAATATGTTTGCACACTAAGAAAAATTGGTAAATTTAAATTCGGTCATTCCAAACCCGTAAGATTTTTGTTCATCTTCAACACAAATTATGATCTTTTTAAAGAAATCTGAGAGCTTTCTGTCTCCCATAGACTACTATGCAAGTAACACTTGACTCTTTAAAAAGTTCATAAAGGGATCGTAAAATTAATCAACATGAATTGAGTGGTTTAGTCCAAATTTTTTGAAGAGACTTGATTGCTTTATACTTGTTACATTACAGAAGGGACTGAGGCAGGAAGTCACAGCAGATGGAGTTTTTTGAAATCAGTAAGAGATAACGGCAGTGCAGGTGAGTGATAAGTGCAGCAGTGGAGATACTTGAAGTGCAGAGTGGTAACACAGTCCTTTTGTGGTTGCAGGAGTAATGGATCTTGGAGCTGTTGGAGATGGAGATTGCTGGAGACAAGGAGCACTCACACAGAGACGAGGAATCACACGAGGAGAAAAGGAGACGCTGGAAACAGGTAAGTAGATCACAGGGAGTCCTTAAGGTAAGCATACAGGTAAGTATAATGCAAACGAGACCGGACATTGGAGTGGTGTGTGTGAGTGCTCTTTATACTGGTGTTGATGAGGTGCTTGATGAGGTGCAGGTGTCGGTGATCAGTACTCTGGTGATTGAGTGCACTGTGATTGGTGGATGGTGGAGCCTGACGTGTCTGTGACAGTACCCCCCCCCTCCACGGCCCTCTCCTGAGGACCCCGACGTTGTGGTGGCCGTCCTCTTCCACGTGGGGCAAGTCTGTCAGGGTGATTGGTGTGGAAGGTCTGAAGTTGGGATCGAGTATGTTGTTTCTGGGGACCCACGAGCGTTCCTCAGGGCCATAGCCTTCCCAGTCCACAAGGTATTCCAGCTGGCCACCACGGCGCCGGGAGTCCAAGATCTTGTGAACCTCATACGCTGTGCCGTCGTTCAGCATGAGTGGAAGGGGGGGTTCGGCGGCTGCCACGTCAGGCCCTGTGGAAACAGAAACAGAGGGGTGGTGAGGCTTCAGGAGTGACACATGGAAAGTAGGGTGAATGCGATACTGTGGAGGGAGTTGAAGCTGATAAGTGACCGGATTGATCTGCTTGGTGATGGTGAATGGGCCAATGAACCTGGGACTCAGCTTCTTGCAGGGCAGACGCAGTCTGATGTCCCGTGTGGACAACCAGATCTTCTGCCCAGGTTGGTAGGATGAAACGTTGGAGTGACGAAGGTCGGCTGTCATCCTGCGTCTGCGCAGGGCTCACTGCAGTTGGTGGTGTGCTGAGTCCCAGACCCTCTCGCTCTCTCGGAACCAGTAATCCACAGCTGGCATGTCCGATGGTTCCCCGGTCCAATGGGAACAGTGGGGTTGGTAGCGGAGCACGCATTGGAATGGAGTGAGTCCTGTAGATGGCTGACGCAAGGAGTTTTGTGCGTACTCGGCCCAACCCAAATACTGGTTCCAAGAGTCCTGGTGGTCATGGCAGAAGGTACGGAGGAAGCGGCCGATCTCCTGGATATTCCTCTCCGTCTGCCCGTTCGACTGGGGATGGTAGCCGGATGATAGACTGACGGTCACACCTAGGAGCGAGTGGAAAGCCTTCCATACCCGGGAGATAAACTGAGGTCCTCTGCCCGAGACGATATCCTCAGGTATTCCGAAGTATCTTAACACATGATTAAACATTAGTTCAACAGTCTCCATGGCAGTGGGTAAACCTCTCAGTGGAATTAGACGACATGACTTGGAGAATCAATCGATGATTACGAGGATGCAGGTACAGCCATCGGATGCTGGAAGGTCGGTTATGAAGTCCACTCCTAGGTGTGACCAGGGTCAGTTGGGAACGGGCAGAGGATGGAGCTTGCTGGATGGAAGATGGCGAGGGCTCTTGGAGATGGCGCACTCGCTGCAGCCCTGCACGTACCTTCTGACATCAGATGCCATACTTGGCCACCAGAAGCGTTCCTTCAGCAACGAGAGGGTTTCATTGACCCCCGGGTGGCCAGTGCCAAGTGATGTGTGGGCTGAGTGCATAAGTGATAAGTGGAGTGCGTCGTGTCCTGGTGATGTAGAGCAAGCCTGGTGGGCAACCCGGCGGAGGGTTCGTGGAGGCATTGGAGGAGGGTATGGTCTCTTCTGACCAGGAGATGGGGCTCACGATGATGGAACTTGGAAGGATGGTTTCAGGTTCTTTGGGCTTTTACTCTGGAGAATGGAGACGAGAGAGAGCATCTGCTTTAACATTTTTTGAGCCTGGAAGATAGGAGATGGAGAAGTCAAAACGGGAAAAGAACAGGGCCCAGCATGCCTGTCTTGGGTTCAGCCTCCTCGCAGCACATAGGTACTCCAAGTTCTTATGATCAGTAAGGACGAGAAATGGATGTTTGGCTCCCTCCAGCCAATGCCTCCATTCTTCCAAAGCCAACTTCACGGCTAAGAGTTCTCTGTTGCCAATGTTGTAGTTGACCTCCACCGGGTTGAGCTTGCGGGAGAAGGCGGCGCATAGATGGAGCCTACTTGGTGTCCCCTGCTGCTGAGACAGGACCGCTCCCACTCCTGTGGTGGAGGCGTCCACCTCCACTACAAACGGTAGTTCAGGATTAGGGTGGATGAGGAGGGGAGTGGTGGTGAAGGCTTCTTTGAGAGTGTTGAAGGTGTTGGTGGCAGCTGAAGTCCAGGACAGAGACTTGGGCTGGTTATGGAGCAGGTTGGTGAGTGGATGAGTGATGGAGCTGTAGTTCTTGATGAATCGACGGTAGAAATTTGCAAAACCAAGGAAGCTTTGGAGTTCTTTGATGGATGATGGAGTTGGCCAGGTCTTGATGGCTTCCACCTTCCCCTCGTCCATCCGGATGCCACTGTGGTCGATGATGTATCCGAGGAAGTGTACAGAGGGTTGGTGGAATGAACACTTTTCAGCCTTCAGGAAGAGATGGAACTGACATAGACGCTTGAGGACCTCCGCAACGTGGTGGCGATGTTCAGCCAGGCTCCGGGAGTAGAGTAAATTAAGATGTCGTCGATGTAGACCAGTACGAACTTCTGGAGAAACTCCCGGAGCACCTCATGGATGAAGTCCTGGAATACGGAGGGGGCGTTGACCAGGCCATACGGCATTACAAGATATTCATAGTGGCCGGTGGGTGTGATGAAGGCGGTCTTCCACTCGTCCCCCTCGCGTATCTGGATGAGGTTGTACGCGCTGCGGAGGTCCACTTTGTGAACACAGTGGCACCACGGAGATGTTCCAGGGGCGCTGGGACGAGAGGAAGGGGATAACGGAATTTTACGGCGATCTTGTTGAGGTCACAATAGTCTATGCAGGGCCTCAAGCCTCCATCCTTTTTCGCCACAAAGAAGAAGCTCGAAGCACCAGGGGAAGTAGACGGGCAGATGTATCCTTGAGCAAGGGCCTCTTTGATGTATTCCTCCATGGCCTTCTCCTCCGGGATGGACAGGGGGTAGATCCTTCCCCTGGGCACTGACTCACCCGAAAGCAGATCGATGGCACAGTCCCATGGCCGGTGTGGAGGCAGCTTGGAAGCTTTCTGTGGGCAGAAGACGTCACTGAAGGGGGCGTAACAGGCTGGAATGTCGATGGAGTGTTTCTCTATAGGACTCTCGATGGAGGTGGTACAGATGGAGAGGCCTTCAGATGATGGAGATCGAGGAATTGGCAGCTCAGAGAAACAGTTGGAGAAACAAGTTTTGCCCCACTTCAGGATCTCGCTGGTTTTCCATGAGATGGTAGGGTTGTGATGCTCCAGTCAGGGGCACCCTAAAACCACGTCAGAGGTGGATTCCTCCAGAAACAGCAGGTGAATATCCTCCAGATGCAACACTCCAACTCGTAGCTGAATGGGACCTTGTTTAAGATTATACAGTTTCTCACCAATAGATGAATCAGACACAGGCTTGCTGAAGACTTCCCGGAAGTGGGATACGAAGGTGGAATATGACTGTGTAACAGGACTGTTTTGGGGCCAGATGGAATCTGCCCACTACAGAGCTTTGCCTTGTAACTGTGAGATGTAAACGCTACTTTAGAGGTGTCGTTGGGATCGAGGTGCAGTTGCATCTCCAGGACCACCGCACATTGCAGAAGAAAACCACTGCAGTCCTCTGCCGATCCTGAATAAGGTGCTGGTTTGGCCATGGGACTGGCGTGAACTGGCGGTGAAGGAGAGGTGATGGTGTTTGCGGAAGTGATGGCAGGTGGCGGTGGAGAAGCGCTGGTGGTGAGAGCTCGGCGAAGAGCATCCACAAGCTCTTGAAAGGGATCCGGTTGACTCATACTGGTTTCTGGCTGTTGAGGCCTGGTCTTCTGTTACAGTACAGAAGGGATTGAGGCAGGAAGTCACAGCAGATGGAGTTTTTTGAAACCAGTAAGAGATAACGGCAGTGCAGGTGAGTGATAAGTGCAGCAGTGGAGATACTTGAGGTGCAGAGTTCTTATAACACAGTCCTTTTGTGGTTGCAGGAGTAATGGATCTTGGAGCTGTTGGAGATGGAGATCGCTGGAGACAAGGAGCACTCACACAGAGACGAGGAATCACACGAGGAGAAAAGGAGACGCTGGAAACAGGTAAGTAGATCACAGGGAGTCCTTAAGGTAAGCATACAGGTAAGTATAATGCAAACGAGACCATACATTGGAGTGGTGTGTGTGAGTGCTCTTTATACTGGTGTTGATGAGGTGCTTGATGAGGTGCAGGTGTCGGTGATCAGTACTCTGGTGATTGAGTGCGCTGTGATTGGTGGATGGTGGAGCCTGACGTGTCTGTGACAATACTGTATGATGAACAGATTTAATTTAGGCTGTTTTCACAAATAAACATTGATCAGTGAACATAAACGGAAGCTCATCCGAACCTGCTTGATGCATGAGAACAAAACCTCTTGCAGAAGCTCAAACGTGCTGCGTAACACACAAGAATGAACCTCACTGGTTCTCACACACGTCAAGCAAACATGCTTGAGCTTCCATTTACCAAAACTGATGTGTGAGTTAATGAATGTTTATATGTGAATAAAAGCCTAAATTCAATCTGTTCATCATACCAAGAGACTGTATCTCTTCAGAAAATTTGGACTAAACCACTCAATTCATATGGATTAGTTTGACAATCTCTTTATGAACTTTTTGTCAGTTGCGTAGATGTCTATGGAGGAACAGAAAGCTCTCAGATTTGATCAAAATAATCTTCATTTGTGTTCCAAAGATGAATGCAAGTCTTATGGGTTTGGAAAGACATGAGGGTGAGTAATTAATGACAGAATTTTCATTTTTGGGTGAACTAGCCCTTTAAGAACTGATCACTGAAAGGTTCTTTGGGGAACCAAAAATGGTACTTCTATGGAATTACTGTAAAAACCAAATTTTGGAACCCCTGTTTTTAAGAGTAAAGGGCTTGCTGATATGCCTTTGGAATTATACATTAAGAGAATGAACACTTCAAGCCCAGATTTCATATTGGCAGATTTACCTTTAGTTTGGCCCATTAACATTTAATTCTTGGGTTGAGTTTAGCCTGTTCCCAGCCTTTAAATTAGCAAAAGAAAAGTTATCACATTCAGTTCAGTGGTTTCCACAGAGTTAACGGGCCCTAATTCATTCTAAGCTGTTGAGTCAGCATTCTCTCCCGTATGCTTCCTCTGTGATAACCTAAGTTTAATGCTAAAGGGCAATGATTGCTTTCAAAACCTATTACGGTGTAGTGGTGCATTTCTTGATGATGATTTCACAGCACAGTGCATTTTCTTCTGAGAGAAATGAAGTTTACATCAGCCACAGGGTGAGATTTATCCAGTCTCACATCTACTGTATCATCACTTTTCACACCTCTTATTGCTGCCCGATGGCCCCAAGAGCAAAGGTTTGTGAGAGCTGAAGTGTGTAATTTTTTCGATGTTAAAATATTTTCTCCTATCTCAGCTTAATAGGCAGAGACAGCTATAAGTAAGCCATTTGTAGGTTGTTTTCTCCGAAAAGTCGGTGTAAACACTGTGTCTCTGTGGCTTTATCACAACATCACAACTGTTTGTGAAGCATCCCTACCCACCCAACCTAGCAACATAAACGTAACCAACGGAGTAAGCCTGAGGGGGAGTTTTTGGGAAACCTGTTTGAAACAGACATTTACTTTGTAAAATTTGCATAGTTATGTGCACAGAAAATGGTTTAACGCAAAATTTCTGTTCTTACAGAAATTTGTTCTTACCTTTGTTTTAATGTTGATGAATCTGGATTATTCTAAATGACAAAGGATTATTGGATTATTCTAAATGAAATTTTGTCATGTAATTTTTTAATAGATTTTTATATAATTAATGCTTTTGTACAAATTCCATATTATCCATATATATATATATATATGACTCATATATATGACTTATATATATGATATATATCACTCAGATATACATCACAATAGGTGTTTGTCGGGCATTGTGAACCAGCCTTAAAGAGAATTGTCTTCTCAACAATTACATGTCTAATAAGACCATCAGTGCAATAGCGTGCACTGGCATACATCCAAGCCTCTTGATTTAATTTCAAACAGATTTATGCATCTGCACAGAATTTTTTTATAGGGAGGCAGCCTCACTGAACTGGTAGAACATCTCTGTTATATCAGCTAAGCAAATCATAAAGCATAAACTAATGCTTTTAGCAATATTTATATGAGTGAATTAGTGTAATTGGATTAGTTGGTAATCATTTAGCAAAACAGGCACTGAATTGTTTGTAGAGTCAGTTTAGCTTTAATAGATGAATACCATTTTTATGGACTCAATGTAATGAATGAGCAGGAGGTTTGTTCTGGATTTATGACTCACATGCACACAATTAAATGTATGCATTAATGCTTGCACAGTTTCAATGTTCAAAATTGTCTGTGGAAATGCAGAAGACTCACCAGTATAATGTTTAATAGAACTCCACTTTATTCTTATTCCAGACCTTAAACCATGTTTCCCTCAGTCACATCTCTGGTAAAACTAACACTACTGTTAACCAGATTTTTTAATGTACAGGTCTAAGCATCAGTGAAATGTCATAGATGTAATGTTACTGTCTCAACACCAGAGGTCATAATCACTGTACTGACTGGCTTAGTAAATACAACCTGTTCCCAATTATGCGTTATTTGTATATGCATCCTGTAGTTTGCTTTCTACTGTATAACATGTTCTGTTCTCATCATTTTCATTAAATCTTCCAATCTCAGTGGAGAACTTAAGACCTTTTCTCCTGATAAGGCTAATGGGTTTAGACAAGATCGATGTATAGGCTTTTACTCCTACCATCTGGGGTTTTTATCTCAAACCATGGGCCACATTACAGTGAAGAGGATGTCTCATGAGTTTAGATAATCCACATGTAGTGTGACTGGGTCTGTCTAAGTGACAGTTCAGGAAACAAGATTATGATCCATTCAAGAAGCCAGCAGTGCTATCTACTAGGGGTGTGACGAGATCTCGTGGCACGAGATCTCGCGAGACTAAACTGTGACGAGATTTCTCGTCGAGGCGAAAAGTAGTCTCGTGATGTTGCCATGACAGAGTGTTAGTATGATTAGGAAAGAATATGCCACCGCTACGTTTACATTATGCCTCCACTGTCGTTTTGCTTTGTATTTAAATAAAAAAAAAAATTTAATTCAGTTGGATAACGGTCGCCGCCGCTCCATATTTACAGAGTACGCGCGACCGTTGAAAGTGAAAGTAAACGCGCGCGCGCGCATTCAAACGTGATTTCAATACCCCGCATTTGAAAGCGGCTCCCTGATGAATTCAAATATCTCTCAATATGAAAGCTATTTTAGGCTGGGCAGTGTAGTTGTAACCATCTCCTAGCTCTGTATCAAAGAAAAATTTGGTCTTATTTGATCTTTGAATATTGAGAGAGTGCGATTATGGTTGCACTTATTGTAAAGTGTTACCATAAAAATGAATAACAGTTTTCTCTTCTTATTATTTACTAGTACAAACAATAAGGTTTCATTTGTTAACATTAGTTAATGCACTGTGAACTATCATGAACTAACAA
This sequence comes from Megalobrama amblycephala, assembly GCF_018812025.1. Lineage (NCBI taxonomy): Eukaryota > Metazoa > Chordata > Actinopteri > Cypriniformes > Xenocyprididae > Megalobrama > Megalobrama amblycephala. The sequence continues at coordinate 22,186,643 of NC_063063.1, forward strand.
TGAATGACTATTTTTATCAACTAACAAACAAAGATTAATAAATACTGTAGCAAATATATTGCTCGTTGTTAGTTGATGTTGGTTAATACATTAATGTTAATAAATGAGACCTTATTGTAAAGTGTTACCATTTTTATTTATACTGTTTTTATTTCTGTGATCAGTTTGTGGAGAGGAGTTCAGTTAGGAGGTCAAAAGCTGTAGAAGCTCATAATTCATGTACAGTAAGATCTGAAGAGAAGCCAGTCAGTTGAGTTAGTGGCAAAACCTTTTACAGTGCTTGAGTATTGTTGTCTTTTACTGCATATGATAATTCAGTCTCAGAAAGTAGAACTGAAATGACATTCATTACAAAATGATTAGTTAAAACATTTCAAATACACCTGCAGAATATTTTTTCTAGTCATGTATTTCGCCATCTTGTCTCGTCTCGTGAACTCAATCTCGAGTCTCGTCTCGTCTCGTGAGATACTGGTCTCGTCACACCCCTACTATCTACCAGTCACATCACATCTATCTGGGTCAAAGTGGATTTAGAGATCACTTTTTTTCCTATAAAAAGAAGAAGAAGAGTGCAGGAAAGGCAGCATTGTGTCAAGTAGGCTTGTCATTTGCTACAAATGAAAATGTCCTTGTTATAGATGCTGAAACTAGCAAACCAAAAATTATTCAGACATTTTTTATATTTTACTAGAGGGTGCAGGACACTAGTTCATTTATGTAAGTGAGGATAGCAAAATAAAGTAAACTGTGACATATTATACCCAAAAATTCTTCATATATGAAGTACCAGTAAAATTGATAAAAATTTGGAACCAAAATTATTCAGACACTTTGACCTGATCATGTTTTGCTTGTTATCTGGCATAATTAAGATTATTTTTTTCTGACACCATTTAACTTGTCATAAGATCTTGTCATATTTTATTACCATTTTTTTTAAACTATAGTGAATGTTTTAATGAATGAAATGTTCAAGGTGTCTGAATAAATTTTGGTTTGACTGTATATACAGTATATACACAGTATATACAGTATATATATATATATATATATATATATATATATATATATATATATATATATATATTATTATATATTTCTCGTTCCTCTCAGTAACGCACATTAACTTGAACTGAGCATTCTGTCAAAGTCTGTTTAGTTTTATTTTCATAGACTTTTAGTTGGTTTGTCTTCATTCACACGTTTCCTGTTCTAGTTTCCCGCCATTATACTGTTACCATGGTCACTCATTTAACGATCACACCTGCTTGACATTTAGTTTGTTATTTTGTGTATAAATGCTCTGTTTTCAGTTTCTCATTGTCCAGTATTGTTTGTGTCTTGCGACATGCTGCACGTTACCTGCTTCTCGTATTGGATTATTTGATTTTTTTGTAAATACTTTGTTTTGGAACCTTTTTTTTTTTTTTTTTTTTTTGGCTAATTCAAGATATATTCTTCTTTGCTTAAGTAAATTTGTGTTTTAAGGATGCTTAGATTTTTTCTTCTTCTAGAAAACAAGACAAATATTGATTAAATTGGTTTTGTTGTAGAATATTATTTTCTAATTAAAGCATTTATAAGCTCACTTTATAAAAGCGATGGGACACAATGGAATAAAGCATGCAATTTGAGTGCAATTTGTGATCATTCTGCACAAGTGAGCATGTAATTGCCCTTAAATGACAGGTTATGTGACTCTTGTCTTGTTCTTCTTAATGAACATGAACAACTTGCAGCACTTTGCTACTGTACAAATCACTTTAAATATAAAACCAGCCAGGTTAGAATTCTTCCTGTCAGCCACTTAATTAGTGTTCGTTTGAATCATTTGTCAGCAATATCATGGTATTATGATATTTAAAAAAAAAAATCCCATGGTTTCATACTAAATTAGGCTGTGTATTTTGCAGGTAGGAAAAAACATTATAATGTCTCAAGGCAAGTCTGTGGGCTGAACAACTATATTTTGTGTTGACATGCTGTAATTTGAATCAGTCTGTATTGTAATTATGCCGAAAGCTTTAAAAATGAACCTGCATGAAACCATTCAATTAGTGTAGTAACAATTCTGACTGCAGCAGTGGGACGGCTGTATGTTACACATTAAAACACTCAATCACGTTATCAAAAAAGACAGCAACCGCTTGTATTAGTTCTGAAGTTAATGTGAACTAGGTTTCGTCATTTGCACCATGTAACCCTGCAGCACGTCGGCTTATGAACGAGCTGAATGCAGATAAAGCAGCACCAGAGAGGCGTGAGAGGCCATTCCATCCCTGAGGGCTCAGCGTTTTGACTCGGAGCCATGAATCGTTCTCTGTCGCCTCCGCCTCCCACTCCTGTTCTCCATTTTCACTTTTACACAAACACAGAAAATACACAGACAGGGCGTACTGAAAATCTGAGTACATCCACACTATATAGGCTAATTTATACAGTTTGGGTGAGTACATCTTGATGTGTATTTCCCGCATGACAAGATGCAAGAGGTGTCATCGTAATCTTTAATCAAAAAATAACTTCCTCTCTCTGATGTAGCAACATTTCTTTTCTTCTCTGATGACGTGTTCACTGGTGCAAGGGCGGAACAACATGTTTGTCCAAAACAGTGGTGCAGGTATAACATCACTTTGTAGGCCAAAACGCGGAAGTGAGTTAGCATTTTAGCATTTCCGGTTCCATTGAAGTCAATGGGTTTTTTAAAGGTGCCCTAGATTCAAAATTTGAATTTACCTTGGCATAGTTGAATAACAAGAGTTCAGTACATGGAAAAGACATACATTGAGTTTCAAACTCCATTGCTTCATTGTAAATCTCATTTGTTTAAAAGACTTCCGGAAAACACGCGGATCTCAACATAACACCGACTGTTACGTAAGAGTCGGGGTGTACGCCCCAATATTTGCATATGCCAGCCCATGTTCCCAACATTATGAAAGGCATTAGACAAGGGCAGCCAGTATTAACGTCTGGATCTGCACAGCTGAATCATCAGACTAGGTAAGCAAGCAAGAACAACAGCGAAAATGGCAGATGGAGCAATAATAACTGACATGATCCATGATAGCATGATATTTTTAGTGATATTTGTAAATTGTCTTTCTAAATGTTTCGTTAGCATGTTGCTAATGTACTGTTAAATGTGGTTAAAGTTACCATCATTTCTTACTGAATTCACGGAGACAAGAGCCGTCACTATTTTCATTTTTAAACACGTGCAGTCTGTATAATTCATAAACACAACTTCATTCTTTATAAATCTCTCCAACAGTGTAGCATTAGCCGTTAGCCACGGAGCACAGCCTCAAACTCATAGAGAATCAAATATAAACATCAAAATAAATACTTTACTTACATATTTCAAAGCATGCATACAGCATGCATGACGAACATCTTGTAAAGATCCATTTGAGGGTTATATTAGCTGTGTGAACTTTGTAAATGTGCTGTAATATAATCGAGAGCTCGTGTGGCAGGGAGCACGCGAATTAAAGGGGCGGCGCGCTGAAAAAATCAGTGCATAGTTAATGATGCCCCAAAATAGGCAGTTAAAAAAATTTAATTAAAAAAAATCTATGGGGTATTTTGAGCTGAAACTTCACAGACACATTCAGGGGACACCTTAGACTTTTATTATATCTTTATATCTTATATCTTTTGAAAAAGCATTCTTGGGCACCTTTAAATGGGATTTTGTTAAATGGTTGGTCTGTCAAGCTCAAGGCAGTTTCACGTTTTATTCTAAAAAATAAATTGCATCAGTGATTTTTTAAGCTTTTATGTGTCTTGAAAAAGGCGGTTGCTAACAAGTGGCTAAATGGGACTACACAGGCAGTCGGGGACATTAAACGTCATCACTCTGAGAAGGTAAGCTCAGTCTGCTTTTACAGCCTCATTATGCTCATAATTGTACTCTTATAAACTATTCTAACTCAAACGTGCTGGGAAAATGTTTTTAGATAAAAACTGAAAGAGTTGTTGGAAGCTTAGTGATGGTGACGTTGAAGTCGAGCGACTGTGGTGTAGTCCGTTTATAGCCTACCTTTACCTTTTTACTTGCATTTAGGCTTCATTCAGCTCATTTTGAATAATACATCAAGTGTATCCTTCATGTCCTTGAATCACTCACAATCCTTTTGCACACATTCCAATTCATGAAAAAGATGGAAAGTCCATTACGAAATGTAAGACAAAACAATGTTTTCTGAGATGAAGGCATTCATGTTATCTTTTGTTTTGGTGTAAATTAATCACTAAACTGCCAATAATGTCAGCCAATGGGAGACAACAAATAGATGTCATTCACTGTACTGTATTAAAAGAAAGCCAGTTTAGGTACAATATGTACAATTTTCTGTCCGCTAGAGGTCTTACTAGAGGCCTATTCAAAACAAAGGCGTAGATGATGACGGCACGTTTGAGCGCGGAATCTTGGGACATGTAGTCTTCACCTCAATGGACGGTGCAAAAGAATAGGGATAGGACTCGGGAAGAAATCATGTTCATGGATGCGATTATTAACGTTACTGTAGTATGAAGCAGAGCAGGACCGAGTGTTGTGGGAGCTGAACGAGGCCGCTGGAACAACACACGCCTCACGAGCAGCGGAACTTTTATTATGCCACAGTCGCCGGCGCCGCTTTCGCTTTCCCGGCCATGAGTATGAGGTAACGCAGCTCTGTTTATCATATTAGATACATTTGAGTGTGTTGAAAATGAAGTTATAATGTTACTCTGTGCATTCGCTTGGCGACTGCTGTGAGACACTTGTTTGAGACACACTGCAGTAAAGTTAGATCGATTTTAGAATATCATATTAAATGCTGGATGGCTTGTGTTGATAAATGGCATGAAATTAATTTTAAAACGTATTGTATGATGGAGAAAATTCTGTATTACTGTTACTTAAAATAAAGCTGCATCTGATTATGCTATGTTAGCTACTTGACAAAATAGTGCTTTTCTTTGAGGCATGGTAAAGCATGGTACATGGTAAAATTAGATTTAAACAATAAGACTAAACATGTTGAGCTATATAACAACAATTAGTTTTCTGTCTATAAATATATCAAAACAGTTGTTCCCTTGTCTAATAAAACATGTAATATATTAAAGCGTCTTTGGTGTTTCCATGGTTTCTACAAAATAAAAAAATAAAACACTGGTCTAGTGGTATTTGGATATTTTACTGCAAAATTCTTACATATTGCACCTTTATTATAAAGATTTCAAAATTAATATTTTTATTAAAAATATATATTTTTATAGTATTTTTGTGCCTGGCCATGGGGGCGGGAACATTTATGACGTATATGCGCACTGTCCAGTCCTGCTCCTGGAGGCCCACTGTCCTGCAGAGTTCAGCTCCAACCCCAATTAAACGCACCCCAGAAAATCTTACTAGGCATACTAGTAACCTACAAGCAGGTGTGTTGAGGCAAGTTGCAGCTAAACTCTGCTGGACAATGACCAAGTTAGGACAACCCTGTACTAGACCGTCTCATTCTAGCATTTAATGCTGAGGAGGACTCTGACTGACTAGGATGCAGCCTTCCATTTGAGAAGCACCGAAGTATCCTGAAATACTGGAATGCTGCAGTTTCGGGACTGCAGTTCTAGGAGCCTAGGTTTTTTTGTGACAGTGCCTAGCTGTCACTCACATCATGAGACTGCAGCAATAGCAAACCACAATAATCCAACGATCCTAGTCTCCGTAGCCAGACCTTCAGACTGACAGCAGAAGGTCTAGACTCTATCGCAGCTTTCATTGGCCAAGGACCGCCCAAGAGGACGTTTGACTGATATGTAATACAACAAATCACAGTTCATTTTATTCTGCTTCATGTTTAGGAGCGTGCAAGTTTCCTGCAACAATGGAGCCGCAAACTTCACATATGTGTGAAAATCCAGCATTTAGTTGATCCTGGTAAGCACTCATTGTCACAGTTGTAAACACAGCTGCTTTCCTTTTCCATGAGGGGGTTTGGCATCACAGCATTTGTTTCCAGGTGGACCGTTAAAGAACGCAACACAAGTCTCCAGGACATCCTGTAGAATTCAACTAACCAGATGAAGATTTCAAAAATCCTGAAGTGTTTCCAGTTAAGTGTGCCATATGCATCAGACGTTCAACCAACGGTTCATTTGGATATACTTCACAATAGCGACGAGAAGACTATCACAACTTCAGTTTCATGCCGACATTAACTAGCCTACTGGTATCTTGAGCAGGTTGGCCAGATTTTAAAAACAAATACACTAACCCACTGCACAAAACTTCTCTTCCCCCTATTATATATGCCCTACATGTCAAAATCTGTTTATGTTCATTTATGGCATCTAAGTTTCTCACTGTCTTTGATTCTAATCAGTGAATTATTTATCACAGTACTGTTAGATGTAAAATGCTGTTGGATTTTCTCTCTTTTTTATTATTTGCCGAATATACACTCGAGGACTGCCTTTTCAGCCAAAAATAAATAAATAAAGGAATAAAATTGGTAACTGCAACTGAATCTATACACTGTGTGCATGGTGAGGTATTGAGCAAGCCTTTCCTCTGCAGGCAGTGAAATGCTTTGATTTCATGATTCAGTGACTCATGATGCATTCATTATACAGCAGGAGTCAATGTGTGGTTATTGAAATTGAAAATGTTATGCTTTGTGTGCAAACATGTAATGGCTTATTGTAGCATAATAAATGTCTGACATCTGTAATTTTTATTCAGTTTCGAGAGAACAGAGAACAACTTGGACGTGCTGCAGAATGAAGCTGATATGCAGTGTGTGTGATGTAACAGTGCACTCTAGTGGACTGAAAAGGAATCATGAAACAAAAAAATAAAGAGGATGCATTCACACAACCTGACACCTAGCCATTATTAACATTAATATGATAACGCGAATATTAAAAATATGATTTTAAAACAATAATAATCAAAATCACTGTAATAGTGAATGCAAAAATTTGAGGGAGGGCTGTTCATACTCATAATAGTAATGAAAAAAATCCAATCCAATCAGATCTCAACCAGAATTACTGCAAAAACATGTAATAAATCAATTAAAACACAGATATTCTAAATGAACCACCACAACATCTATATTAGAAGAGACATGAATCATTTTAAATCAAAACTGAGTGGTAGAATTTGCAATTATGTAAGGACTGAGCAGGCAGAGAGTAATGAACAGACTTAATATGAAGTTATCTTTCCGTCCCAGACTAATTTTCTTGGGCAGCACACTTTGATGGATTAGCTTTGATCCCAGTGGTGTTTGTTGTTCTCTCACCCTTTGGTCTGATACTACAAACAAGTTGCCAAATCAGCTATGTCAGGTCAGGAGACATACCGAAATGTCAACCTTACCTTTAGATGTACACGCCTTAAGTCTATTTTTAAATGCTTATTTATTTATGAACTGTTTTTGAAGCCAAGACTATCTTTTGACCTCTTCAATGATGATGGTGTTGATATATGCACCATCACCACCACAGGCTCTCGTCGACATTCATTCACAGATCTCTGCATGCCAATGCTGATTCACGTCTCAGCTAACCTCATTACAATGCCTGCTTGTTTCTCCACAGGATTCTCATCCCATTTATTTCTACGTTTTTAAAGTCCACAATTTGGAGCTAATTATCCCACAGTGGAATGGCCAGATTGTGAGTGGGAGGAGAAGATTTTTAAGTCCCGTGTAGGAAAAGCCAACAGAGGATTGCATAAAGAAGATAAAAACACCAGCTATATAAATGATATTCCTTTTGAAGCAGAGAATAGATTAATTAACAAGTAAATCATGTAAAAAAAAAAAAAAAAAAAAAAAAAAACATCTACAAAAAAACCAAAAAAAAAAAAAAAAACAATGCTGGTGTCAAGATGCATTAATTTCTTATCACATCATCATCCATTCAGGTCACATTTCAACACGTACTGTCATTATTGGACTAATTAGCCTATTCTCACCATGTGTCTTTCATATATATATAATAATAATTATGATGAGGGGGTAATTGAATTGACGGCACTAACAATGTCCTCTGTGACTTCCTCAGCACAGTTCAATGAGAAGTTAAAAAAGGAAATATACAGTAATTTATCTGCCTATCAGAATCATTTTTATCTGATTCCCAGGGTACGTTTACATGACAACAATTGTCAAAATGATCCCCATTCAAAAATGATAAAAAATGCTGTATTATGCATGTGAGGCCAGTAATTGGCAAGGTAACTTTGTAAAGAAAAATTAGGTGCCTATAGACTGGACACGTAATAAAGCATGTGCATGAAGTCACCGTTTTCACAAATTTGTGTTTTTGTAGTTTACATGGAGACAATAATGGTATCATTTCAAAAATTTGAACTTTGAAACCCATTTTCAGTGGTTTGCATTTTCAGGCCCCCAAAATGCTGTTGCAGTGTAAATAAATGGGCTAAAACGCATTCAAAGTTTTCTCTTTTTTTAGTTGAAAATGCTGTGGTGTAAACGTCCCCTTAATTTATCACTGATTGTTTTGAGTGTTATCAAGTTAGTCTGAGTTTCAGCTGTTGGACAAATCAAGATCAAGTGTGAGATGAAGATCAGCTGGTGCCTGTCAGTGTTGGGGAAAGTTACTTCTAAAAGTAAGGTATTCAAATTTGCATTACTCCCTAAAACGTTACTTAGTTACTTTTTATGGAAAGTAATGCATTACATTTCTTTTGCATTACTTTTCCTCACCTGGACTGAGCTTGCTAGATCTAATTTTAGGCAAATGTAAAGGTATTTTTAGTAGAGATGCACCAATATATTGGTCAATAATTGATAGTTTAAAAACAGCCAATAATCAGGGCCGATATTTCCTGTCAATCAAAAGAGGACGGGAAAATCCACTGAATTTGTAATTTGTGTAAAGAAAATGCTAAGAAACCAGTCTGATGTTCAATATTAATAGTAATTATATAAATTAATAACATTCAGAAAGTTAAAAAATATTAATTTAGTTAATGTGTGTTAATATTAATTTGAATAAAGTTTTTATTTGCATTTCTTTCAAAATATAATAATGATTAATTATTAATTATAATGAAATTATCATTAATTTAAAAGAAGGTATAAAAGGCAGAACCCCCAAACTATCGGTATCCTTATCGGCAGATATCACACTGAATAATCAGTATCAATGGAGAAATTTAGTTTTGGTGCATCTCTACTTTTTACACCATAAGTGGAATGAATAATCCTCAGGCTGAAGGAAATGCAAAGTCTGCAAATTCATGCCTGTAGAGTAGAGTATAATACCCATCATGTTTACACAGTGCACACAACACATCTCACACCTGATTTCTCTCAACATGGGGACAGTGGGGACAGGAGAGCTGTCAGACAATACATGGGTAAACAAAGTAACTTGCGTTACTTATTTGAAAACGTAACTCAGATATTTTGTAGTAAATTTGAAAGTAATGCGTTACTTTACTAGTAACACATAATCTGATTACACATAATCATTATATAACTCTTATTATGTGTTATTCCCAACACTAGTCATTGTTCTCTGGTGGACTTTGAATCCTTATCCGAGAGAGTGTGTATGTTCATTAGTCCATGTGGAAGCTTTCCACTTCAAGCAAAAACCATAATCCAACCCATCAATCCTCTCTTTCACATTTAAAGTTCCCTGTGCCCTTATAATCTTTAATCAAAGAGGGCATGAGGGCAGGACAACCTGTCACTCACATGACATCACAGCAATAGCAAACTACTCTGCATTGTCAGTCGACGCTATGGGAACGCTCAGTGTGAACCGGTGTCTGAAGCATGTGAATACATACGAGTCTTGTTTGGCAAATGCAGTCAGGTGACATCAGCTTCACTCCCACCTGACTCTCTTTATGGGCGATGAGAGCCAGGTGTCTGCATCCCACTGCTCGGGTCCTGCTGCTGCCAAGATTGTGGGGTTCGCAGTTGATCATGACTCATAGCTCCAGCTGAATGGGGAGATTGGCTGTCAGTAGGGTCGACACCCCATTTGCTGATGGTCGTGATAGAGAGCAGAAGGATGTGGAAGCTGCTTTAGGCACTCCATTCTCAGTACTCTCTGACCAGACTTCCCAAAAACACTTTGCGGATGTTTTCCTTAGACAGAGCGGCAGTTGAGGGACCATAGCTCTCTCTCCTGAAGCCTCAGCCCAGTCATTTGGACGGGATGCTAACATTTTTGAACTCCTTTTGGTGAGGTTGCCCCTTAGAGCAAGGCCAAGGATTCGGATAGTCGGGACAGCAGCACAGGAACTGCAGCTTCCCTAACTTGCTCTTCCCCAGGACAGTACAGGTAAGTTTTAAGGGTATTGAGCTGTGGACCACAGGCACTAAAGCTCTTGGTCATTAAGTGCATTGTATGGCAATGTTCTGTCTAAGGCTTGGTTCACTATAGGGAATTCATAGCACAGTGGGCAGGCATTTGTTCAGTATGGCACAGTGGGTATGTTGTTTTCATAGCATCAACTGACAATGCAGTGTAGAGTTCCACTTTGAAAGGGAATGTCTAGGTTACGTATGTAACACCGGTTCCCTGAGAAAGGGAACAAGACAATGTGTCGCGTTGCCATACTTCCGGCATGCCTGTATGTCTTCCTTCAGATTTTTAAAGCTCATGACATGTGACGTCACCTGACTGCAATAGCCAATAAAGATTGGTGTGTATTCACACGTGCTTCAGACACCAATTCACACGAACATTCCCATAGCTTCGACTGACAACGCAGCATCTCATTCCCTTTCTCAAGGAACTGGGGTTACATACGCAACCTAGATGCTCTGATTGGTCAATCTATGGCAATGCTGTACATCAGTCCACTCATCTGCATCACTGAACCCAGTTCTTCTTTTAATTTTCTCACATCACACCATACAAACATGATTGGTGACAGCTTGGGCCTCAGTTTTGATTGTAGTGAAAATTACCTCAGAGAGAACTTTAGTATACTGTTATATTGTTCATTAATATGCACATTGGACTGTTTTTGTTCTGAGTAAGATTTTATTCATTTTATTTTTTTTAAAGATCCCATTTTGTTTATAAATCACTTTTAATTGTAAACTAATTTAAGTGCACATGCAGCCAAATATTTTGGGAATATTAAGTTTGGCTTATATTGCTGCTGGGTTTTTTCTTTCTTTTTTTGTGGATTGGAATTGCCATGAATATGGCCATGAACATTTGAAGTTTGATTTTACCTCATATCTTACATTCCTGCACAGATTTAAAAGTGTGTTTATATAAGACAGATGTGCTTTTCCTCGGATGTGGACCCCAAGGGCTGTTTCTGTGCATACACAATGTTCTTGGACTACTATAAAGAGAAAAATAATCCAAGGTTTAGTTTTAAATATCAGTTGGTTCTGCATTAAGAGCTGAATGCTACTTGAGACCCAAATTGCCATACAATTACTTATTGAGTAAAACAGTTAAGCATAGATTAAAGTCTCTAGTTAAATGCTTTCACACTCTTTGAAGAAAAGGTTACTATATAGAACCCTTGGCTCAGTTTTAAAGAATACCTATGCCAAAAAGGTTTTATAAAAGCAGAACTTTTTTATGATTGCATTATACTTTCATGTTTAATGGGCTATTTCATTTTTTCTAGTGATGTTTATGAGCTGTTTAAATCATAAAATTTTATCAAAAATAAAAAAATTAAATAAAATTACATCTAAATCCATAAAATCATCCCATAAAGAAGCCCCAAAAGGTTCTATATGAAGCACCTGAAAGAACCTTTTAAGGTTCTATATAGAACATTTTGTTCTAAGAGATACTGTAAACAAACATTTATAATTTTTGCAAATCTCAAAATCAATTACAGAATCCCTGAAAGTCTCAAAAATGATATTATGCTTTTACTGAGAATTTACCAATTAACCAGTATGCATTCTATGCGTAAATGGAGCAAAAAGAAACATGGCATGGAAAAATACACATACATGACATCCCACTAGCATCTAATGAAAGAGAAAACTGCAGAAATTAGGCTAATTCACTTAAAGTAAGCCCTCTGGTCACCTCATTGCTGTTTGTGTTTGTAGCCTCATGACCAAGCTAAGCCTGTTCTTATCACATTGCTTTGGAGATTTCCTATTAGTAGTGCCCCGCCAAAAAGTTCAGCATGTCTGATGAATTCTAATTGCAGAATACCTCAGGCAGTGCATGTTTATATAGCAAGCAATCCTGAAATTCATATTCATATAATCTGAGGCCTTCAAAGAAAATACAGGCTCTGAAAATTACAAAATACGAAATACGAAATACAAACTACGGACAAAAATGAAATTCCAAGCAAGAAATAATGTAAAACCAAAACTGAGACAAAAAGGTTTTTTTTTTTTTTTTTTTTTTTGTCAAGAGGGATACATAACAAATCATGCACAGTTTCCAACATTCACATTTATGTGATTGATTTTCATGATATTGCAAAGAAGAGCATCACTGGGTCATCAATCAACTGTGACCAAGCAAAGATTTCATTGCAAACAACGAAAGCAATTAAAGAATAATTTCATGCTTGTAAAGCTGTAATGAGAATCTGCAGTAACAATGAAAAAAAAAAATGCACAGTGCTTGTTATTGCACAAAAAGGTGGATATCATTGTACATATTCTGTCTGTTTGAATTAATCTTTAACACGCACACACACACACAAACACACACGACTTGTTAGGTCCCCTGAGGATGCATGTCCAGAATGTGTATGTCATGTATAAAATATATATGCTATGGGGCATGATTTATTCACACAGCGTGAGCTTTTTTAATGACTTTATTACTGTTACACATTGAGACTCAAAAGCACAAAAAAAAGTCATCCTTTAAACCCATCTACTTTATTCTTGATGCTTTTGTGATTGTCATTGATCACACAGAATTGTAGGTATAATATGTGGAATTCATAAGTCCAATTGAACGCCTTGGAATGACTGCAAATGTTTCAGGAGAAGGTAACACACACTTGTTGAATGCACATTTTTGCTGAAATGCCACTTTCACCTGCTATATGATGCAGTATCCACCATTAAACTGTATTTGAAAGCATTGAGGCTGTTATACATTTATTAAATTTAGTTTAAATCAACTCTTTAAAACACCTCCCTTATTTTACCATATAAGCTCTGAAAACAGTCTTTGTTGCCGATATAGTTAACATACATTCTTAAAAATAAATGCTTTTTGATAATTCCACAAACATTTCCACTTCGTTATTGTGGAAAATGTTTCTTTAGATTTTTTACTGTTATTCACACTAAGAAAAAAATATAATCTTTTAAGATCTGTTCACTGAAAGGTTCTATGGTGAACCAAAAATAGTTCTTCTATAGCATTGCTGTGAAAAAATTAAAGGTCCCAAAAAGGGGTTAAGTGTGAACATGGCCATGTGCACTTGAAAAATATTCAAAATGCAAAAAGCCTCGAAAATGTTTACCTCCTCTGACTTTTCACTTTGAGTGAGATCATGCATGGTGACCCTCTGTTGATATTCCTCTTTTCTGCTCTGATACTTGGTGCCTCTCCCCTATAAGGTGTAACAAACCATAGCCAGGAGAAATTGAATTCAGATGTTTTCATTTGCCAGGGCAATGTTGAAAGAGTGCATTTGAGCTTAAGGGAACCTCATCTCAGTTCAGATTCTGTGTTATTTCAGGTTCTCTGTGTGATGTAATAAACACTGGATTTGCAATGTACTATTTTGATATTAGGATTCACAATGCGCCTCCATGTTGAACTAACATCAGACCATTCTGGAAAGTTATTGCAGGTTGTTTTATTATGTGCTACAATGCTGACAAGTTTTAAAAATAAGAAACATGATTTTTTATAATCCATGACATTGACAAATACATAAGTAAAACATTCATTGGCATGCCACAGACAAACATCAATATCAATTTTCACTTTGGACAGAAACAAAACATTATGGACTAATAATAAGACATTCAGACTGTTCACTCAAACTCACAAGCAGTCATATATCAAAGTATACAGTATAGGCTACTAAATAAATACAATTTATAATAAACATTCTTTCTTCATGAAACCTCTCAAAACAAGATTGCAAAATGCAACAGACAAGGATCTCATTTCCGTGAGATGAGGGACATTAATTACATGGTTTATTACTACAGATACGCTGCCAAACCAGTCATGTCTAACTTGTTAGTTCACTAAATTAATTATGATATCAATTACAGCAGTATATTAGATGCTGAGGTGTATATACTCATTTTTAATTGGGTTTTTATGTAAACATGCACTAGACCAGGGGTGTCCAAGCCTCAACACACCTGCCTGGAAGTTTCTAGTATGCCTAGTAAGACCTTGATTAGTTGGTCCAGATGTGTTTAACTGGGGTTGGAGCTAAACTTTGCAGGATAGTGGCCCTCCAGGAGCAGGATTGGACACCCCTGTACCGGGGAGAGCAGCAACAGTTATTTCATTATTAAATGAGTCAATATAGTCTTAATTTTAATATAAAATCTACTTTAGCAACTCTGAAACTGAAAGTTATTGCAATATTATGGCCTTTCGTTACAATTGCCATTAAAAAAAAACACAACATCTGCACTGATACTAATGTGCAATCAGCAATATAGTGAGAGGAGAGTATGCACAGATCCAAAAAACAAATAGCTTTTGCTCAGAGGAATGTATTGCTTGCCTTCTTCATATTAGATAATTATGTGATACTGTCAAGAACAGATATGCCAAGACTGCAAATTGCCACAACATAAAGAAATACAAACAACAACAAAGAACATATGAAATCACAAACCATACATTCTAACATATGCATTCCAATAGAAGTAATGACTGCAGGATTTATGCTTTAGTTGGACAACAAGTTAGACTACTGGATGGAAACTATAAAGGTGTACATTTATTCAATCAGACTAATCCTTCTCTACAAAGGACATAGTCGACTATCCGATAAAGGGAGCTGCTTTGGACCTCCATTCTCACTCTGCTCCGGCTCCGGCTCCTCTTCTTCATCCTCACTCTTCTCGATGTTGCACATGGACATGGGCACACGAGCAGCAATGGTGGACATCTCTCCAATTTGACTATCTGCTGTGGCAGTGATGGCCCCTTTGTCTGATGTCTGGTTCACATGGGTGGAATCAAGACTGGTGACATTTCCTCCAAACATTTGGATCAGACACTTCCTGAACTGAGAGAAAAAGCATAGATTGAACATTTATAAGGATCATAATTCCACTGAGCTTCCTAAAGCGCTATCAAAGGAAGTCACCCTCCCACACATATCAAATCAAATGTTATTGTAATTTTGCTATTAATTATGAACTCGAGACACAAAAGAAAAGCTTTCATTAATGTTTCCTGTCTCTGTGACACAATGTAGAGATTTGTTTTTAGTGGTTAGGCCTTTGCACAACCTCTGCATTGAAACTAGGAAAAGGTCATTAAGCGAGATGTATTCTATGTAAAAACAAGGACATTTTGACCTTAATTAAAGCAGATAAGGTCATGAGAAGCAAATATATTCATTTCCTCAAGGTTTTGGTTGGACTGGATGAAAATGAGGTATCCTGGGTAATTATAATACCAGCTACTCTCTCTATGCCAAATTTGTAACGCAGAGACACACTATAGTGAGGATACATTTACAGAATAATACAGACAGAACATACTAAGACAAACTGCACTGATCTGCAATGGAAAGTCATAGAAAATGTTAACTGATAATATAACAACATAAGCTGTCAAAATGTTAGATTAAGCAAATGATAACACTTTATAATAAGGTTCATTTAGTTAAAATTAGACATTAAAAAGAGCAATACTTTAACAGCATTTATTAAAATAAATAAAAAGTTTATTTATAACTAATATAGTTTGACATTTCATTTAAAGGGGCTCTAACCTATGTACGAATTTTCATGTAAAAATTGCTTTTTTATTGCTAATGTGTGAACGATAATTTAGGTTGTCTATGAAAGCCTGTAGACTGATTTTTATGTGAAGGACTTGCCAGGAAAATTAAAAGGATGTCACGTTCACGCGCATTCCCGAGAGCCCATCTTCCGTTCTATTACACATTAAACGAACGCTTATAAAATGTTCAGGATAATTCCGAAAGAGCCATGCAAAGAAAAGGGATTCATTCAAACTATAGTCTCCCATAGCCACATCTATATATATATTCTAAGCGAAGAACGAAAAAGATCTTCACTGTGACGTAAGTATATCCTGGCATTGAATCGCATCTAGTCTCTTGCACGAGTGCGAGCACATAAAAGAAGTCACTGGCTGCAGTTCAATTAACGGCCAGTGGTGTCGCTAATAAAACTGGCTTCTGAATTCTACATAGCCGCTATAATTTTTTTAACATAAATGAACATGGTGTTATGAACAAATAAAAAACAGCAGTATATTCATAAATTAACATGAAAAGATTAATAAATGCTGGAATAAATGTTCATTGTTAGTTCAAGGTAACTTATGCATTAACTAGCATAAACAAAAAATGTAGCCGTATATCAGTGTTACCAGAACAATTGAAAAAAGACAACCAAATCTAGCAGTATATGTTCTATTTCAGATCTTTCAAATCAATATATGATCCATTTCAGAAAAGTACAATGCAGGATTGCCAATGCTATATGGTTAAAGAAACAAGTGTTTGTTCTCGTCTCTCTATAATGCAGTCTGTCTATCTCTCTCACATCAGAGAAATTTGTGACCCTGGCTGTGACCCTTGCCCTGAATTTATTCTGGGAACAGCTGTGAAGGAACTTGGTTAGTTCTGAAAGATGTGCACAGCTTAAGGGGTCCAGCAGCCTCCTCTCCAAACCACCTGGGACCCACATCCTAGGGGTGGTCATCAGAGTCACATGACTGCAAAAGATCATTGCTTCACCCTTTACATCAAACGACACACTACAGAGACACTGGGGAGAAATTTCCCTCTACAAACTTAATGTATGTGGAGCATGTTCAAAAAAAGAATGCAATATCATTGGAGCAACAGTGCAGACTGAATCGCTTATTACGCATGACTCCTCTGAGAATGCAGAATATCATTAAATTGGAAATATCCAGAGGTTTAAACCATTGTTTGTCCAGGACAACAGAGCAATTGAAGCTTCTCGCAGTGTAAGACCTACGACTTCCCCTTAGGAAAGCTAAAGGCACCCAAACATTTCCTTTGGTGAAAATATAACTTTAGAGATATGATACATCTATTCATTGGGTATTTATAGACTCTACCTCTGTGGATTTGAACATTAAATATTTCATATATTTTTGAAGTAAGAAAAAAATGAATCTCCTCAACCAAAACTGTCAAGAGTAAAGAGCATCAGATATCTGTCATTTCTCCCTGACATATAATGGAGGTGAAAAACTTTAGCAGTTCAGACATCATGCTCATTCTATGACTTTTATTGTAAAGAATTCTGAATCCTAGCTATAATAACCATAAACCAAAACATTCCCATAGTGCAAGAATTATTGGATTATTATAAGATTCATTGTCTTTGCTCACCCTTGCTTTTCTGTCTTTCATTGATTGATGGCATAAAACACCAAAAATCGATTCTTAATATATAAAATATAAAATCCTCTTATCAGTTTTTTTTTTTCTCAGCACGGCACCCCAAACACAGAAGTATTGTTGTTTACAACATGTGTAGGTGATCTGTAAATGCCAGATAAGGAAGACAAATGGCAAAGATGTACCTGCTTATTCATGAAGACATAGATGATGGGATTGTATACAGCTGCAGTCTTTGAGAAGAAGGCTGGTATTGAGCCCAGGCGAGGATCAATATGAATTGTGGGACACGCTGTGACAATAATTGAAAATGCGGCATAAGGCGTCCATCCAACCATGTATGCAACTATCATTACGACGACCATTCTCGCCACCTCTCGGTCAGGCTTGCGCGCACTACCCAGCCTTCCATGAGTGTTCGATACCTATTAGACATAATAAAGTTCTAAGGTTAATTACAGACCAAGAGTAAGTTCAAATCAACAATACACAACCAAACAGAATCTCAAAAGTTTATTTTGCTCTTAATTAATTTATATTTCAAGATTTGCTATGAAGCAATTAATGAAAATCAAGATAAAACTATATGACCAACCTTTCTGAGCTTCTGCATAAGTTTGCCATAGGAGATAATGATCACGCCAAGAGGAAGGATAAAACATGTAGTGAAAAAGGTGATGATGTAGGTGTGGTCATAGTAATCAGTTGAGTACCTTGAAGGAGGAAAACAGAGAGTTTAGACCTCCTCAATCTTACCTACATGACATCTAGCAGGTACTTTGAGCACAAAAATGAGTGTGGATAAGAATGCTTAGGTAATCAGTTGTGCACAAATCTTTAACAATAGAGCAGGTGCTTTGTGCTTTGTTTGGTCCAAAAAAACATTGCAACAGAACAATTGAGTACTAAGCACCAACTGCAAGCTCAAGGCAGTGCCAAAAATTTGGATCACTAAGAATAAATGGAAACCAGAATTTAAAAAGTAACATTTACTGCTTTGCTGTCAGAGATTTCAGAGAGATTACTCTAATGTCGAACACCAACATGGATTCAACTATGCCAGACAATGGTAAAAATATTCCCCATCCTTAATCTTCTTCGTGTCAGTGTGCATTCCCTATTCAGTTGTTTTGCACTGTTTGTGTTCCAAGGCCAAGGCCAAGCCACAGCCACAAATGTTTTGTACCAGTTTCTTAAAAGCAATTTTTCAACTGATGACTGCATGGCATAAGCCTTGGGGTTATAAGTGGTTTCTTTTTTTTCTGTCATAATATAACACACAGGAAGAGGCCTTGACTCAAGATCCTTGTCTGATTCCTGATGTCACTTGTGCAAGGCACAGTATTCATCAATAACTCTGTATTGTATTACTGTGGATGTTGTTCTGTTTATACATGTCCATGACAGAGAAACATAGACAGAGATTGAAAGACTGTAAGTGTGAGGGAGAGTCTTAGAAGAACAAATACTGGATAAACAGAGTGAAACAAGGATGGGACATTCAGTGAAATAGCATTTTGTGCTCACCAGTTGGGTTCACAGGTAGTGCCAATTTTGCTGACTGTGTAACTGTTCCAACCCAGAACTGGCGGGATTGTCCAGATAAAAGAGAAGGTCCAAACAAAAATAAGACCCATAGCTGCATGCTTGCCTCCCAGCCGGACATTTTTCAGAGGACGACAGATCACAAAAAAACGCTCGAATGCCAAGATTGCTAAAGACCACAGAGCCACAATCCCTAGAAAGCAAGAAGGTACACCCATTTTTACTGTGATGTGCTGTGTTAGTACTATCATATGTATCTGTGTTGACATTTATAAAGAGATAAAAAAAGAAATTCTGAATAACTTTAACTGTTAAAATGAAATCATACGATTTCTGTCTTCAGAAAAGCAATTATTTCACACACACACACACACACACACAAAAAAAAAAAAAAAAAAGTATCATGGGAGACAAGAACAACTATGATGGAAGTTTAGTGCAGGGAGGGGGCAACCCTTAAAGCTCAAATGAGACCAGATTGCCTGATTGCAGGTAACTAGGAAAGCCCATTTCCATGACAAGAGGGAAAAATCACGATTATGACGATTATTAAAAGTCGAAATTAACAAAAAGTAGAAATTATGAGATAAAAGTAATAATTATATTAGTCTGAATTATTAGATAAAAAAATCATGCTTGCACTTAAAAAATGCTGTGTTATTTCAACCAATGTTTTGGTCAAATATGGACAAACCCAACCATTGGGTTTTATTTTATTTGAAAGTGAACTAATCCTTTAATTTAAAAATTAAAAATTTTTAAATGAAAGGATTAGTTCACTTTCAAATAAAATTTTCCAGATAATTTACTCACCCCCATGTCATCTAAGATGTCCATGCCCTTCTTTCTTTAAGGTTTTTGATGAAAACATTCCAGGATTATTCTCCTTATAGTGGACTTCAATGGACTCC
Source organism: Megalobrama amblycephala (assembly GCF_018812025.1). Taxonomy (NCBI): domain Eukaryota; kingdom Metazoa; phylum Chordata; class Actinopteri; order Cypriniformes; family Xenocyprididae; genus Megalobrama; species Megalobrama amblycephala. The sequence goes on from NC_063063.1 coordinate 22,206,659, forward strand.
ACTGTTGAAGGTCAAAATTACAGTTTCAACTTTCAACTTATGGAACAAACGCGGCGCCAGTTCCATTTCTTCTGTAAGTTGAATAGGGAAGGCGTAGGACATACAGTGTAAGCTTTTTGAAGAATATGGAAGGCGGAAATGATCGCACTTGCAAGACGATCATGTGTGTTTGTAAAGCATATACAGTTGTATTTTTTTTGACCGATCATTTCGCTAGATAAGACCCTTATTCCTCGTCTGTTATCGTTTGAAGCTGCACTGAAACTGTAATTTTGACCTTCAACAGTGGAGTAATCCTAATCCTTTAAATTTTGGGTTTGTCCATATTTGACCTAAAATTTTTTAATTTTTCCTTTTTGCCTAACAGTGACAAGCACTGATAACACGTTACTATCAAAACTATTGGATAGTTTCTGGTAAGCAGTGAATAAGAAAAAATACTAGAGTCATTCCACGAAACCGGTATGACTTGGACCGGTACTATTTTTCGATTTTTTACCAAAATGTATTACTTTTCTGAACACCCCACAACATTAATGACATATTTAACTTCCAGAAAAACATATTTTCCCATCTCAGGCATTAAATCCCTATTATTATTGGTCATTATATTAAGTTATGGACACTATGGGAGCTCTCTGAATATTATTATAAAATATATTTGTGATAAAATTAACATTTTCCTATTAATCAGATGACCCTCACACTAATTCAGTCATTGCAAATATAAAAGTTACATAAAATCTCACACTTTTGCTATACTAAAGCCTGAAATGGGCACTTTTTGTGACAGCAACCTCATCATTTTTTATCAAAGGCTTAACTTTAGAATTTGAACTAAAATCAGTATTCTTATGATTCAGACAGAGTTCAACAAACTTTAAATTACTTTTCCATAAACTTAAAAATAATAATAATAATAAAAATGTAGGTGTGACGGGGTTGACGGGGTTGTGATTTTTTGTCCAAATTGGCCACTGCTCTAAATCTAGAGAATAAATGGAGAGCGCATGGCATGCATGATATTAGGAAATCATGAATAATGTTGAAATAACAAAGATAATTTTCACAAGTAATAGTTTTCTGTCTTTAATTGATGTAACGGGGTTGAGTTGTTAAGCTTGACAAACACAATTTCACAACATAATTTAGTTATAATTATTAAAGAAGGTTGTAACTTGCATGTGTCTGTTCACAATGTTGTTCGGAAGACTTCTATGATGTCACTTCCTATTAATGGTGTCACATAAGTATCGGTTCATTATTTTTATAGGGGGAGAATGGTTTGTGTAACGGGGTTGAGGGAGAACTAAATAAAGTGATTTTAATGAATAATCATGAATTTACTTAGAAAAAAAAACATTACCAGCAAAAAAGCACAGATGGATATTTATGGGAATAGCAAAATGTATGAACTTTTTTTTTTTTTTTATCATTTTATTATTCATAACCCAAGTATACTTTCATAGAAGGCCTTGAGGGACATGACAAAATAGGTGGTGTCAACTTAAAAAAATATAGAGATAAAGATAAAATGTCATGTCATGTTTTTAAGCATTATTAAAGGATACATTAATCATTTAATACAAAAAGCTTTTAAAAATATATTTTGGTGACCCAATAGATAAAATACAATGAAAAAGGTCAGAGGGACTCAAATGGTACCGGTTTCGTGGAGTGACTCACGAGCCTCTTTAATTAATAAAACGCGAATAGGCACCATCAACAAGTGTAATACATAGAATTCAAATGCAAAATATGCAATTTGTAACTGATAACAATGGAATAGCTTCTTTCCACTACGAGTCATAAGGTAATAAGCAAGTAATAAGGCTACAAACAGGCTAAGTAAACCGATTTCAATGAATAAATACAATAAATTGTATTAGTAACATAAAATAGGCACTATTTAGTTTAAAGGAGTAAATGTTACACGTCTTGGTATAGTTATGTAATAACTCACCGAAAAAAGTGACGGCGAATCCCTCCAGCACACACGCCCAGGCACCCAGGAAGAAGTAACCTCGTGCATTAGTTAAAAAACTTATAACGCCTCCTGTCAGTGAAACTAGAAAATCAGCAACAGATAAATTAACAATTATGTAATTCAACGGCTTCCTTAACTGTTTGTATTTAAACGTCACGAGCATAACGGTGAAGTTCTCTGTTAAAGACAGTGAAGTCACTATGAACATCAGACAGGCGAGGAAAGTGTAATTCCAGGGCGCAATAGACTTGATGGGACCCGTGAACGGATCGTCCGGTGTGGTGATGTCGGTGGACTCGGTGACTGAAGACACAAACGATTCCATGACAGCGTTTAGGGCTGACATTGAGGAAACAAAACGTTCCGGAAAAGTTCATAAAATCATCACTAGGGAGCTTCTTTAAAGTCCAAGACAAGGTGTTTTGTATACTAAACGACAAAGAATTTGCGCACTCTAACAATTCAGAAACAAACACATATATAATTGCAAAATGGATGTGTATGGTATACGTTTTCTTAATTTCGAAAATGAAACACTATTTTCTAATACAGCAATCCACTTGAGGAGACAGGAGTCCTTAAAAAGAAGAGCGTCTTTGCGTAAAGGTTGCACTGAAACGTCAGAGGTCCGCTCGCTTTCCGTCCACGGCTGAGCATAAGCATGTTCATGCTGTTCTCCTTTATATATACAGTCCGTTGGCATGGCCATCTCAATCCCTCGAGGTAATGAGAAAAGCCCTTTTCCAAGTTTACCGAGACGTTTCAGAGGGGCGTCGCGCGCTTTACTCTCTTAAAGGTGCACCAATCGGGGTTTTTGCCCCAATAAAATAGTTTTCCTTATACAGTAAACTGTCATTAAAATTATGTAAATTCACATGAAATGAGGTCTCCAGACATATCAGTCTTTTAGAAAAACTAAAAAGCTAGAAGAAAAAGCTATTATATTCTACATGGAGCGGGTTCCCCCTCATGAGCACCGCCATAGTGATATCACATGACCAGCTATCTCATTACTAACAAAGGTGCAAACATGGGGTATGTACGTGCAAGTCAAAATCACTATGTCTGATGGGAATCTCCTGCTCTATTCACAAAACAGGTGGCAGTATGAAATCCACTGGCACTTTGGAAACTACTACAGTTTTTTCAACTGCTTACATTTTAAAAACTTTGCCTCTTTTAAAAAAAAAAAAAAAAAAAACTTTAAACACAAACCCAAGAACTGCACACACAAAATGCAAAATGCCTCACATCTCTTGCAAAATGAAGCACTGCATTCAAAATATCACAATCCCATCCCATTTGTCTTACATTGCAAACACTTTTGCCATAATATTGTATTTCTGGATATAGCCATATACGCGCAGTTATTCAAAACAAAGCCCTTCTTTTATTTAAAGCTCCTATGTACATTTCTGAACAAGACTGAAAGTAATTGGCAGAGTGATGTTGAAAAATTAAAACCAAATTATTTTTTACTGCATTTGTGATTGTGAATACAGTCTTACACAGTATGAAAGAAAAGAAATAGGCTACATCAACCATGTGTAGTTGGACAGAAACAATGACTGTGTTTAAAAAAGGAAATCAAGATGCTTGCGGTTAGATTTTTGTGTGTTACATAGAAAAATGTGTTAGGTTTTGCAAAAAGTGTTTCATGAAATTGAAAATTAGTGAGAATTAGTGTAAGGTTTTGCAGATTTGGTGTGTGGTTCTGGTGTTTGAGTGTCAGGTTTCAGAAATTGTGTGAAAAGTAAGGATTTTGTGTAAGCAAAAACACTGCAAAAGCCAGCTAAATATAAATGGGGAAAAAAGTGCACAATTAAACTAAACAGATGAGGTCATGAGGGCATTGCATGCATCAAAATTTAGCACTGATGTTCAAATTTTAACGCAAAAAAAATTTAATAATAATAATAATTCACAGCATAATTTTGATCTGCAAAATATTTTGACATGAAAGATTATTTGATGATCTTCTTCCAGAGATAATGTCTGAAATGTCTCCTGCCTCAAACTGACAAGAGGAGAAATACCAGGAGTGATTCATCCGCTCCAAGATTAAACTGCATGATTGTCTGTGCAGCTTGGGAGAAATAATGAAGCAAAGTAGGAAAATGCAAAGAAACTGAGATAATATCCAATACACAAGTATATTGTCTTTCCTTCAGACATCGACTAACACACTCCACCCTTGCATTTGTAAGCAATTTATGCATCCTATGTGGATCGATCAACACTGTAGCATGCAAAATTTATTTACATTTCACAGAACCACAGGCATGATGGAACATGAAGGTGTTCCAATGTTTATACAAATTGCTATTCTACTGTAAAGAAGGGTCAATTGATCTTGATCAAATTTAATTAACTTGAGTATGGTCCATCTAAGTAGTGCAAGGAAGCTTTGAGGATGGATCCTTCTCTTTGAGGATAGATTATGTGTGTGTGTGTGTGCGTGTGTGCGTGTGCGTGCGTGTGCCACAGTCATCGACTTTTTTGATTTCCAGTGGTACTAATTTCAGTTTGTCCCTAGTCGTCTAGTGACGTGTCCAATTGAGTCATACGGCTACCTTTCAACACATAATGGGACACGTCAAGAAAGCCATTTGATTTTTTTCACAGCTGCAGACTCTTTCATATGCTTAGTAGCAGTGGCATTAAAATGACCCTAGTCCTGCTGAGCAGTTAAACATTCTCATTTACCCTGAACCCTCTTATCAGTATTCTGGCTCAGCGCTGTAGATGACAGGCTGTCTGTCATATAAGCACAGCCTAATTGATACCTGTGCTTTTAAATCGTGGCATTACCGTGACCCTCTGGTTAATGGATTAGTGTGATGTCTGAGTGATTTAGTACTCACTTATTTTCTTTCATGTTCTCACATTTTCTTGGGGTTTTTGTGTTTTTATGTGTGTGGACTGTGGAGGCATATATGTGACAAGTGGTCTGCTAATTTTATAGATTTTCTATTGTTAAATAAATAAATCAATCAAAACAAATGTACTTTAATGCAAACACCTGGTATTGCAAGTCTAATGTAACCTTTACAAATCCAAATGACATTGATTGAGCAGAAGCCATACTGAGCGAGCTGAGTGAATGAATTTCTGTAAACACAGTGATTGTCAGTCAACCTTTTCCACTACAGAATTATTACACATATAATCCACAGTTGGTTGGCCTTTCTACCATGAAGATGAAAAATGTCAGCCCATCTTCCAGGAAGACAATTGATTGAAATCTCATTATCTTGTGAATTCCTGTTGACTTAAAAAGAAACAAACCAATCACCAAAGTGATTATTTCTTTGACCACAAAAATATGAAGGAGTAATACAGGGTGCTATTTTAGAAAACTCCATTCGATGAGTGGTAAAAGCTTTAGCACTGGATTGATGGGATGGGGCATATTTAGTAAAGTTTGAAATAGTTCTTGGAAAAGCTCAGATGTTGTTTTAATCACCATGTGGAAGTGGGCAGCCATCCTTCCAAGGACCCCATCTGCACCCCCAAGCCCTAAAATGCCCCTTTTCCCATCTGCCTCATTCTGCCCCCAGCTTTCTTCTGATGTCTCTCTGTTACAACAACTTCAGAGATGACTGAAGCTAATTTAATCATAATAATATACATCACAATCTGTGAAAGATTTTAGTGTTGTTTTTCACTTTAGTTCCATATAAATACACACAGTGTGACATGCTGTACTTCATCTACAACTATTTTTTTAGCATATTTTTTTGTATTATATTATAAAGCATGAGGTTTATGATCTCATATTATTTAAGTTTACATTTGAAAAAGTAATTTACACCACACTAATATTGTGTACTATTTAAAGTCATATAGATTTTAACCTAAAATTTAACCTAAAAAAAACATGGATACATTAGGCATCAATTACTTCAAAGTGTTGTGGTGCACAAAATGCATGTTTTGTTTTTCAGTCAAAATTTCATGTTTAATTCAATTGGTTATTTGCAGTTTTCCACAATTTACCAGAAATTACTGAGTGAAAATTGTTTCAGTTTTCAATCGTGAAAATCATGACTATACAGCATCCTTAAAGGGTGCTTAATTTAATTTCTGTCATTAATTACTCACCCTCATGTCATCCCAAACCCGCAAGACCTTCGTTCATCTTCAGAACACAAATTAAGATATTTTTGATGAAATCCAAGAGATTTTTTTTATCTCCCATAGAAAGCAATGAAATTACCACATTCAAGGTCCAGAGAAGTAGTAAAGACTTCGTTAAAATAATCAAAGTGACTACAGTGGTTCAACCTTAATGTTATGAAGCAACAAGAATATTATTTGTGCGCAAAGACAAAACAAAAATAACGATTTTATTAACAATTTTTTGAGCTGATTTATTATTATTTTTTTTTTATGAAAATGTTTAATGCAGCTTTCTATATGTATATATGTGTATTTGGGTTGTTTTAAATATTTAAAAAAATAATATATCAGAGTTGTTTGTGGTGGGGTAAATTAAATGCGATATGCAGTGATGTCACAATCATGTTCCATTGTGGTATATGGATCTGCCTGAAGTCAGAGCCATAGAGAGAGAGGGTTGTGACAACGGAAGTTCAAAACGCTTGATATAGCCACATGATTCGTGTAGATTTCAATTAAAAAAGATGGGGTTAGAGAGACAGAACCATGATTTTTGTTCATTTGTAGTCAATAAATGCATTGGTTTACAATATTTATATAATACACAGACATGTGAATGTAGTATGTGTATGTAGTTACAGCAATGTTGTTTTTAAAATAAAAACCTGTTAATATTTGAGGATTAGTGTGGTCAACCAGCGTTGCCTGCCTTAACATATTTCTTGCTAATGTTACCTTGGTTAAAGACCATGTTGTAGTTGTTTTGAAGTATTTTTATTGTTTTCTTAATCTCACATAAACTTCCCTCTCCCTTTACCATCAATCCAAAAATCAGCTAAGCTGACACATAATAGACCCATACAGGTTTGCTTACTCAAATATGCATTCTAAAATAAGGATTTTTTTTTATTGTACATTTAATAAGAAATAAGGATATTCTCATTTTAGCACTTCCACCCACCTCTACAAGCCCAGAAGTTATATTTAACCCTGTTTAGAAGCCTTTTTCTCTAATTACACAACGATGGATTAAAACTGCATTCCATTGATTCTATCTGCATTCTATGTGTTCTATTGAACGAGTTTTTACAATTAATAAGCTGTTTTAATCTATTATAACATCCCCTGAAACAATTTATTGAGTGAGCAATATCAGCTAGCATGCTTTAATACACAAGATAATTGGATTCAGATGTACGGATAATATAAAATCTTATACTTTAAAAGTACATCACAAACGGTCTGTTCTGCTGTAACTCTATGATGCAGCTGCTACTTCCAGGAACTATTGTAAGGCTCCATGAGCCGCCATCACTGTAAAAATAAAAAAAATTGAGTTGTCGCAACTCTCTCTCTACATGGCTCTGCCTGAAGTGTACAAGTGTACACTCCAGAAAAGTCCATGAGGCAGAACTCGAACGCAGGATTCCTTGTGCACCATAGAACCAGATGTCAGCACACAGTCGACAACTGCAAACCTCAACCTGTTTGATAAAATGACAACTTCATGGTGGAGGGTGGGGGTGGGGGAGGGGCTTGTAGAGTCCAGGCTTGTAGACTTTTCCGGATTCTGTCTGCCTTCTCTCTCCAATTTTGCTTCCTGTCAACATATTTCATATCATAATAAATGGCAAAAAATTAACATTTAAACTGATGCTGATTAAACTCCATCCACACACAGGATAGAATCGACATCTTTTAAGTCACTGCATCAACATCTCTCATCATATGGGGGGCAGGGAATGGATTCTGACAGCTGGATTTTGCTGTCAGATTCTGTTCCCCCATGGATCATATACAATGAGGTTCTAATATTTATCAAACTCAGCCTGGTTTGTTCATGCCAATAGCCTAGTGGGCAGCAAGTTGACGTGTGGTGACCTATTGCTCAAGAGACCCAAATTCAATTCCCGGTTCATGTACTTTTCCTGAACCCACCCCCCTCTGTCTCTTTCATTTTGCTTCCTGTTTACATACTGATGCTGGTTAATTGCCAATTTAATTATTAATTTGACCTCATAAATTAAGGTGGTAGCACATTTTGATAAGGGGTTATTCACTACAGTAGCTGTAGGACAGCTAAATGACTAAAGAAATGTTATCAGTAAGATGGTGTAAAAGCGTTCATTTCTTGTCTATTAACACGCTCTGCTGCTTACACCAATGGCGGAAATCAGGCAGTTAAAATAGCATAATATGTGGGAGAGGTTTGCTATAGTGTGACTATACAGTACTTTAATGCAGGTGGTAGCTCATTCTGAGGGACAAATTCAGGCACTCAGGATGCGCTGCCCCTTAATTTGGACACTTTTTAATGTAACTTCAGAAAGATGTGCGGCCGTAGCCTTCCATGGCCAAATCCCGGCACACTTCTGAAGCTAAGCGGGCTTGAGCTAGGCCGTGAACTGGATGGGAGACCTTATTTGAAGAAATTTGATTGTTATTGGAAGATGCTTTAGTTAGGCCAGCAGGGGATGCTCACTTCCAGGCTTGTTTGGCTGCTATTGCCAAATGACTAAAGAAATGTGTGGCAGGGGGGGCGTGGTTCAGCGGAGTCTGCAGCGGGAGAGAGAGGGAGGAGACGCAAATATTAAACACCTGTCTCTTGTTTCAGTGATTGGCGTGGAGAGAGTATTTAACGCCAGGAGAAACAGGAGCCTGCGAGAGAGAGAAGGAGATGGAAAAGAAGGAGAGAGAGAAGCTGATGGCAGGGGTTCGCCGACCCCGGGGCACGCCACCATATGATCCTCCGCAAGTTGGATAGCCGACTCCAGCGACGTGGGGCGGTGGCACTGGACCCACTCGGCCGTTCTCCTCGGAAGCCGAGTGACAAACTGCTCCGGTACCACTCGGTCGATGATCTCCTCCACGTCACTTCCGTCGGCCAGCAACCATTTGCGGCATGAGTCCCGGAGCTGTTGGGCCATCACGAAGGGCCGGCCGGACTCGCCCAGCTCCAAGGATCGGAAACGCTGGCGATGTTGTTCCGGACTCCGGCCGACCCGCTGGATGATGGCCCTCTTGAGGTCGTTGTAATCCAGGAGGCTCCGCACCGGAAGCTGCTGCGCCGTGACCTGGGACTCCCCGGAGAGCAAGGGGACCAGGCGCATCGGCCACTGGTCCCGCGGCCATCCAGAGATCTCGGCCGAGGTCTCAAAGAGATCGAGGAATGCCTCCGGGTCGTCCTCAGGCCCCATTTTGTTGAGTGGAATATGGACGGGCGCAGCACGTTGATCCATAGCTTCCGGCCGAACCTCCCGGTCCATCCAGCTCCGGAACCTCTCGCGGTCTTCCTGCTGGGCTTGGAGGACGGCCTGGAACCGCCTCTCCTGATCTTGACGTAAGTCCAGCAGGGCCTGGTGTTGATCATGTTGCATGACCGCGAGGGATGTAATAAGATCCGCAAATGGCGCGGCGGAGGACTCGGGCATGGCGACGGCATCCATCTTCCCTCCCGGGTTTCGGCACCAGTGTAACAAAGTTCGTAAGTAAGGAGGGAAGAGGACAGGGTCGGCAGGTGACTACTGGCTGTTTATTAGCACCAAAAATAATAATGTCACAAAACAATGTGCAAACAGGCACAAAATAATCAACGTAATCCTCAGACTTCACTCCAGCAACAGACAGACATCCAGGAGTGGGGAAACAGCCAGTAGTCCTTCTCTCTCTCGCAGGCTCCTGTTTCTCCTGGCGTTAAATACTCTCTCCACGCCAATTACTGAAACAAGAGACAGGTGTTTAATATTTGCGTCTAATCCACTCAGACACCGCGCGTCTCCTCCCTCTCTCTCCCGCTGCAGACTCCGCTGAACCACGCCCCCCCTGCCACAAAATGTTATCAGCATAGACTGCTGCTTACACCAATGGCAGAAATCAGACAGTTAGAATAGCAGAATATGTGGGAGAGGTTTGCAATAGCGTGACTATACAGTACTTCAGTGCAGGTGGTAGCTGATTCTGAGGGACATTTAGAGCCACTCAGGATGTGCTGCCCCTCAATTTGGTCCCTTTTTAATGTGAATTTCAGAAAGCAGTGTGGCAGTAGCATTCCATGGTCAAATCCTGGCACATTTCCTAAGCTAAGCAGGCTCGAGCCAGGCTGTGTCGTGGATGGGAGACCTTATTTCAACTGAAAATGACACAAACAGCATTACCAGCTTCACTTATTACTAACAGATTGACTTTATGTATGTTAGACAACTACAAACGTTGTTATTGAGAATTAACAGGGGTTTATCATTGGAAGTTATCATTGGAATGTTTTTCATTGTAAGTCACCATAATGGTGATTGGTGTTTCCATTAGTTAGGCTCTTAACTCTCATTACATTGCAATGCATGCTGGGGTTTTTTGTACTATGCTGGTACCCAGCAAGCATTGCAGCATGGTACTTCTGATTGTCACCATTGCTGAGATTCATATGCTGATTCTTGTTGTTTATGTGTCATCATAGATTAACTTTTAGTGCTCATGTATGTTAAAATCTTCAAACTGATTTCAGCAGAAACTCATGCTCTATAGTAATGCAGAGTTTGTAGTGTGAACATATCAATGGCACAACATTGTTAGATTCAAATAACATCAGGCCATTTCATGATGACCACAAAACAATCAACAGACAACCATCATCACCTGGGGCCTGTACCATGATGGTAGATGAACAAACTCAGGGTTATAGGATTAGTTTCAAGTTGACAAAACCAAACCACTCCAATCTGGCTTCGTTGGTACCATGATGCTGATCATCAACTTTCTCTGTCAACTCAGGCTTTGATCCTGAGTTTGTGGAGCGCGTGCACATGAATCCGTGACATCAGTGGTGAACAGACAATCACATGCCTTGCAGCAGAGATAAACTCTGATTCACTTCTCGCGAGAGAGCCAGCGTGATTCAAAACTCTTTTGCTGAAAATGAAGAATTTAAACGCATTCACACTAATGGAAAATACTTGTTTGTGAAAGAGGACAAATAAAAGAAATGATCTTTCTCTATCATTGCAAGTGAAAGTTGTGAAGTTAGTTTATATAGTTGATAATATATAGCGATAGAGACTCAAACATACAAGGTCACATGTAGTCATATTTAAAGTTTATTTACAGCTTATTTATATTACATATGATCTATATATATTAATATTCATTGAAACTAAATGCTAAATAACAACTGTTAAACTAAACTTGCATGTGTGTAATGGATTAATAAAAATATAGATCATATAATTATACAAATCATATATAAATCATAAAATAATTCTAAGTAATTATCATTAAAACCAGACAATTTCATCATTAAATATTTGTTTTTACTATATAATGACCTATAATTTGGAGGAAGAGAAACTGGGGGAGTGACTTTATTGCGTTGGGTGTGTCAGTGTCACTTTGCTCACATCTGATTGGTCCAATTTCAGTTTGATCTCTGAACCAGAACATAACCTGCCCTGGAGCAGGTTAGCCGTGGAGCATAAGTTACCATGGCAATGAACACCGCTAAAAGTCAAGTTACTTTCATAGTACCTAAAACCCAGGATTGGCACAAACTAATCTGAAACTTACCTGACTAGCCAGCTAATCCACCTTCATGGTACAGGCCCCTGATATCATTTCACTTTAGCTTCATTTACTACTGCAAATGTGTTTAACAAACACACTGTCACAGCAGCCAGAAAAGACAAATGTGCAATAAGAGTTAAGAGCCCAACTAATGGAACCGCTATTCATCATTATGGTGACTTCAAATGAAACACATTAGAGTTAAACCCTGTTAATTCCCAATAACAACTTTTGTAGATGTCTAACATAAATAAAGTCAATCTGGTTAGTAATAAGTGAAGCTGGTAATGCTGTTTGTGGAGTTCCTCTGTTGAGATCTTGAGAGATTTAATGTCTTTCATCTTCAGTTGATTTCATATGTAGCTTATTCTAAGGGACAAATTGAGCCACTCAGGAGGTGCTGCCCATTAATTTGGACCCCTTTTAATGTGACTTTGGAAAGCAATGTGGCCATAGCCTTCCATGGTCAACGCCTGGCTCACTTCTGAAGCTAAACTGGCTCGAGCCAGGTTGTGACATGGATGGGAGACCTTTTTGAAAGAAACTTGATTGTAATTGGAAAATGCTTTAGTGAGGCCAGCAGGGGGTGCTCACTCCCAGGCTTGTATGGCTCCTAAAGATAGAGTGCAGTGATAGAGGCAGGAGACTCATCCTTTAAACTGAGGTCCTGACTTTCTGTGGTCATTAATTGCCACTTTAATTATTAATTTGTCCTCATAAATTAATGTGGTAGCACAATTTGATAAGGGTTTATTTACTACAGTAGCTGTAGGATTGCCAAATGTTAGAATGCCTAAAGAAATGTTATCAGTAAGATGGTGTAAAAGCGTTAATTTATAAGGGAATACCATAATACCATTTATACCATAAGGGAAATGTTAGAATAACATTTGAATAACGTTAGGGAAACATTAGAATTACATTACAATAATGTTAGAATAACATTAAAATAACATTAGGGGAACATTAGAATAGCGCTTGAATAAGGTTGAAATAATGTTAGGGGAACGTTAGAATAAGGTTTGTATAAGGTTAAAATAATGTTGGGGAACGTTAGAATAATGTTAAAATACCATTAGTTGAATGTTAGAATAACATTATTTTGTTAGGGGAATGTTAGAATAACACTACAATAATGTTAGAATACCGTTACAATAACTTTAGGGGAATGTTAGAATCATGTTTCAATGAGGTTAAATTAACATTAGGGGAACATTAGAATAACGTTAAAATAACATTAAGGGAACATTAGAATAATGTCAAAATACCATTAGGGGAACGTTAGAATAACGTTAAAATACCATTAGGGGAATGTTAGAATAACGTTAAAATACCATTAGGGGAATGTTGGAATGACGTTTGAATAAGGTTAAAATAACATTAGGGGAGCGTTAGAATAACATAATAATAACCAGGGATGGGCAGTATTTATGATACATGTATTTCAAATACGTATTTCAAATACAAAATAGTATTTTGTAATTTGTATTTGATAGGGTTGATGAAAATGGCTTTGTATTTTGTATCAAAATACTTTAGTGTTTTGTATTTTTGTAGTTTTAAAATACTGTAAAATACTTTGTAAGTCTACATGATGACTTCATAAAAATGCAACCTCTGATTGGTGCTTACTCAGTGGTTTCCCCAGACTTGTTCAGAACAGATGTTAAGATTTGGTGTTCATTTTAGTAGCCAATTTTCATAATGTTCTTGAAAACTATTGTACCGAGCAGCAGCCCCCTATATTTATGATTAACAATCAATTGACTGATTAGTTAGAAACTAGTTGCTATGAATACAGGAGCCATCAGTTGTCTTCTTATGAATGACTTGTTTGTCATTGAGTCAGTGTTGCTGATGCAAAGTAGGCCCTTCATTACCAAACACCAAGTAACTAAATTAGGATACAATTATAAGTCATTTGCAAACTGTTAAACATTAAACTGTTGGTTACTTTAAAACTAACCTTCATCTGGGAGTTCACAGGGATATGTGAATATTTGATCTGTTAAATGCACAATATGTAAATTTTCGCCGCTAGAGGTCACTTATTCAGTCGCTTATCCTTGATTTTGTGGAATCATGGGAGGTGTTGTCTTCACGTCTACAGCCAGTGGAAAAGAATCGGGATGGGACTCAGGCAGAAATCATGTTCATGGATGAGATTATTAATGTTACTGTAGTATGAAGCAGAGCAGGGCGAGTGCTGTTGGAGCTGAACAAGACCGCTGGAGAGACTGCTAATGAGAGACAAAAGCGACCCACGTCTCGAGAGCAGCGGAACTTTTATTAAGCCGCAGTTGCCGCTTTCGCTTTGTTTGGTCTAGCGTATGTGGGGTAATGTGGCACTGTTTATCATATTAGATACATATGTGTCTTGAAAGTTGTTTATAATGCTCCTCTGTGCATTCACTTGGCGGCTGCTATGAGACACTTGTTGCACACTGCAGAAAGCTTGATCAATATTAGTCATGGTAAAACATGGTACTCGCGATAAATCAAGAAAACGTGATTTAAACAAAATGCTATATAACATGATTAGTTTTCAGTCAATGAATGAATCCAAAGAGTTCCTCATCTGTCTAATAAAACATAATATGTTTTAAAAGACAGATGAGGAATATAATGCATCTTTGGTGTTTCCATGGTTTCTACAAAATCGAGAATCGAGGGTAACGCGGGTATGATGTAATTGATAGGCGACACACGGACATGGTCTGTGTCCTGGTTAAAACTACATATTTCTCTGGATTTAAACATTCTTGGAAACATTTGGGCTAATGTAAATACACAAGTCAACAAAATATATAACATTGTTCTAGTGGTTTTTGGATATTTTAATCCAAAAATCCTATTGTACATATTGTGCCTTTAACTGGTTGCATATGTTATTGATTGACTCAGGCAGACAAAAGCTGGTGCTATCAAACATTGTTTACTTAATCAACTGAGTCAGTGTAATGGTGAAGAGATCAAATAGCCCAATTGATGGAATGTTTGAAAGAAAAAAGAAGAAAGAAGAAAGAAGAAATTTCATGCTCCCTTGTAAAAGTATTTTTTAGTATTTTTAAAATACAAAAATACAGTATTTTATTTTGATACATGGTGTGGCTGCTGTATTTTGTAGTTTATTTTGATACATTTAAATTAAGGTATGTGGTATTTTATTTTAAAATACATTTTGATGTATTTTTTCCCAACCCTGTGATCTACGACTGCTTTTTTGTTTTGTGATGGTTGTTCATGTGTCTCTTGTTTGTCCTGAGCAGTTAAACTGAGCTCTGTTCTTCAGAAAAATCCTCCAGGTTCACCAGATTCGTCAGATTTCCAGCATCTTTTGCATATTTGAACCCTTTCCAGCAGTGACTGTATGATTTTGAGATCCATCTTTTCACACTTAAGACAACTGAGGGACTCAAACACATCTATTAAAAAAGGGTCAAACATTCACTGTATATAGTAATATTCCTTTCATGTTATTATAGCCCTATAATACTAATGCCTAAAAGCCTGTCTTTCTTTGATATTATGAAAGTTTTTAAGTCATTATGCAGAAATTATTCAGACAAAGTCATGTAGACACACAGACATCAAGATTCAGCGTATGAACCTCAACAATGCTGACATAAACAGATAATTTTTAGATAAACAGACTAACTCTGAGCATCACAAAACAAGCTACTAAAGTCACAATTGTTTATTGTCACCATTGTTGAGGTTCATACGCTGATTCATGATGTCTGCGTGAATCTAAAAGATGCTGCTCAAAACTGTATAATGAATTCTAAAAAAGAAAAAGAAGACGATTTCACTGTCATAAAAAAGACATAAATAATTCAAAACTAACAGCTAACTGTCACAGACACGTCAGGTTCCACCTCACTCCCTTACCCACGCACTCAATCACCAGCCTACTAATCACCGCCACCTGCACATCATCACCGCAGTCATCAGCACCAGGATAAATACCACACACTCACACACACTCATTGTCCGGTCTCGTTTGTGATACAACCTGTTGTACGCTTACCTTCAAGGACTCCAAAGTGATACTTACCTGTCTCCATTGTCTCCTTCGTCTCCATCGTCTCCTGATCTCCTGATCTCCTTGTGTGCTTACCTGCCTGTGTGTGAGTGTGTTCGTCTGCCAGCTCCAGCGTCTCCCTCCAGTATCATCTGCATCATAAAGAAAAGGACAGTATTACCTCTCATTCACCTTCACGATCATCGTATTCACCAGTCTACTCACCTGTTTCTCTGCTGATCCTTTCAATAAACTGCATCATTGCTTTTATCTCTGCCTCCGGTGTCTCTGTCATAACAGAAGACCGGACCATAACAGCTATCGATCAGCATGAGCCATCACGACCTGTTCCAAGAGCTCGTGGACGCATTGCGACGAGCACTCACTCCACAACCACCGTCACCGTCACCTGTATCCACCGCCGCGGCTGCTTCCGCATCCACCATCACCGCTGCTTCTCCTATGTTCACCGCCAGTCCCATGGCCAAACCGGCGCCCTTCTCAGGATCGGCGGAGGACTGCAGCGGATTCCTCCTTCAGTGTGAGTTGGTCCTGGAGATGCAGCCGCACTTCTATCCCACCGACACGGCGAAAATAGCGTTCGTGATTTCTCAACTGCAAGGTAAGGCCCTCCAATGGGCGGATTCTCTCTGGGCTCAGAAAGGACCAGTTATCAAATCCTATGCTGCTTTCGTTTCTCACTTCAGAGAAGTTTTCGGAAAACCCCTGACTGATTCAACCACTGGTGAGAAATTGTATAATTTAAAACAAGGAAACAATACGGTTAACGATTATGCCTTGCAGTTCCGAACGCTCGCCGCAACCAGCGGATGGAATGAACAAGCCCTCATCACCACCTTCCGACAAGGTCTGGAACCCAATGTGCAGCTGCATCTCGCTGCATACGAGGACTCCATAGGACTCGAACGTTTCATCCAGCTCGCCATCCGAGTGGGTTCTCGTATGCAGTCGTGTCTCCTTGAGCACCAGGGCCAGCCACTAGCCAACACTCTCCTCCGTCGGTCCGAACCCGTCAGCTCTCCAGAACCAGCCACCGAACCCATGCAATTGGATAACTCCCGTTTGTCACCCACAGAAAGACAAAGAAGGCTGACCCTGAATCTGTGCTTATATTGTGGATTGCCTGGGCATGTCATCTCTGCATGCCCAACCCGTCCTCCTCGACCCGTGGTGAGTGCTATCATTCCCTCTATACAGAACATGAAACCACTCACTACAATTGTAAACCTTACTGCTGCTGATGTTTCCGTTCCAGTGGTGGCACTCCTCGATTCAGGGTCAGCAGGAAACTTCATCTCCGGCGCCCTCTGTCGACACCTCGGGCTCAAGACCTCGCCGTCTCTGACTCACTATCAGATCAACTCCATCACGGGCAAACCCCTGAGCCGTAAGACGTTCGCCGTGTCGCTGGACCCCTTCAACTACAAGTGGGTATCTTCCATCAAGAACTCATCCATCTGCTGGTTCTGGAGGAGTCCACCGCTGACGTGGTTCTAGGGCGCCCGTGGCTGGAGCTCCATAATCCCACCATCTCCTGGCGCACGGGCGAAGTCCTGAAGTGGGGCGACCACTGTTTCTCCAGCTGTTTTCCAGACCTTCCTGTTCCAAGATCTCCTCCATCCAAGAACCTCTCCATCAATGTTACCTCCATCGAGAGCCCTGTGGAAAAACGCTCCATCGACATACCTCCCGATTACGCCCCCTTCAGCGACGTCTTCTGCCCGCAACGCGCCTCCAAGCTTCCTCCACACCGGCCATGGGACTGCGCAATTGATCTGTTACCGGGTGAGCCAGTGCCTAGGGGACGCATCTACCCCCTATCAGTGCCGGAGGAGAAGGCCATGGAGGAATACATCAAAGAGGCCCTTAACCAAGGATACATCCGCCCGTCTACTTCCCCTGCTGCTTCAAGCTTCTTCTTCGTGGCCAAGAAGGACGGAGGCTTGCGGCCCTGCATCGATTACCGGTCACTAAACAAGATCACAGTCAAATTCCGGTACCCACTTCCCCTCGTCCCAGCGGCCCTGGAACATCTCCGCGGTGCCACTGTGTTCACCAAGCTGGACCTCCGCAGCGCGTACAACCTCATCCGGATACGCGAGGGGGACGAGTGGAAGACCGCCTTCGTCACGGCCACCGGTCACTACGAATACCTCGTGATGCCGTATGGCCTGGTCAACGCCCCCTCCGTATTCCAGGATTTCATCCATGAGGTGCTCCAGGAGTTTCTCCACAAGTTCGTGTTGGTCTATATCGATGACATCCTTATTTACTCCCGGAGCTTGGCCGAACATCGCCACCACGTTGCGGAGGTCCTCCAACGCTTACGGCAATACCATCTGTTCCTGAAAGCAGAGAAGTGCTCTTTCCACCAGCCCTCTGTCCACTTCCTGGGATATGTGATTGATCACAGTGGCATCCGGATGGACGAGGGGAAGGTATCTGCCATCCAGAACTGGCCAGCTCCAAGCACCATAAAAGAACTCCAACGATTCCTTGGTTTCTCCAATTTCTACCGTCGATTCATCAAGAACTACAGTACCATCGTCAGCCCACTCACCAACCTCCTCCGTAAGCAGCCCAAGTCTCTGTCCTGGTCCCAACCTGCCACAGAAGCTTTTGAAACCCTCAAGAAAGCCTTCACCACCGCTCCCCTCCTCGTCCACCCCAACCCGGACCTACCATTCGTCGTGGAGGTGGATGCCTCCACCACAGGAGTGGGAGTGGTCCTGTCACAGCAGCAGGGGAATCCAAGTAGGCTCCATCCATGCGCCTTCTTCTCCCGCAAGCTCAACCCGGCGGAGGTGAACTATGACATCGGGGACCGTGAACTCCTGGCTGTGAAACTCGCCCTTGAGGAATGGAGGCATTGGTTGGAGGGGGCCAATCATCCTTTTCAAGTACTCACCGACCACAAGAACCTCGAATATCTGAAAGCCGCCAAACGACTCAGCCCTCGCCAAGCCCGCTGGGCAATGTTCTTCTCAAGATTCCACTTCACCATCTCATACCGACCTGGCTCAAAGAACCTGAAAGCCGATGCTCTCTCTCGTCTCCACGCTCCAGAAGAAAAGAATGAAGAACCCGAAACCATCCTGCCTGAATCTATTTTCGTCAGCCCCATCGAATGGTCAGAAGAGACCTTACCCTCCTCCAATGCCTCCTCACGCACTCCGCCGGGTTGTCCCCAGGGCTTGCGCTACATCACCAGGACACGACGCACTCCACTTCTGCACTCCGTTCACACTTCACTTGGCACTGGTCACCCGGGGGTCAATGAAACCCTCTCGCTGCTCAAACAGCGCTTCTGGTGGCCAAACATGGCCAACGATGTCAGGAGGTACGTGCAGGGCTGCAGGGAGTGCGCCATCTCCAAAAGCCCACGCCATCTTCCCACCGGCAAGCTCCATCCTCTGCCCGTTCCTGAGAGACCCTGGTCACACCTGGGAGTAGATTTTGTCACTGATCTCCCCGAGTCTGATGGTAACACCTGCATTCTGGTCGTCGTAGACCGCTTCTCTAAAGCCTGCCGTCTTATTCCCCTGGAGGGTCTACCAACAGCTATGGCCACAGCAGAGTTAATGTTCAACCATGTCTTCCGTCACTACGGAATCCCAGAAGACATAGTCTCAGACAAAGGACCACAATTCGTCTCGCGGGTCTGGAAGGCTTTCTTCTCCCTCCTGGGTGTGACCGTCAGTCTGTCGTCTGGATACCATCCTCAGTCGAACGGGTAGACGGAACGGAAGATCCAGGAGATTGGCCGCTTCCTGCGTACCTTCTGTCACGGCCACCAGGACTCCTGGAACCAGTACCTGGGCTGGGCCGAGTACGCCCAGAACCCCCTCCGCCAAGCTAAAACAGGATTAACACCTTTCCAATGCGTGCTCGGCTTCCAGCCCCCACTGTTCCCCTGGGACGGGGAACCCTCCAACGTTCCTGCTGTCGACTACTGGTTCCGGGAGAGCGAGAGGGTATGGGACTCAGCTCACCACCAGCTGCAGAGAGCCCTGCGCAGGCGCAAGACGACAGCCGACCTTCGGCGCTCCCACGCTCCAAACTACCAACCGGGGCAGAAGGTCTGGCTGTCCACCAGAGACATCAAGATGCGCCTGCCCTGCAAGAAGCTGAGTCCCCGCTTCATTGGCCCGTTCACCATCCTTCAACAGATCAACCCTGTCACTTACCGGTTACAACTCCCAGCACAATACAAGAGAATTCACCCAACATTCCATGTTTCACTATTAAAGCCTCACCACCCTTCTGTTCTTCCTCCCACAGAACCTGACGTGGCAGCCGTCGAGCCCCCCCTTCCACTCATTCTGGATGATGGAACAGCCTACGTTGTACGTGAGATTCTGGACTCCCGGCGCCGTGGTGGTCTTTTAGAGTATCTGGTGGACTGGGAGGGCTACGGTCCCGAAGAACGCTCATGGGTTCCCAAGAATGATATCCTTGATCCTGCTCTGTTACAGACCTTCCACACCAACCACCCAGACAGACCTGCCCCACGACCTCGAGGACGACCACCACGACGTCGGGGTCCACGGCCCTCTGGAGCGGGCCGTGGGAGGGGGGTACTGTCACAGACACGTCAGGTTCCACCTCACTCCCTTACCCACACACTCAATCACCAGCCTACTAATCACCGCCACCTGCACATCATCACCGCAGTCATCAGCACCAGGATAAATACCACACACTCACACACACTCATTGTCCGGTCTCGTTTGTGATACAACCTGTTGTACGCTTACCTTCAAGGACTCCAAAGTGATACTTACCTGTCTCCATTGTCTCCTTCGTCTCCATCGTCTCCTGATCTCCTCGTGTGCTTACCTGCCTGTGTGTGAGTGTGTTTGTCTGCCAGCTCCAGCGTCTCCCTCCAGTATCATCTGCATCATAAAGAAAAGGACAGTATTACCTCTCATTCACCTTCAAGATCATCGTATTCACCAGTCTACTCACCTGTTTCTCTGCTGATCCTTTCAATAAACTGCATCATTGCTTTTATCTCTGCCTCCGGTGTCTCTGTCATAACACTAACACACTAGAGTCTGGAGTGGTTCAAAGAATCAGGACACTCCATGATGATTGAAACACTATCATAAAAATAAACGGATGTAAATATCGTGGTATCTTGAAAGCAAAATTGTTTCAACATCATTGTGGTCACACGACTGTATGAAACAATATGTCTTCCAGGCAAAAAGTTTAGTTTTTTTTTTCAGCCCAATGGAGTAGTAGTTCTTATCCAGAACGAAGTGCAAGGAGCATAGCCTATCCTTTAATAGAGACGTCTAACTTGATTGGACATTGTAGGCCTATGCTTGAGTTACAACAACTTCCTGTTTCACGATGATAATAGCATGCTTTAGCACTCAGCTCAGTATTGCTAGCAGGTTTTAGAATGTTTGTAGCATGTTTAGCACTCAATTGTATGTCTGAGTATGTTGCTAGTAGTGCATCACAGTGTTAATCACGACACTTCCTGTTGCCAGTGGGTGGCACGATTATAACTGAATATTGTCATGTAGATGTGATCAGAACAGGACTCTTCTCAAACATGTGAAGTTTGCGGCAGATTGGACATGCTCGAGTTACAACAACTCGTGGCGTTAAAAACACCCTCTGCAAACACCCTCTGTAATATTAGATCATACCATTTGCTGGGCAGTCGTGGCCTAATGGTTAGACTTGTAACCTGTTAGTTGGACTTATAACCCGAAGGTCTCTGGTTCGATTCTCAATGCTAGCAGGAAAATGTGTTCCACCCTCAATACCCCCGATCAAGGTATCACCTAACCTCCAATTGCTCCCCGCAGCAAACGGCTGCCCACTGTTCCGGATGTGTGTGTTCACTTGAATATTGTCATGTAGACGTCTTCAGGCCAGAACTCTTATCAAACGTGAAGTTTGGGGCAGATCGGACATTGTATGCCAGAGTTACAACAACTTTGTGTTTCATGGCAAAACATCAGATTTTGTCAGGCTGCCACGGACACGCCCTTCAAAGAAAAATCTTTGCAATTTAACATCCCTAAGGCCTTAAGAATAGACTGACCAAATATGATGTTGTTCTGGTTACATCTCAATGTTAAAGGTGCCATCGAACATTTTTTTGCAAGATGTAATATAAGTCTAAGGTGTCCCCTGAATGTGTCTGTGAAGTTTCAGCTCAAAATACCCCATAGATTTTTTTAATAATTTTTTTTTAACTGCCTATTTTGGGGCATAATTAGAAATGCGCCGATTCAGGCTGCGACCCCTTTAAATCTCACGCTTCCTGCCCCCCGATCTCTCGACTCTATATACAGTGCATAAACAAAGTTTACACAGCTAATATAACCCTTAAAATGGATCTTTACAAAGTGTTCATCATGCATACTGCATGCATGCGTCGGATTATGTGAGTATAGTATTTATTTGGATGTTTACATTTGATTCTGAATGAGTTTGAGGTTTTGCTCTGTGGCTAAAGCTAACATTACACACTGTTGGAGAGATTTATAAAGAATGAAGTTGTGTTTATGAATTATACAGCCTGCAAGTGTTTAAAAATGAAAATAGCGACGGCTCTTGTCTCCGTGAATACAGTAAGAAACAATGGTAATTTTAACCACATTTAACAGTACATTAGCAACATGCTAACGAAACATTTAGAAAGACAATTTACAAATATCACTAAAAATATCATGTAATCATGGATCATGTCAGTTATTATTGCTCCATCTGCCATTTTTCGCTATTGTTCTTGCTTGCTTACCTAGTCTGATGATTCAGC